>NC_092724.1:1608706-1931206 GCF_047496885.1 Scyliorhinus torazame
TCATTTAATCAATGGTATATTACATTGTAAACTTTGTGAACTTGCCTAGCTCATTTTAGACAAGTTTATAGTTAAATAGTTGACTGATTGACAGTTAATGCAAGAAAGGATAAGATAAAGTAGCATTCAACTGGCCAATGGAATAGCTCCGTTTATTCATGACAAGAATTGAAGGCAGCGCGGTGGCGCAGTGGGTTAGCACTGCTTCCTCACGGCGCCGAGGACCCAGGTTCGATCCCGGCCCCGGGTCACTGTCCGTGTGGAGTTTGCACATTCTCCCCGTGCCTGCGTGGGTCTCACCCCCATAACACAAAGATGTGCAGGGTAGGTGGATTGGCCACGCTAAATTGCCCCTTCATTGGAAAAAATGATTTGGGTACTCTAAATTTTTTTTTTTTAATTATAAGAATTGGTTAAAGGTTTCAAACTAGTTAATATCAATTTTGTTTTACGTCCATTTTAAAAAATAATTGAAGGTGAGAGTTTAGATTTGATTCTGGTTTGGCAGCTTCCGGCGTTCTGAAAATTAATGCTCAAGAATGAAGCTATCTGGATTGAAAGAACACAAAGGTTTGCCTAAATGGTCTGGGCGGAATGTACCCTCCCACCCCCACCCCCACCCCCACCCCCACCCCTACCTCCCCTCATCTCCTCAACTCCATTAGGCAATTCAGCCACTAGATTGTCAAGAATCAGCTGTAGCCAGGACAGTGTTAAATTACTTGGCCCATCAACAGACATCAGTTAAAAAGGAGACTCCATCCTAGTTAGTTTTTTAAAAAAATATATTTTTATTCTCCATTTTCACATTTTCTTCAGAATTTACACCCCACCAACAAACAGTGAACGGTAACGAATACAATGTCAAGCCCCTTATCAACAACAACAATCACATCCTCCCCCCTCCCCCTCCCCCAAGCAATGGCCCACCTGACAATATAAGCATCAAATCAGGGACGCCGACAGTGTCCCTGCTGATTTCATCTGTGGGAAGTGCACCCATCTCCAGCTCCTCAGAAACCACGTTAGGGAACTGGAGCTGGAGCTGGATGAACTTCGGACCATTCGGGAGGCAGAGGTGGTTCTAGATAGAAGCTTCAGGGATGTAGTTACTCCGAAGAATAAAGACAGATGGGTGACGGTGAGAGGGGCTGGGAGGAAGCAGTCAGTACAGGGATCCCCTGTGGTCGTTCCCCTTAGTAACAGAAGGATGTGGAGGCTTTAGAGAGGGTGCAGAAGAGATTTACCAGGATGTTGCCTGGTATGGAGGGCATTAGCTATGAGGAGAGGTTGAATAAACTTTGTTTGTTCTCACTGGAATGACAGAGGTTGAGGGCAACCTACCGGAGGTTTACAAAATTCTGGACAGAGTGGATAGTCAGAAACTTTTTCACCGGGTGGAGGAGTCAATTACTAGGGGACATAGGTTTAAGGTGCGAGGGGCAAGGTTTAGAGTAGATGTACGAGGCAAGTTTTTTACGCAGAGGGTAGTGGGTGCCTGGAACTCGCTACTGGAGGAGGTGGTGGAAGCAGGGACGATAGTGACATTTAAGGGGCATCTTGACAAATACATGAATAGGATGGGAATAGAGGGATACGGACCCAGGAAGTGTAGAAGATTGTAGTTTAGTCGGGCAGCATGGTCGGCACGGGCTTGGAGGGCCGAAGGGCCTGTTCCTGTGCTGTACTTTTCTTTGTTCTTTGTTCTTTGTTCAAATGCCAGGAGCATCCGGAGGTGGGTGAACTTGCGGCATGGGTTGGTACCTGGGACTTCGATGTTGTGGCCATTTCGGAGACATGGATAGAGCAGGGACAGGAATGGTTGTTGCAGGTGCCGGGGTTTAGATATTTCAGTAAGCTCAGGGAAGGTGGTAAAAGATGGGGAGGGGTGGCATTGTTAGTCAAGAACAGTATTACGGTGGCAGAAAGGACGTTTGATGAGGACCCGTCGATTGAGGTAGTATGGGCTGAGGTTAGAAACAGGAAAGGAGAGGTCACCCTGTTAGGGGTTTTCTATAGGCCTCCGAAAAGTTCCAGAGATGTAGAGGAGAGGATGGCAAAGGTGATTCTGGATAGGAGCGAAAGCAACAGGGTAGTTGTTATGGGGGACTTTAACTTTCCAAATATTGACTGGAAACGCTATAGTTCGAGTACTTTAGATGGGTCTGTTTTTGTCCAATGTGTGCAGGAGGGTTTCCTGACACAGTATGTAGATAGGCCAACAAGAGGCGAGGCCGTATTGGATTTGGTACTGGGTAATGAACCAGCACAGGTGTTAGATTTGGAGGTAGGTGAGCACTTCGGTGATAGTGACCACAATTCGATTACGTTTACTTTAGTGATGGAAAGGGATAGGTATATACCGCAGGGCAAGAGTTATATCTGGGGGAAAGGCAATTATGATGCGATGAGGCAAGACTTAGGATGCATCAGATGGAGAGGAAAACTGCAGGGGATGGGCACAATGGAAATGTGGAGCTTGTTCAAGGAACAGCTACTGCGTGTCCTTGATAAGTATGTTAGGGCAGCACGGTAGCATTGTGGATAGCACAATTGTTTCACAGCTCCAGGGTCCCAGGTTCGATTCCGGCTTTGGTCACTGTCTGTGCGAAGTCTGCACATCCTCCCCGTGTGTGCGTGGGTTTCCTCCGGGTGGTCCGGTTTCCTCCCACAGTCCAAAGATGTGCAGGTTAGGTGGATTGGCCATGATAAATTGCCCTTAGTGTCTAAAATTGCCCTTAGTGTTGGGTGGGGTTACTGGGTTATGGGGATAGGGTGGAGGTGTTGACCTTGGGTAGGGTGCTCTTTCCAAGAGCCGGTGCAGACTCAATGGGCCGAATGGCCTCCTTCTACACTGTAAATTCTATGATTATCTATGATAATCTGTGATGTACCTGGCAGGCAGGGAGGAAGTGGTCGAGCAAGGGAACCGTGGTTTACTAAAGCAGTCAAAACACTTGTCAAGAGGAAGAAGGAGGCTTATGTAAAGATGAGACATGAAGGTTCAGTAAGGGCGCTCGAGAGTTACAAGTTAGCTAGGAAGGAACTAAAGAGAGAGCTAAGAAGTGCCAGGAGGTGACATGAGAGGTCTTTGGCAGGTAGGATCAATGATAACCCTAAAGCTTTCTATAGATATGTCAGGAGTAAAATAATGACTAGGGTAAGAGTAGGGCCAGTCAAGGACAGTAGTGGGAAGTTGTGCTTGGAGTCCGAGGAGATAGGAGACGCGCTAAATGAATATTTTTCGTCAGTATTCACACAGGAAAAAGACAATGTTATCGAGGAGAATACTGAGATTCAGGCTACTAGACTAGATGGGCTTGAGGCTCATAAGGAGGAGGTGTTAACAATTCTAGAAATGGTGAAAATAGATAAGTCCCCTGGGCCGGATGGGATTTATCCTAGGATTCTCTGGGAAGCTAGGGAGGAGATTGCTGAGCCTTTGGCTTTGATCTTTAAGTCATCTTTGTCAACAGGCATAGTGCCAGAAGACTGGAGGATAGCAAATGTTGTCCCCTTGTTCAAGAAGGGGAGTAGAGACAACCCTGGTAACTATAGACCAGTGAGCCTTACTTCTGTTGTGGGCAAAATCTTGGAAAGGTTTAAAAGAGATAGGGTGTATTATCATCTGGAAAGGAATAATTTGATTAGACACAGTCAACACGGTTTCGTGAAGGGTAGGTCGTGCCTCACAAACCTTATTGAGTTCTTTGAGAAGGTGACCACACAGGTGGATGAGGGTAAAGCAGTTGATGTGGTGTATATGGATTTCAGTAAAGTGTTTGATAAGGTTCCCCACGGTAGGCTCCTGCAGAAAATACGGAAGCATGGGATTCAGGGAGATTTAGCAGTTTGGATCAGAAATTGGCTAGCTGGAAGAAGACAAAGGGTGGTGGTTGATGGGAAGTGTTCAGACTGGAGTCCAGTTACTAGTGGTGTACCACAAGGATCTGTTTTGGGGCCACAGCTGTTTGTCATTTTTATAAATGACCTGGAGGAGGGCGTAGAAGGATGGGTGAATAAATTTGCAGATGACACTAAAGTCGGTGGAGTTGTGGACAGTGCGGAAGGATGTTACAAGTTACAGAGGGACATAGATAAGCTGCAGCGCTGGGCTGAGAGGTGGCAAATGGAATTTAATGCAGAAAAGTGTGAGGTGATTTATTTTGGAAGGAATAACAGGAAGACAGAGTACTGGGCTAATGGTAAGATTCTTGGCAGTGTGGATGAGCAGAGAGATCTTGGTGTCCATGTACATAGATCCCTGAAAGTTGCCACTCAAGTTGAGAGGGTTGTTGAGAAGGCGTACGGTGTGTTAGCTTTTATTGGTAGAGGGATTGAGTTTCGGAGCCATGAGGTCATGTTGCAGCTGTACAAAACTCTGGTGCTGCCGCATTTGGAGTATTGAGTGCAATTCTGGTCGCCGCATTATAGGAAGGATGTGGAAGCATTGGAAAGGCTGCAGAGGAGATTTACCAGAATGTTGCCTGGTATGGAGGGAAGATCTTATGAGGAAAGGCTGAGGGACTTGAGGCTGTTTTCGTTAGAGAGACGAAGGTTAAGAGGTGACTTAATTGAGGCATACAAGATGATCAGAGGATTGGATAGGGTGGACAGTGAGAGCCTTTTTCCTCAGATGGTGATGTCTAGCACGAGGGGACATAGCTTTAAATTGAGGGGAGATAGATATAAAACAGATGTCAGAGGTAGGTTCTTTACTCAGAGTAGTAAGGACATGGAATGCCCTGCCTGCAACAGTAGTGGACTCGCCAACACTAAGGACATTCAAATGGTCATTGGATAGACATATGGACGATAAGAGAATAGTGTAGATGGGCTTTAGAGTGGTTTCACAGGTTGGCGCAACATCGAGGGCCGAAGGGCCTGTACTGCGCTGTAATGTTCTATTCTATTCTAAATAAAACAAATCCTCCCAAGGTGGGAAAAGAAAGGAAAAAAGTTAAAGGAATCAGGAATCGCCCCTGGTCACCGTTGACATATACGGTCCATCTCCAACCCCTCCCCTAATATTCAATGGCATCCAATCCCCGAAAGAGTACCGTGAATGACACCCATGAATTGTAGACACCCCCCACACGCCCCTTCCAGACTCCTCCCCTCCACTTTCTCTTGTAAACCCCTCCCCCAACCTCGGCTTAAACTGGCCAGCGTGGAGGCCCCCACCCGGGTCTCCTTCCCCCTTGCCCAGTCCCAGGAAAACCAAGAAATCCCCTTTAGCACACAACCCCTGCATACACACCCAAGCCCCAAAGAACCAACATTGCAAATGATCTCTTCACTTGTCCAAGTATATACAGCGTTGACTCATTTAGCACATACACCAACACGCAGTGAAAAAATAAAGTTACATGAGGCTACATCGGTACACGACCATTTCTCAATTCTGCATCACTCCTTCTGCCTTCGCAAACTCCTCCGCTGCTTCCGCCGTCCCAAAATAAAAGTCCTTGGATTTGTAGGTCACCCTCAACTTAGCTGGGTATACTATGCCGCACCGCACCGTGCTGATGTACAGTGCCTTCTTCACCCAGCTGAAGACAGCCAGCCTCCTCGCCAGCTCCACCGTAAAGTCCTGGTATATTCATATACCAGCTCCAGCCCACTGGACCACCCGCTTCTGCTTTGCCCAGCACAGGACCTTCTCCTTCACGCTATTCCTACGGAAACACAGAGTTATTACTCTTGGCGGCTCACTCGCCTTTGGTATAGGCCTCCACGACAGATAAGCCCGATCCAGTTCATATCGGGAGGGATCGTCCCCCTCCCCCAATAGCTTTGCCAACATCTATGATCTATGATCTATGATCTATGATCTATGATCGTGGCAAAATACTCCGTCGGCCTTGGGCCTTCCACACCTTTGGGCAGCCCCACGATCTTCAGACTCTGCCGCCTGGATCTGTTTCATCCAAGTTATTCTTGATCAGTGGCTGACATGTATCAACAAATTGAAGTGAATTTAAATTTTCAACTCGAGGGAGGTTCTTAAAAATGTTGTTTTAATTTATAGTCTAATTATGCTTTCAAAAATTTTTTTTTAAATGTTTTTAAAAATAAATTTACAGTACCCAATTTTTTTATCAATTAAAAGGGCAATTTAGCTTGGCGAATTGGTCTACCCTGCACATTTATGGGATTGTGGGGATGAGACTCACGCAGACACGGGGCTATTAAAAATTCTAAAATGAAAACAGAAAATACCAGGAAGACTCTGGTGACACCTGTGAGTCCATCTGGCTCCTCTTCAGAGCTGAAGAGAGGCAAAAAGGTGATGGATTCAAAAAATTCTAATTGGGTGTGGTTACTGGGATACGGGGATAGGGTGGAGGGCTTAAGTGCGGTGCCTTTCCAAGGGCCGGTGCAGACCTGATGGGCCGAATGGCCTCCTTCTGCACTGTAAATTCGATGATTCTATGATAATTAGATATCGACTGGAAAACAATTGGTCGGCTAAGGATTAACTGTCATTGACTGCATCAGATAAATATTTTTCCAAAATATTATCTATATCATTTGTGAAACATTTTCTCATTGTATGGCACATCGCTCTGCCACTTAACTGATCTGCATATTGAATATTGCACAGAGCATAATCTGAATGGACAAGGAACACATGACAGAGCATGAGATTATTTCACAAAGACTAGTCTTTCTATTACTTTAGATACAGAAATGCAGCCTTCAATGTTGTAATGGTGTGTTAAATGGATTCCGTGCTGTACTTTTAATCCTATTTATCAAAAATGGAATGAGGTAACATGTGTCCGATTTCTTCAGGAAATGTTTGAAATCTTTATAATGGCCATTTCTCATGCAGAATGCATTTAATTAGCAGTAATATCGTTTGTACCATTGAGCAAATATGTTGCACAAATAGCATAACATAAATTAGAATATTTATTTTCAACCTGATGAATAATGAAAAATGAAATGAAAATGAAAATCGCTTATTGTCACAAGTAGGCTTCAATGAAGTTACTGTGAAAAGCCCCTAGTCGCCACATTCCGGCGCCTGTTCAGGGAGGCTGGTACGGGAATTGAACCGTGCTGCTGGCCTGCATGGGTCTGCTTTAAAAGCCAGCAATTTAGCCCAGTGTGCTAAACCAGTCCCTGGTGGTTCTTTATAAATAAAAGGTGGTTCTTTTAACATATATTTTGCCGAGGGTTTGGAATTGCAGTCAACAGAAAATAAATGAGAATGGTGACCTCCATTTTCACTGTCTAACTTTCACGTGTACTGTTAACAGACAGACAGCAGAAACAAACCAGTTCTACGAAGAGCTGCCTGTTACATTCAGGATATTAATTTCATTGGATAATGAAAGGCAAGTGTAACCGCAAAAGGAGACAGATCATAAGGTAGTTTGTGGGTCACTAAAACTTCAGAGATTTGACTGTTCTGAGGTGGCAGAGAATGCCCCTATTGATGGATTTATTTGGCCTCTTTTGGGTCATGAGACAGGTCTTAAGACGAACATCCTTCCTGGTCATGAGGTTCCAAATTAATTAGAATTGTTAAGGTTTTTTCTTCACATGCAAATCACATGAACAAAGCTAATATAAAAGCCACCGCATTCAAACATTGTCAGACAACTGGGGCATTTGATTTAACAGCAGTTTCCTTATGTTTGCAAGTGGTGTGCAGGACTAAGGGGAAGGCAACAGGGACAAAGGCAATAAATAAAATAAACTAAGAGTGGGAAATGGAAAGATAAAGAAAGTAACTTAGTGAAGAAAAGGAAATTTGAAAAATGGAATAATGTTTCAGAGCAAGTGTTATATTTGTTTCAGAGTTTCCCAAGTTACATGTGGTGATAATTGACTATTTTGTAACCTTATGTTTGGTGTGAATTAGTATTTAGCTATTGTAACTTTACTGTGCTTGTTTGATCAATCCTAATTTACAATTGTATTCTTCAGTTTGACTGTAGGTTCTCTATTTCTGCCAAGCAAAAATTGTGATGCTCTCTTAGAAACAAAGAACATGGGATGAGTTTCTCTGTCTCCGAGTTGTGAGGTTGTGGAGCACAATTGTTTTCCCAAGACAAATGCAGCAAATGGCGATAAACAGCGACATCAGCCATGGATCATCTCACGGTTTTCCACTGTTCAAATTAGAGGTACTAAAGTACGAAGTTTATTTGATTTACTTCAAATGTAATTTGTGCGAAGTTTCTTTCTTTCGATAACCAGAGAGATCCATCCTGACAGGTGAGGAATGAATATATTCCTAGACTTCAAATACTGTGCAATGCCAGCGATTTCACTGCATCTCATTTGCCCAAGTTCGCCTTTTAATATTGAATATAAAACCTAGCTGGGCGTACACTTTATCTTGTATTTGATGCTGATAATTCCTGAGTAGTATTATTGTGGAACTTTTCAAATGTTCTGAGACAGCTGTTGACACTTAACTGGGACAGTACTTATTTTATCAAACCAATGTGTATTGAGAACATTGTGGTTAGATCTCATCAACAGTTCAAGCTAAACATTAGCAAGGCACAGTTGGCATTTTGGAAAAGAAGTTTCTAATGTTAAACAGAAATATTAGATGTGATTTACAGTAGGAGTGGTTCTATTCATAGATTGATGTGATTAACAAGTGCTGGTTCAAAACAACTGAGATGAGATTGCACCTAAGAGGTATTTTATGAAATACCACCTTTTCGTCAATGATAATTGTCATCATCCTACTGGGCTCCATTGTATAATGTGCGCACTCACAAAGTCATGAGTTAACAGGATTTACTGGGAAAATATCTGCAGTCTAGAAAATGTATTCCTATCTTAACTGATTAAACCAATAATGATTCCATTTTATTCGCCTCGATCATTTTTAAAATGATCTCCTCAAGTGAAGTTCATTCAGCTGAAAGCTTCAACAGCTGTGTGTGAGTGGGGCTATGGTGACGAGGACGGAATGGCAGCGAAATAATTATAGTGGCTGCAATGCCAGATTAATAAGGAGTGTCAATCCGGAGGACGGGTGACCTGAGGCTGGCAAGCCCCACACGTCAACCCAGGTTTTACTGATGCCACGGGCACTCAGCAGGTCAGTCATCTGTGTGAAGTCAACTATTGGAGGGAGAAGGGAGCATTTTCTGGTAAAAGTAAAGTATTTTGCTGCTGTATTTGTATTTCATAAAGTCAAATCAACAGAGTATAATACACAAAGGGTGGAGTTCTGCTCTTTACTCACATTGTAATTGGATAGGGAAGCTAAATGTATCATAATCACAGACACAGAACCCTATCTCCAGGCATGTAACTAGCATTTTACTTTTTTTTAAATTTAGAGTACCCAATCATTTTGTTTTCCAATTAAGGGGCAATTTCGTGTGGCCAAACCACCTACCCTGCACATCCTTGGGTTGTGGGGGTGAAACCCACGCAAACACGGGGAGAATGTGCAAACTGCACACGGACAGTGACCCAGAGCCGGGATCGAACCCGGGTCCCCAGCGCCGTGAGGCAGCAGTGCTAACCACTGCGTCACCGTGCCGCCCAACTAGCATTTTACTATTTGTAAGTGGGAAGAAACAGTTATTTTATCATCTTTAGAAAGTGTTTCTGTTACGGACAGGAGGGGGAATAATTTAAGCAGCACTAATTTCTCCTCTTGCTTCCCATCCATCAACAGAAAGGTGTTTTGATGTGTTTCCCTCTTTAAAAGGCGGGGTATATTTCCCAGTCCGTCAGTTTTGGTTTGATCAGATTTTCTATTGCCAACCCCACATCAAACTGGAGATGGGGGTGGGAAGTTCGGGTGCTGACCCGAAAGCGATGCTCCGACTCCCCCGCTGGTGGCGTGAATGAGGCCCACAATGTACGCCGGCGGGGGGATGTAAATAAATCGGATAGAGCGAGCCCGATGCTCTGGCCCTTTGCTCTGGTCCAGTGGCCGGGAATCATATGGCCACGGGTCACTTGTGGCCTCTACCAGTGTGGCCCTGTCATGGGGGACCCGTGGTGGGCCGGAGACAACCGTTTCCCGCCTGGCCTACCTCAGGGTCCACTGCCAGGGCCACACTGGTCGAGACCATCAGAGCCCCTCCAAGGGCACCCCCCCCCCCAGCAATGCACTGCCTACCCACACCTCCTCTACCAGACCCCCCCCCCCCCACTCCCCCCCCTACACCCCCACCCCCGGGCAATGCACTGCCTACCCACACCTCCTCTGCCAGACCCCTCCCTCCCACCCCCCCCCCCACCCCCAGGCAATGTACTGCCTACCCACACCTCCTCTACCACCCCCCACCCCCCCCCCACCCCCAGGCAATGTACTGCCTACCCACACCTCATCTGCCAGACCCCTCCCCCCCACCCCCCACCCCCACCCCCAGGCAATGTACTGCCTACCCACACCTCCTCTACCAGACCCCTCCCCCCCCCCACCCCCACCCCCAGGCAATGTACTGCCTACCCACACCTCATCTGCCAGACCACTGCCCCCACGCCCCTCCCTCAGGGACCCTGTAATAGGGAGACACCAAGGACAGCACGGTGGCGCAGTGGTTAGCACTGCTGCCTCACGGCGCCGAGGTCCCAGGTTCAATCCCAGCTCTGGGTCACTGTCCGTGTGGAGTTTGCACATTCTCCCCGTGTCTGCGTGGGTTTCACCCCCACAACCCAAAGATGTGCAGGGTAGGTGGATTGGCCACGCTAAATTGCCCCTTAATTGGGAAAAACGAATTGGGTACTCTAAATTTAAAAAAAAGAAAAAAAAGGCAATAGGGAGACCCTCCCCCACAAGGACCCCTGTAATAGGGGATCCCTCAGGGACCCCTGCCTAAAGGTACCCCCTCCACAGACCCCCCACACACATACTCCTCCTCCCACACACACTCACAGACCCCCCCCCTCTAGAAAAGGGATCCCTGGCTGGAATGGAATTTAAAAAAAATTAATTTACGGGATGTGGCCGTCGCTCGCTAAGCCGGCATTTATTGCCCATCCCTAGTTGCCCTTCAGAAGGCGGTGGTGAGCTGCCTTCTTGAATTGCTGCATGCCCTGGGGTGTATGTATACCCACTGTGCTGTTAGGAAGGGAGTTCCAGGAGTTTGAGCCAGAATAGATGGTGCTTGATGGTCGCGATGGGCTGAAGGGCCTCTTTGTGTACTATAAAACTCTCTGACTCTGTTGGTGCCTGTCTCAACCATTAATAATTGAAAGCAAGATTGTGGAGCCTTCGTTTTAGCAGATAATCTTCTGGCAAACCTGGGTAATTATGAGGGAACACTACCCCATACCCAAACGAGAAGAAATCACGAGCGAAATGGCTCGGGCAAAAATATTCACCAAGCTTGATGCCTCAAAGGGTTTTTGGCAGATTCAACTGGATCAGTCTGGCAGGAAGCTGTGCACTTTCAACACTCCATTTGGCAGATACTGCTACAATAGGATGCCATTCGGCATCATCTCGGCCTCCAAGGTGTTCCATCGCATCATGGAACAGATGATGGAGGGCATCGAAGGGGTACGTGTCTATGTAGACAACGTTATCAACTGGTCCACCACACCACAGGAGCACATCAGTCGTCTCCAGCGTGTCTTTGCACGAATACGAGATCAGGGCCTGCGCCTCAAACGAGCCAAGTGCTCTTTTGGCCAGACTGAGCTAAAGTTTTTGGGGGACCACATCTCCCGGTCAGGGGTGCGGCCAGATGCCGACAAAGTGGCAGCCATCGCAGCCATGCCGCAGCCGGCAGACAAGAAGGCAGTGTTACGCTTTCTCGGGATGGTCAACTTCCTGGGGAGGTTTATTCCTAACCTTGCCTCGCACACAACGGCTCTTCGCCACCTGGCCAAAAAGACAACGGAATTCCAGTGGCTGCCCGCACACCAGAAGGAATGGGAGGAGCTCAAGATCAAGCTCACCACCGCCCTGGTGCTGACATTTTTCGATACCACACGGGAAACAAAGATCTCAACTGACGCCAGCCAGTCCGGCATTGGGGCGGTACTCCTGCAACGGGACGACACCGCCTGTGCGTCACGGGCCATGACCCCCACAGAACAGCGCTATGCGCAGATTGAAAAGGAGTGCCTGGGTTTGTTGACCGGCATCGACAAATTTCACGATTATGTGGATGGTCTTCTGCAGTTCACTGTAGAGACCGACCATCGCCCCCTGGTCGGCATCATTCAGAAGGACCTCAACGATATGACCCCTCGCCTCCAGTGCATTCTGCTCAAGCTCCGGAGGTACGACTTCCAACTTGTCTACACCCCGGGAAAGGACCTCATCATCGCGGATGCTCTGTTCAGGGCGGTGAACACACCGCGGGGGGGTTCGTCTGTCAGGTTGACAAGTAGTCTTCACATCGGCCAATCTGCCGGCCACTGACGCATGTCTGGCCCACATTTCCCGTGAGACTGCGGCTGACCCCCTTCTACAGCGTGTAATGCGCCACATGACGGGAGGGTGGCTCAAGGGGCAGTGCCCACAATTCTACAATGTCCGGGACGATTTGGCCGTTATTGATGGTGTCCTCTTGAAGTTGGACCGGATCGTGATCCCACACAGCATGCACCGGCTTGTCCTCGAACAACTGCACGAAGGCCATCTCGGGGTTGAAAAGTGCAGGCGGAGGGCCCGAGAGGCTGTGTACTGGCCGGGAATCAGTGACAACATAGCCAACATGGTGCTCAACTACCCCACCTGCCAAAGGTTTCAGCCGGCGCAGCCCCCTGAGACGCTTCAGCCCCATGAGTTGGTCCCCCTGGGCGAAGGTGGGCGAGGACCTCTTTCATGTGCTCGGCAGGGACTAAATCATTCTGATTGACTATTTCTCAAATTATCTGGAGATCATACGCCTGCACGACATGACCTCATCAGCTGTCATCCGGGCATGCAAAGAAACCTTCGCTCGCCATGGAATTCCGCTCACTGTCATGTCTGACAACGGGCCTTGCTTTGCGAGCCAAGAATGGTCTTCCTTTGCCACTTCATACAACTTCACACACGTGATGTCCAGCCCCCTTGCATCCCCAGTTGAATGGCAAGGCGGAAAAGGGCATCCACATTGTGAAGCGGCTCCTCTGCAAGGCTGCTGATGCCGGATCGGACTTCTAATTAGCCCTGCTGGCCTATCGCTCGGCCCCACTGTCCACGGGCTTCTCGCCAGCCCAGCTGTTGATGGGTCGCACCCTCAGGACCACTGTGCCGTCCATTCATGTTCCTGACCCCGACCATGCTCCAGTACTGCAAAGGATGCAACAGCAGCGTGCTCAGCAGAAGGTGGCACATGACACTCAGGCAACTGATCTTCCTGCCCTGGCGCCTGGAGACAACGTCCGCATACACCTTCCGGAGGGTGGCTGGTCGGCAACCGCTGAGGTTCTCCGCTGCGTGGCTCCCCGCTCGTTCCTGGTTCGCATGCCTGATGGCTCCATTCGCCGATGTAATCGGCGGGCCCTTCGTCTGGTTCCGCGCTCGCTACGAGATCATGCACCGGTGCCACGCCCTCCTGTTGTCCCTGATGTCAACTTCGTTGAGCTTCTTGCCACTCTGCCAATTCCTCTCTCGCCTGTGGCCAGGCCCATTCCTCAGCCGGTGGATCCTGACCCACCCTTGAGGCGGTCAACCCAAATTCGTCGCCCACCTGATAGACTGGACTTATGAGCCTGTTAGCACATTGGACTCACTGAATTGTTTTACAGACTGTTAACGTGTTTCTTTCTTGTCGTTCCAGGAGTTCTCTTTCAATATTTGATGATTGCACTTGTTTTGTTTGTGCTACAACCTCGTTGCTCTGTTGCACCTGACACCTTCCTCTGTATATAGTTTAGCCTCATGTACATGTTGTAAATATTGCGCACACATACTCAGATGCACTCAGTACACACTTCTATTTATTAGCATGTAGGCACATGTCCTTGTGAAAAGGGGGGATGTCATGATATCCATATTAACATATCATGGTGCAATCACACACACACTGATGGACAGGTAGACGGACCAACCAACACACGCACAACATCGCAGCCAATCACCAGTGAGAGCACACGCACTATAAAACAGGGAACACCACAGTTCCCGCTCATTCTACCAGGAGATAGCTCAGAGCACAGAGCTCACAGTGCGCCACTCAGACATAGACCATGTGCTGTGTGCCTCACTAAGATAGTGAGAGGGCTGGATCCACAGGTTAGCTGGTGAAGCACGAACCACAGCCAGCAGTTAGTAATTGTTATTGTTTAAGACAATAAAACAGAGTTGTACCATCACAGCCGTGTTGGATCATTTGTGCATCGGAACACCCAACACGACAGTCTGCAGCTCTATATAGCAGCAACACAGACAACAGTCTGCAGCTCTATATAGCAGCAATACAGACAACAGTAATATTTCCAGTCACAGGTTTGAGAAGCGCTGTCAATGATCCTTGGCAAGTTGCTGCAGTAAGATAGTACACACTGCAACCATGGTGGGCCAATGGTGGAGGGAACAGGTAATTAAGTTGGTGGATGTCAATGGTTAATTATGGTACCTAATGAGGTAGGTCTTGTCTCTTGGGGTTGGGCCCTTCCCACTCCTTCCAGATGATTCAGCAACCTCTTGCTCTCGTGCCTCCTCTTCTTCTCAGACATGGTCACTCGGGTTTGAGGATGACTTGCTGCTCCTCCAATTGAATGGGTTCTGAGATATCGGATAAATCCAGTGCACGTTTAACAGACTCTGCCAGATGTGGCACAGATGCTGCTGGGAGGATCGGGTGGATGAGCGGTTGGGAGGTTTGTGCGCGCTCTCTCGAATCCCGTTACTTCACCTCTGCCTATTTCCAATGAAGTCCCGCGACGTGTCCTGCTCCTTCCCAAATGAAACATCTGCATTTTGGTAGGTCGCAAGACAGGGACTCCCATGAACCACGGGGGGTGTTTTAATTTCTTTAGCGATGTTTTGAGGACATCCTAAAGTGTTTCCACTCTCATGCTGCCAGTCTCCTGCTGGTGCCAAGTTCTGAGTAGGGTAGTTACTTCAGGAGACTGGCACATGGAGCACGACCGATATCTCCCCAATGGAGTTGGTTTTGAGTGACTTGTGCCTTGGTGCTGGGCATATTGGCCAAGGTCTTCCAGGCCGGACAAGAGCTCCCAGTCCTTAGACAGTCTTTAACTCAAAAACCCATCTCCTTTTCAGTCCCAGAGTAATTTTTGCTAAAAGGTAACACAATCTCAATGACTGAGTTAAAATTATTCCAACTGACCTGAACATGTTGCCACCTGTAACAGAAACTTAGCAACACCCACATCATTTATATCGATAGCAATTCTCATTCTTAATAGGAGACAATTCTAATTTCCACTTCATCAAATGGTTTTTAACACAATGATTGGAAGAGGAAAATGAGAATATTTTAAAATTGACTGAGTGCAAAAATAACCTCGACAGCTTGAATAAGTCTGTAAACAAGCACTTATTATTAAACATGGGGAGGCTGGGAGATGGTTTGCAGCATAACAATTAGGAATAGAGACATTAGCTTATTTATATCTCCCCTTCCATTTCCTAAAGGGGCACATTCTACTGCCTTGACTGAGATTGGAGGAGGTTACACCACTGAGTTAGTTACTAACTGTCCACTCAAAGTGAGGGAGCTGCAAGTAGCAATTTTAGTTCTGAAATTTAGTATGGCAAAATATAATTGTGATCTATCGAAACATTCGATCGGATCCAAAAAGTGAGCCCTTGGGCTGGATCCTCTGATCCTGCGGCTATGTTCCCAGGATCCGTCTGGTCTTACAACCAGAAGGTTGGCGGCGCCCCTGCACTGACCCTCCGCCAGGCGGGGGGGCTAGCAGCCAGACAGTGCCTGCGGATATGGCCGGAGAATGGCTGGATCCATGGGCACGCACGCGCACAGCAGCGGCCGCACTATGCACCATGGCGCCAGTCATGACCCGGCCTGTCAAAAACTACCCCCCCTGTAACCAGCCTCGCCATCCCCGGACCACCCCCCACCAGTCCCCCAGGCCCTGCCGAAGCCCCCCTGCCAGTGGGATGGCTCCCCCCCCCCGACTGTGGCGCCGCTGGACACAGTCCGCAGCCGCCACACGAGGTCCCTGAACGTTGTGAGGACGTGCGACTGATGCCGTTGGCGACTCGGCCCATCGGTGGAGGGCCGCACGTGACACCCTGAGGCCGTCCATACGGCGTGCGCCATACTCCCCGGGGTACGCTGTTTTTGAGGGGGCGGAGCATCGCAAACTCGGCACCCCCCCCCCCCCCCCCCCGCCCCCCCCCCCCCGATTCCAGTGTAAAGGTGGATTCCCGGCCGATTGCCAAACGTTGTTTCAGCGGCATCGATTGGAGAATCCTGCCCCTCATGTCAACTTTGCAAAGAAGTGTCTCTCAGTATTCTGGCTAATATTCATCCCTCAATGAACACTACTAATGGCTGCCCTTTAACCTCACTGCTGTTGTAGGATCTGGCTGTGCGCTAATTGGCTGTGGCGTGTGCCTACAAAACAATGATGGCAATCTTCAAGAAAGTAACTCATTGGTTATAGAGGCCTTTGGGACGAGGAGGGCACCATCCAAATGTAAGTTTGCTCTTTGAAACATAACGTACTGGCATCAGCCTGCTTAATTGTGGCACCTTTGCCAGTGGGTTTGTAGGTTCAATTCCCACACCAGGATGATCAAGTCTGACATTTCCGAACTGAGGGAGTGTTCCACTGTCGGGAGAGATGTTAATTCATGGATTCGTCTGACATTCCTCACAGCTAAAAATAAACTAAGTGGTTATTTTTTTCCCGGATTTGTTCAGATGTCGATGTAACAACAAATTAATTGAGTGTAAATACTTTCAGCTGTCATCAGATATGGGAAAAGACAAATCCAAGTGCAAATTGTTCCTGCCTTTTAAATCAATTCTGTTTTAGCAATTCTTTATGTTGAAAATCTCCACTCTTTAACCATTGAATCTTCCAATGGTTAGAGCACAGAAGGTGTGTCCATAGCTGCCTCTCTGTAACTCCCCTGCGAGGCGCTCTCGTCACAATCCCCTTTCGAAAGCCACAGTTGATGCTGCCTCCGCCCATTCTCGGGCCGTGCATTCCACATCCTAACCCCTCGCTGCCCCTTCCTAAATTACTGTTGCTTCTTTCGGAAATCACCTTAAATCAGTGTCCTCTGGTTTAAATCAGTGTCCCCTTGCGCCTGTGCACACACCCTTCATCATTTTGAACACCTCGATTAAATCGCCTCGCAACCTTTTTTCTGAGGAGAACGGCCCCTCTATTTTCCAATCTAACCACATACCTGGGGTGGGATTCCCCATCCAACGATGCTGGAAACGAAACGATTGGGCGGAGAATCGCGCGTGAGCCGATAATTGTTGCCCGCGCTGGGCGCCTGATGGAATGCCATGCTCCGGCGTCTCGCCAGCGGTGCCAATACATTTTACTCCGCATGTACAGTAAACACTGTTCACGTATCATTAACGGGCCCGACCCGGTATTCTCTGGAGCCTCCGCGGTGCTCTTTCTCTGCCAGGAGGAATTACCGACAGTGAGTCTGTGCCCGAGCCCCTAACGTTATCCTGGGTGCTGCAGCTGTGCCAACTTAACTGGTGTCTAAATTTATGGCCTTATGGGCCCTAACACTGTGTCTAGGTGGATCCCCAGACGGTACAGCAGGAGCGGAGGAGGCGGTCTGCTGTGGCTCCTGCCCTGCGATCTGGGTCCCCTTTAGCGATGGTGCCTGGACGGGGCCGGCAGTCTCTCGGGTGTCCCAGGTGGCGTGATGTCGCCCAGTTCTGCCCGTTGCCCGAGGGTAGCGCCAGGGATGGTGGCGGGGAAACCTGAGGTGCTGTGGTGTTCGGCACCCTCCCACAGGGGTCGCCGGCAGGGCCCCCATCATCTCCCCCTCCTCCTTGGGAAGCAGCTATCCCCTGAGGCTCCTCTGTTAACTGGTGCTGCCAGTCTTACAGGTCAACTCTTGCCCAGGGTCTCAATGCACGCAGCCATGGAGCTCAGGGACTGGGCCACCTCCCTCTGTGACTGGCTCAGATCAGCAGCACACAGGAAACACTCTCGACGCTCTCGAGTACCCTCGCAGGGCACCCCTGCTCCAATCACGTGCACCAAAAAAAGTCAGCTTGGCACTGCCAGGCAGGCACCAGCAGTGTCAGGACACCCCCCTGCCCAAAGGGGTCCACCCATCCCCTGGGAGACCCCCATGAGCCATTCCATATGGCCCCAACTTGTGGGGTCCAGCGCTGACCGGCGCTCGCCGAGGTCTGTGAGGCAAAGGGTTTGAATCCCAAAGCCTCAGCTACCTCGGGAATTGGCACATTAAAGTGAGACTCACTGCCTCGCTCTAATATGCAGATTTACCAATAAGTGATCCCGCCTATTGATGGTGAGATTTACATCACAACGTCTAACGGGATCTCGTTCAATCTCGGGAGGTGTTACGAGCCGGGTTGATCCCGGAAGCCGGGGTCTTCCAGCTTTCATTGGCCACGCTGGGCCGCTTTGTGCTGCGGTGGGCCACACTGGGCCATGCTGGGCCACACTGGGCCATGCTGGGCCACACTGGGCCACACTGGGCCACACTGGGCCATGCTGGGCCACGCTGGGCCACACTGGGCCATGCTGGGCCACACTGGGCCACGCTGGGCCACACTGGGCCACGCTGGGCCACACTGGGCCACGCTGGGCCACACTGGGCCACGCTGGGCCACACTGGGCCACGCTGGGCCACGCTGGGCCACGCTGGGCCACACTGGGCCACGCTGGGCCACGCTGGGCTGCTTTACAGGTGCAGCGTGGCCAATCGATTGCGCCCCTAGAATTATTTTCACCACTGGGGAGCTGAACTCCGAGATCGGGCTGCATCTCGAAAGGGTGCCCCAATCTCTAAGTGAGTTTGTGAGTCCCTCCCACCCATGGGCAATGTCACCCCCCCACACACATGGGCATCACCCAATACACCCCCAAGTGAGGCCCCCCTCTTCAGCCCCCCCCCTACACGCCTTTGCAGGCCCCCCCTTCTAGGACCCCACCCGCCAGCCCCCCAACTTCCCAGAGGCCCATTCTTACCTGCCCTGCAGCCCCTCCCCCCCCCCCCCCCCCATCGTTCATACCCCCCTCTACCCTCCTTTCATGGGAATGGCTCCCCTCGGGCCATGACCCTTGGCACTGCCACCGTGGCACCTGGGTGGTGCTCCTGCTGGCTGGACAGTACCAACTGGGCATCTTGGCAGTGCCAATGTACCAGCTGTGATGTGCCATGGTGCCAGCTGGGCAGTGCCAAGGTGCCCGCATTCCTGGAGGGGAGCCAGTGAGCAACCTTGCAATTTCGCTACGCACCCAGTGGCCTACGATGGCCTGGGAGTCTCCCTGGGTGCCGTTCCGCCTGGTCCAAGTTTGTGTGGACTGTTTGAACGGTGCCCAGTGTGGCTTCCTGGGGAGGCCAGTAGATACCGGATAAGTAGGCCTTAAGAAGGTTTAAGGCCCACTTACTGTGAGTGCAGCTTATCCCACCCATTGTGGGCGGCTTCCTGATCGTGACGCCTTGCGGGACTTGGGTAGATCCCACGAGGCGTTGTGGCTGTCGGGAAGTTCGCGGGAGGCTTCTCCCGGGATGTACCAGCCATGCCGCGATCCCATTGGTGCATGGCCAGTAGATCACGCCTCTCTGTTTCTCTCTCCTCAGACACTATCAGATCTGCTGAGTTCCTCTGTTTTTATTTTAAAACCGTGGTTTCATTGCTGTAAAGAGTCCTGTGGAGATGCCAAGCTAACATCTCTTCCCACGTCTACTAATTGGAGAGAAGTGGGAGCGTTTCTAAAATGCCTTAGTGCGTGTCTAAGTAGTTACAAATAATGGAAGAATAATGTCCAGGCCCCGCTCTACACTCCTTCTGGTCAGGGTACAGGATGGGTGACTCCAGGTGAATGGTCATTACGCGGAGGTCCAGCAATGATTTTGATGCCTTAACGTGAGAGAAATGAGGAGAGTGTGGAATTTGAAAATATTTTCATAAACAAATGGTATAAGTGGGTTTAATGCGTCTCTCACACTTTCACTAGTTTTTGCTCTCCAATGTGATTCCAGTAGGCTAAACTTTGCTACTTTGGTAAAGTTTGCTCATTAATTCCCATACATTATCAGACAGGTGAACAGCTGTGTTTAATTCTGTGGCCTGTGACCTTCCCTTTGTCATCCTATGCCTGGTGTTTGATGGGGCTGGGACGATAAGGGGGTGTTCATCTGTCATTGCTCCATCATGTCCATTCTTCTGTCAAAACAAAGTGGTTACGGTTGGTTCACTTAAACCACAAGTTGCGTCAAAGCAGTTTCCTCTTTTCTGTAACATGTTAAGATATTAGCTGGCAGACCAACAGGGTGTGGATTTAGACAAGTGCAACCAGCAGAACTGCCTCGTAAATTTCACCCCGGTGATTTCTGAAGCCAAGTGATATCGATGTGAATTACTGAAGCTGGTAACTGAAGGGTCGGGAATGTTCCACTTTCACCGAAAGTAAAGATTGATTACTCAGTCTTGCCATTGTATCAGTGAGACCAGAAGACATCATGTGCACTCTTCTCAAATGATACAGAGAAATGGATGTGTGTGATTTTGTAAGGTCAGCCTGTTTTAAATAATTGTCAAACACTCCCTGCTTCGATTGACTAATTCACAGGGGCGTGTGCGCGAGCAAAATACCCACTGATTCAGCAGGTCTTAAAGGACTGCTGCTCACAGCTTAAGCAATTCTGCACAGCTAGAAAAGATTAAAGCTTTGAAAATGGAAGCTATCGAGGCCAAGGGTAGGACCCTCGTTGAGAATGAAACTCTGGAGGTCTTACTCAAAAAGATGGGCTTCAGGGCGGCATGTAGCGCAGTGGTTAGCACTGCTGCCTCACGGCCCTGAGGACCCGGGTTCAAATCCTGGCCCCGGATCACTGTTTTGTGGAGTTTGCACATTCTCCCCTGTCTGCGTGGGTCTCACCCCCACAACCCAAAGATGTGCAGGGTAGGTGGATTGGTCACGCTAAACTGCCCCTTAATTGGAAAAGAAATTGGGTAATCTAAATTTATTTAAAAAAAAGATGGGCTTCTTTATTTAGCAAGGGGTGGTGCATTTGAGATAGCAGCGGTGTGGTAAGTTGGCTGTAGTGGAGTTAATGTACTCTTTAATTTTCCTAGATTGTAGGAGCAGCAACAGCAATTTGCATTTATATATAACCCTTTTGGCAGATTAAAAACATCCACGACAGTCTTATCAAACAAAAATTGACACAGAACCACATATAGAGATATTAGAACAGGTTATCTAATGCATGATCAGAGATTTACACTTAAAGGTGAAGAGAGACAGGCAGAGAGCCTTAGAGAGGAATTTCCAGAGTTTAGGATCTAGGCATTTGAAGGCAATGGAAAACCGCTCAAATTTGGGGGTGTGGCAGAGGATAGAACTGAAGGAGTGCAGAGATCTCGGAGGGATGTAGGGCTGGAGGAAGTTCCAGAGATCTCGGAGGGATGTAGGGCTGGAGGAAGTTCCAGAGATCTCGGAGGGATGTAGGGCTGGAGGAGGTTACAGAGATAGGGAGGGATGTAGGGCTGGAGGAGGTTACAGAGATCTCGGAGGGATGTAGGGCTGGAGGAGGTTACAGAGATAGGGAGGGATGAAACCTTTCAGATACTTTCAAACACATAACTGGCTATGTTGGTTATAGTAGAGTTCTGCTGTCACAAAATGTTTCTCACCATTATGTACCACCAAGTATACAGCCAGCAAATTACACGTCCCCGTATTCACACAAGTGGAATAGCGTCCAGGCCCCTTAGTGTCATAGAGTCATAGAATTCATAGAATTTACAGTGCAGAAGGAGGCCATTTGGCCCATCGAGTCTGCTCCAGCCCTTGGAAAGAGCACCCTGTCATAATATACATCAGTACATTATGGTGCAATCACATACACACACTGATGGACATGCAGTGGGACCAATCAGCATACACAACACCGCAGCCAGTCACCAGTGAGAGCACACGCACTATAAAGACAGGGGACAGGAGAGTTCCCGCTCATTCCAGCAGCAGCCATCTCAGAGCACAGAGCTCACAGCCTGCAACACAGACATTCACCATGTGCTGAGTGCCTCACCAAAGCTAGTGATAGGAAAGGGTCTATAGTTAAGCTGGTATATACCCACTTTTACATGCCCATGTTAGCATAGTTGAACAGTTAATAAAATAGCGTTACACCACTTCCAGCATTGTTGGCTTGTTCGTGAACCAGAGCACCCAACACGACACACCCTACTTAAGCCTACGCCTCCACCCTATCTCTGTAACCCCACCTAACTTTTTGGACACTAAGGGTAATTTATCATGGCCAATCCACCTAACCTGCACACCTTTGGACTTGTGGGAGGAAACTGGAGCACCCGGAGGAAACCCACGCAGAAACGGGGGAGAACGTGCAGACTCCGCACAGACAGTCACCCAAGGCTAGAATTGAACCTGGGACCCTGCAGCTGTGAAGCAACTGTGCTAACCACTGTACTACTGTGCCACCCACACAATGTCAATGGCCAAATATCTATGATGAGGGGGGGGGGGGGGTTTACTGGGGAGAAGGCAAGCTTGCTGCCCAGTGGGAAAGTCAATGGTAAACAGACTGTTGGAAATGCTTCCCTGTAATCAGGAAGAATCAGAGCAGTGTGATGGAGGGGGGAGGGAATCCGAGGGCGACAGTCAGGAAAATGGGAGGGAGGCAAAGAATGGGGATTTGGCCTGGCCCACAAGCAGTGGCACAGAGTTTCTGTACTGCCAGGCTTCCCAACACCTGGGAAAGCGGTGTGTCAGCAGTTCAGTCTAAATTAGGCTCTCTGCACAGTGGGAGGCAGATTTAAATATAATAATTAAATGTTCTGCCTCTTCACAGAGGTGATAGATGTGCAGCCTGGCATGTTACTGTATAAATGGTCGCATTCAAGGATGCGCAGGTGCAGATACACAGCATGCTTTTCTTAAATTTTGCACGTCAATCCAATCAGGCAACTCTTTTGAAATATAACCCGTGCGACTGGTATTCACTTAAAGTAAAAGTGCCGCAGCCTCATTTAAACTCTTAGAGAAACCACACAAACTGTCTCCCATTGGGTCATTATAAAGATATTACCCAGAGAATCCAGAGCGGGGTTCCATACAGAGATTGAAGCCCGAGTTCCCAAAAGCTCAGAGCTCCGACTATTCTCAACTCATTATTTTTATTTACTCACTCACCCACTCATGACAATTTAAGAGATTTCACGAGTGCAGCAAATAAAAAACTGGGCCACGGTGAAGACTGGCAGTAATTACAACGATAAAACTGAGTAAGCATTGTGGGAAAATGGGTCCTGTAAATATAAATGCCAGCTTGAGACAGGAATCTTCAAAACGGCTGAAGAGGCTGGTTTAGCACAGTGGGCTAAACAGCTGCCTTGTAGTGCAGAACAAGGCCAGCAGCGCGGATTCAATTCGGCCTCCCCGAACAGGCACCGGAATGTGGTGACTAGGGGCTTTTCACAGTAACTTCATTGAAGCCTACTTGTGATGATAAGTGATTATTATGATATTATTATTATGTAACTCCCACTTTCAATGGGACTGTCCTTGCTGCCCACTCCCGGGAAAAACATGGGGAATATCACCGTCAGGTAACTAAAATAATGTGCGAATCCATTAGGAGGAATTTGCACGTGAAATTGTGATCACCTTTCATACCGAGAATGCAGCCAAGCCACTGGCAGGCTATTGGCTTTGGCGGGGGTGGGGAGAGGGGGAAGGGGAGGTGGGGGGGGGGAGAGGAGAGGTTGTGGGGGAGGGAAGGGAGGTGGTGGGGGGGCGGGGATGGGGGGGAAGGTGGTGGTGGGAGAGAGGAAAGGTGGTGGGGGAGGGGTGAGGAGAGATGGTGGGGGAGGGGAGAGAGGTGGGGGAGGGGAGACGAGAGGTGGTGGGGGAGGGGAGAGAGGTGGGGGAGGGGAGAGGAGAGGTGGTGGGGGAGGGCAGAGAGGTGGTAGTGGGAGAGGTGGTGGGGGAGGGCAGAGAGGTGGTAGTGGGAGAGATGGGGGGGGGGGGGGGGCGGGGGGGGAGATTTGGCTTCCAGCCCGTTAATTTCACTCAAAGTAACGGCAAGTTGCTGTTTGTATGTTCTTGTCGGTGAAGGGCCGGAAGCTCAGTATGGTCAGCAGGAGCGGAGACTGGGAATGGGTCTGCTTACGGGCACCTGGATTCCCGATCCAGGTGGCGGGAAAGGAGAATCCCGGCCAACTTCTTCGATGTGGAAATAGAAATATTGCGATCGGTCATGAAGACCACACATTAAAACAGCAAAGAAGGTTCTGATTATTCTTTTTTTAAATTTAGAGTACTCAATTTCTTTATTCCAATTAAGGGGCAATTTAGCGCGGCCAATCCACCTAACCTGCACATCTTTGGGTTGTGGGGGCGAAACCCACGTAAACACGGGGAGAATGTGCAAACTCCACACGGACAGTGACCCAGGGCCGGGATCGAACCTGGGACCTCAGCGCCGTGAGGCAGCGGTGCTAACCACTGCGCCACCATGCTGCCCTTGAAGGTTCTGATTTTAACAGGCTGGCCAGCTCTGCTCCTTATCTCTGGAACCTTGCAAACTTAGAGCAGTGACGACACCTTTTCACACATTAGGAAATATATCTGGGCTAAAAGGCTGGGCTAATAGGTAGAATCCAGCTTTAAGTCTGCCGATTACAATCCCTTTGTTTCTAACCACAAAACTGAAAAGACAACACTGGGCGGCACGGAGGCACAGTGGTTAGCACTGCTGCCTCACAGCGCCAGGATCCCGAGTTCAATTCCGGCCTCGGGTGACTGTGCAGAGTCGGCACGTTCTCCCGTGTGTGCATGGGTTTCCTCCGGGTGCTCCGGTTTCCTCCCACAGTCCAAAGATGTGCAGGTTAGGTGGATGGGCCATGATAAATTGCCCCTTACTGTCCAAAAGGTTAGGTGGGGTTACTGGGTTACAGGGATAGGGTGGAGGTGTGGGCTTAAGTGGGGTGCTCTTTCCAAGGGCCGGTGCAGACTCAATGGGCCGAATGGCCTCCTTCTGTACTGTAAATTCTATGAACCTAGCATCAAAGAGCCTAATTATGGGAAACTAAACCCGAGCAGTGAGATATTGACCAAACCCCATTTATAAAACATTGGAGATATGTCTCAAACAGGTGCTGCACTCCCACACTGCAAGAACATCATGGGGCTGTGCACTCATTTAAATTTAATGAGCTTTGTGACTAGTTCAAGCACTGACTCAAAGTGCTCAAAGTGTGCACATAGTGGGCGAAATTCTCCCCAAACGGCGCGATGGCGCCGACTGGCGCCTAAAACGGCGCCAATCAGACGGGCATCGCGCCGCCCCAAAGGTGCGGAATGCTCCGCATCTTTGGGGGCCTAGCCCCAACATTGAGGGGCTAGGCCGACGCCGGAGGGATTTCCGCCCCGCCAGCTGGCGGAAACGGCCTTTGTTGCCCCGCCAGCTGGCGCGGAAATGACATGTCGAGGCGGCGCATGCGCGGGAGCATCAGCGGTCGCTGACGACATTCCCGCGCATGCGCAGTGGGGAGAGTCTCTTCCGCCTCCGCCATGGTGGAGACCGTTGCAGAGGCGGAAAGGAAAGAGTGCCCCCACGGCACAGGCCCGCCTGCGGATCGTTGGGCCCCGATCGCGGGCCAGGCCACCGTGGGGGCACCCCCCGGGGTCAGATCGCCCCGCGCCCCCCCCAGGACCCCGGAGCCCGCCCATGTCGCCTTCTCCCGCCGGTAAATAGGTACTTTAATTTACGCCGGCGGGACAGGCAATTTATCGGCGGGACTTCGGCCCATACGGGCCGGAGAATCCAGCAGGGGGGGGCCCGCCAACCGGCGCGGCCCGATTCCCGCCCCCGCCGAATATCCGGTACCGGAGACTTCGGCAACCGGCGGGGGCGGGATTCACGGCAGCCCCCGGCGATTCTCCAACCCGGCGGGGGGTCGGAGAATGACGCCCCAGTGTGCAGAATGACACAGACCTCCACCTGGAGGGCACCAGCCCTCAGCACCCAGCAGTCCGATCACCACACCAAACTACCCCTGTCCTAACTTTCAGATCAAAGCGGAATGTTGACAAAATCCTCGCGGTGACCATTTCAGTAAGCACAGATATTTCTCAAGAAATCCCACATCCTTCCAATAATCAACTGCTGTCATTGCTGGGTAAAGGGATCACCACAGTATTTACAGAACTGACTTTCCATGCAGCTGTGTCATTACAATGGTGAGCTCTGTTTCAAAAAATTCAGACTGTGATCTATTTCAGAAGTTCCTGGACTCTGAAAATGTGAAAATTCAAACCCACACTTTAATACACATGTACAATGTCGTCCAAACTAACTTTACTCCTGTGCAATTGGACACCGAGTTTCAATTTCCCACCATTTGTTACTAATTAATTTCCCCAAAGTCCTTGAAAAGTAGCTGTTAACTTGTGGCCAATACTGTTTGAGAAAATAAAACATTTCTGCTAATGTACACGACTCATATTGTATTATTGTACAGTGATATAATCACACCAGTTACACCTCTTGTTGTAAATTTGGAACCAGGTGTGAATCTGCTACGATGTACGTCCTTCCCTCGGCAGTTTATTGCATCGACACAGAGGGCAGGATTGCCCGTTCTCCCAGCCGTGTGTTTCTGGGCGGCACGCTATTTGCTGATGCCGGGATTCTATACTCCCATGGCTTGTCAATGAGATTTTCCATTGGAGTCACCCCTACGGAGCCGTGAAACCCCCGGGCAGGGATGCGCTGCCGAGGCGAAAAATGAATGGGAAAGGTCAGAGAATTCCAGGCAGAGTTCTCTGTGTAACCCGCGTGAAAAAAAAAAGCAGCAACTAGAATTTACAGCCCAGGGGTGAAATTCTCCATAATCGGTGCGATGTCCGCCGACCGGCGCCAAAAACGGCGCAAATCTGTCCGGCATCGCGCCGCCCCAAAGGTGCGGAATCCTCCGCCCCTTGAGCGGCCGAGCCCTAACCTTGAGGGGTTAGGCCCGCGCCGGACTCATTTCCGCCCCGCCAGCTGGCGCGGAAATGACATCTCTGGGCGGCGCATGTGCGGGAGCGTCGGGGGCCGCTCACAGCATCCCCGCGCATGCGCAGTGGATGGAGTCTCTTCCACCTCCGCCATGGTGGAGACCGTTGCAGAGGCGGAAGGGAAAGAGTGCCCCCACGGCACAGGCCTGCCCGCGGATCGGTGGGCCCCAATCGCGGGCCAGGCCACCGTGGGGGCACGCCCCGGGGCCAGATCGCCCCGCGCCCCCCCCAGGACCCCGGAGCCCACCCGCGCCGCCTTGTCTCGCTGGGACGGTAGGTGGTTTAATCCACGCCAGCGGGCAGGCATTCTAGCAGCGGGACTTCGGCCCATCCGGGCCGGAAAATCGCTGGGGGGGGGGCCGCCAACCGGCGCGGTGCGCTTCCCGCCCCTGCCAAATATCCGGTGCTGGATAATTCACGTCAGCCCCCAGTGATTCTCCGACCCGGTGGGTGGTCGGAGAATCTCGCCCCTGATTTTAACAGCATCAGGGGTGAAATCTCCGGAAACGGCGCGATGTCCGCCGACTGGCGCCCAAAACGGCGTAAATCAGACGGGCATCGCGCCGCCCAAAGGTGCGGAATGCTCCGCATCTTTGGGGGCCGAGCCCCAACCTTGAGGGGCTAGGCCGGCGCCGGACGAATTTCTGCCCCGCCAGCTTGCGGGAAAGGCCTTTGTTGCTTCCAGCTGGCGGGACTTCGGCCCATCCGGGCTGGAGATTCGCGCGGGGGGGGCCCGCTAACCGGCGCGGCGCGATTCCCGCCCCCAGCGAATCTCCGGTGCCGGAGAATTCGGCAACCGGCGGGGGCGGGATTCAAGCCAGCCCCCGGCGATTCTTCGACCCGGCGGGGGGGTCGGAGAATCTCGCCCCAGGCCTTTTTGAAAATAAATTTTGAGTACCAAATTCATTTTTTCCAATTAAGGGGCAATTTTGATTGTTCAATCCACCTACTTTGCCCATCTTTGGGTTGAGGGGGCGAAACCCACGCAAACACGGGGTCAGGCCTGACGAAAACTGTGGGCGCAATTCTCCCAACGGGAGTCTACGTGCCGACGCCGGAGTGAAAACCGGAGTGTTTCACTCCGGCGTCGGAGGCCGCTCCCAGCCCCCTATTCTCCCACCCTGGGGGGCTAGGAGCGGCATCGCGTCATTTACGCACGCCGGGCCTTGGCGCCGTGTAAATGACGTGGCCGGCGCCGCGCAAATGACATCACCGGCGCATGCGCGGTTGCCGTCCTCCCCAAGGCCGCCCCGCAAGAAGATGTCCGATGTATCTTGCGGGGTGGCGGAGGAAAGGAGGTCCTCCATCAGAGAGGGCAGCCCGCTGATCGGTGGGCACCGATTGCGGGCCAGACATCATTTGATGCCCCTCCGGTGCAGGAACCCCCCCCCCCCCAGCGTTCCCGCGCTGTTCCGCCGACAGCGACCAGGTGTGGACGGACCCGGCGGGAACCCGTCGTATTGGGTAGGCCGCTCGGCCCATCCATTCTCCCGGCGGCCAGCCGTGATTCTCGCCACGCCGGTTTGGCGGGGGAGGGGGGAGAATCGCGTGCGGGCATCGGGACGGCGTGGGGGGACATGCGTGGTGCCCCGGCGATTCTCCCACCCGGCAGAATTCCGCCCTGTGTGTGGACTGTTGAAATAGGGAGAAGCACTTACCTGTGTCCCTTTTGAGCGACACATCCTTTCCCCCCCTCACTCCCCCCCAACAATTTAACTCCAGGGTTTTGGGAGGAATAATGTGCGTGCCGAGGCGGGCGTGCCGAGGTGTGTGTGCCGAGGCGAGTGTGCCGAGGTGTGTGTGCCGAGGCGGGCGTGCCGAGGTGTGCGTGCCGAGGTGTGTGTGCCGAGGTGTGTGTGCCGAGGTGTACATGCCGAGGTGTGTGTGCCGAGGTGTGCGTGCCGAGGTGTGTGTGCAGAGGCGGGCGTGCCGAGGTGTGTGTGCCGAGGTGTGTGTGCCGAGGTGTGCGTGCCGAGGTGTGCGTGCCGAGGCGAGTGTGCCGAGGCGAGTGTGCCGAGGTGTGTGTGCCGAGGTGTGTGTGCCGGGGTGTGTGTGCCGAGGCGTGTGTGCTGAGGCGGGCGTGCCGAGGTGTGTGTGCCGAGGTGTGCATGCCGAGGTGTGCGTGCCGAGGCGAGTGTGCCGAGGCGAGTGTGCCGAGCTGTGTGTGCCGGGGTGTGTGTGCCGAGGCGTGTGTGCTGAGGCGGGCATGCCGAGGTGTGTGTGCGGAGGTGTGTGTGCCGAGGTGGGGGTGCCGAGGTGGGGGTGCCGAGGTGGGTGTGCCGAGACGAGTGTGCCGAGGCGTGTGTGCCGAGGTGTGTGTGCCGGGGTGTGTGTGTCGAGGCGTGTGTGCCGAGGTATGTGTGTCGAGGTATGTGTGCCGAGGTATGTGTGCCGAGGTGTGTGTGCCGAGGTGTGTTTGCCGAGGTGTGTGTGCCGATGTGTGTGTGCCGAGGTGTGCGTGCCGAGGTGTGCGTGCCGAGGTGTGTGTGCCGAGGTGTGTGTGCTGAGGTGTGTGTGCCGAGGTGTGCATGCCAAGGTGTGTGTGCCGAGGTGTGCGTGCCGAGGTGTGTGTGCTGAGGTGTGTGTGCCGAGGTGTGCATGCCAAGGTGTGTGTGCCGAGGTGTGCGTGCCAAGGTGTGTGTGCAGAGGCGGGCGTGCCGAGGTGTGTGTGCCGAGGTGTGTGTGCCGAGGTGTGCGTGCCGAGGTGTGCGTGCCGAGGTGTGCGTGCCGAGGTGTGCGTGCCGAGGCGAGTGTGCCGAGGCGAGTGTGCCGAGGTGTGTGTGCCGGGGTGTGTGTGCCGAGGCGTGTGTGCTGAGGCGGGCGTGCCGAGGTGTGTGTGCGGAGGTGTGTGTGCCGAGGTGGGGGTGCCGAGGTGGGTGTGCCGAGGTGGGTGTGCCGAGACGAGTGTGCCGAGGCGTGTGTGCCGAGGTGTGTGTGCCAGGGTGTGTGTGCCGAGGCATGTGTGCCGAGGTATGTGTGTCGAGGTATGTGTGCCGAGGTATGTGTGCCGAGGTGTGTGTGCCGAGGTGTGATTGCCGAGGTGTGTGTGCCGAGGTGTGTTTGCCGAGGTGTGTGTGCCGAGGTGTGTGTGCCGAGGTGTGTTTGCCGAGGTGTGTGTGCCGAGGTGTGTGTGCCGAGATGTGTGTGCCGAGGTGTGTGTGCCGAGGTGTGTGTGCCGAGATGTGTGTGCCGAGGTGTGTGTGCCGAGGCGGGCGTGCCGAGGTGTGTGTGCCGTGGTGTGTGTGCCGAGGTGTGTGTGCCGAGGTGTGTGTGCCGAGGTGTGTGTGCCGAGGTGTGTTTACCGAGGTATGTGTGCCGAAGCGGGCGTGCCGAGGTGTGTGTGCCGAGGTGTGTGTGCCGAGGTGTGTGTGCCGATGTATGTGTGCCGAGGTGTGTGTGCCGAGATGTGTTTGTTGAGGTGTGTGTGCCGAGGTGTGTGTGCCGGGATTTGTGTGCCGGGGTATGTGTGCCGAGGTGTGTGTGCCGGGTTTTGTGTGCCGTGGTATGTGTGCCGAGGTGTGTGTGCCGAGGCGGGCGTGCCGAGGTGTGCGTGCCGAGGTATGTGTGCCGAGGTATGTGTGCCGAGGTGTGTGTGCCAAGGTGGGCGTGCCGGGGTGTGTGTGTCGAGGTATGTGTGCCAAGTTATGTGTGCCGAGGCGGGCGTGCCGAGGTGTGTGTGCCGAGGTGTGTGTGCCGAGGTGTGTGTGCCGAGTTGTGTGTGTGCCGAGGTGTGTGTGTGCCGAGGTGTGTGTGCCGAGGTGTGTGTGCCGAGGTGTGTGTGCCGAGGCGGGCGTGCCGAGGCGGGTGTGCCGAGGTGGGTGTGCCGAGGCGGGCGTGCCGAGGCGGGTGTGCCGAGGCGGGCGTGCCGGGGTATGTGTGCCGAGGTGTGTGTGCCAAGGTATGTGTGCCGAGGTGGGCGTGCCGAGGCGGGTGTGCTGAGGCGGGCGTGCCGGGGTATGTGTGCCGCGGTGTGCGTTCCGAGGTGTGTGTGCCGAGGCGGGCTTGCCGAGGCGTGTGTGCCGAGGTGTGTGTGCCGAGGCGGGCGTGCCGGGGTATGTGTGCCGAGGTGTGCGTTCCGAGGTGTGTGTGCCGAGGCGGGCATGCCGAGGTGTGTGTGCCGAGGTGTGTGTGCCAAGGTGTGTGTGCCGATGTGTGTGTGCCGAGGTGTGTGTGCCGAGGTGTGTGTGCCGAGGTGTGTGTGCCGATGTGTGTGTGCCGAGTTGTGCGTGCCGAGGTGTGTGTGCCGAGGTATGTGTGCCGATGTGTGTGTGCCGAGGTGTGTGTGCCAAGGTGTGTGTGCCGAGGTGTGTGTGCCGAGGTGTGTGTGCCGAGGTATGTGTGCCGATGTGTGTGTGCCGAGGTGTGCGTGCCGAGGTGTGTGTGCCGAGGTGTGTGTGCCGAGGTGTGTGTGCCGAGGTGTGTGTGCCGAGTCGAGTGTGCCGAGGCGTGTGTGCCGAGGTGTGTGTGCCGAGGTGTGTGTGCCGAGGTGTGTGTGCCGAGGCGAGTGTGCCGAGGCGAGTGTGCCGAGGTGTGCGCGCCGAGGTGTGTGCGCCAAGGTGTGCGTGCCGAGGTGTGTGCGTGCCGAGGTGTGTGTGCCGAGGTGTGTGTGCCGAGGTGTGTGTGCCGAGGTGTGTGTGCCAAGGTGTGTGTGCCGAGGTATGTGTGCGGAGGTATGTGTGCCGAGATGTGTGTGCCGAGATGTGTGTGCCGAGGTGTGTGTGCCGAGGTGTGTGTGCCGAGGTGTGTGTGCCGAGGTGTGTGTGCCGAGGTGTGTGTGCCAAGGTATGTGTGCGGAGGTATGTGTGCCGAGATGTGTGTGCCGCGGTGTGTGCGCCGAGGCGGGTGTGCCGAGGCGGGTGTGCCGAGGCGGGCGTGCCGAGGTGTGTGTGCCGAGGTATGTGTGCCGAGGTGTGTATGCCGAGGTTTGTGTGACGCGGTGTGTGCGCCGAGGCGGGTGTGCCGAGGCGGGTGTGCCGAGGCGGGCGTGCCGAGGTGTGTGTGCCGAGGTATGTGTGCCGAGGTGTGTGCCGAGGTGTGTGTGCCGAGGTGTGTGTGCCGAGGTGTGTGTGCCGAGGTGTGTGTGCCAAGGTGGGCGTGCCGGGGTGTGTGTGTCGAGGTATGTGTGCCAAGTTATGTGTGCCGAGGCGGGCGTGCCGAGGTGTGTGTGCCGTGGTGTGTGTGCCGAGGTGTGTGTGCCGAGGTGTGTGTGCCGAGGTGTGTGTGCCGAGGTGTGTTTACCGAGGTATGTGTGCCGAAGCGGGCGTGCCGAGGTGTGTGTGCCGAGGTGTGTGTGCCGAGGTGTGTGTGCCGATGTATGTGTGCCGAGGTGTGTGTGCCGAGATGTGTTTGTTGAGGTGTGTGTGCCGAGGTGTGTGTGCCGGGATTTGTGTGCCGGGGTATGTGTGCCGAGGTGTGTGTGCCGGGTTTTGTGTGCCGTGGTATGTGTGCCGAGGTGTGTGTGCCGAGGCGGGCGTGCCGAGGTGTGCGTGCCGAGGTATGTGTGCCGAGGTATGTGTGCCGAGGTGTGTGTGCCAAGGTGGGCGTGCCGGGGTGTGTGTGTCGAGGTATGTGTGCCAAGTTATGTGTGCCGAGGCGGGCGTGCCGAGGTGTGTGTGCCGAGGTGTGTGTGCCGAGGTGTGTGTGCCGAGTTGTGTGTGTGCCGAGGTGTGTGTGTGCCGAGGTGTGTGTGCCGAGGTGTGTGTGCCGAGGTGTGTGTGCCGAGGCGGGCGTGCCGAGGCGGGTGTGCCGAGGTGGGTGTGCCGAGGCGGGCGTGCCGAGGCGGGTGTGCCGAGGCGGGCGTGCCGGGGTATGTGTGCCGAGGTGTGTGTGCCAAGGTATGTGTGCCGAGGTGGGCGTGCCGAGGCGGGTGTGCTGAGGCGGGCGTGCCGGGGTATGTGTGCCGCGGTGTGCGTTCCGAGGTGTGTGTGCCGAGGCGGGCTTGCCGAGGCGTGTGTGCCGAGGTGTGTGTGCCGAGGCGGGCGTGCCGGGGTATGTGTGCCGAGGTGTGCGTTCCGAGGTGTGTGTGCCGAGGCGGGCATGCCGAGGTGTGTGTGCCGAGGTGTGTGTGCCAAGGTGTGTGTGCCGATGTGTGTGTGCCGAGGTGTGTGTGCCGAGGTGTGTGTGCCGAGGTGTGTGTGCCGATGTGTGTGTGCCGAGTTGTGCGTGCCGAGGTGTGTGTGCCGAGGTATGTGTGCCGATGTGTGTGTGCCAAGGTGTGTGTGCCGAGGTGTGTGTGCCGAGGTGTGTGTGCCGAGGTATGTGTGCCGATGTGTGTGTGCCGAGGTGTGCGTGCCGAGGTGTGTGTGCCGAGGTGTGTGTGCCGAGGTGTGTGTGCCGAGGTGTGTGTGCCGAGGTGTGTGTGCCGAGTCGAGTGTGCCGAGGCGTGTGTGCCGAGGCGTGTGTGCCGAGGTGTGTGTGCCGAGGTGTGTGTGCCGAGGCGAGTGTGCCGAGGCGAGTGTGCCGAGGTGTGCGCGCCGAGGTGTGTGCGCCAAGGTGTGCGTGCCGAGGTGTGTGCGTGCCGAGGTGTGTGTGCCGAGGTGTGTGTGCCGAGGTGTGTGTGCCGAGGTGTGTGTGCCAAGGTGTGTGTGCCGAGGTATGTGTGCGGAGGTATGTGTGCCGAGATGTGTGTGCCGAGATGTGTGTGCCGAGGTGTGTGTGCCGAGGTGTGTGTGCCGAGGTGTGTGTGCCGAGGTGTGTGTGCCGAGGTGTGTGTGCCAAGGTATGTGTGCGGAGGTATGTGTGCCGAGATGTGTGTGCCGCGGTGTGTGCGCCGAGGCGGGTGTGCCGAGGCGGGTGTGCCGAGGCGGGCGTGCCGAGGTGTGTGTGCCGAGGTATGTGTGCCGAGGTGTGTATGCCGAGGTTTGTGTGACGCGGTGTGTGCGCCGAGGCGGGTGTGCCGAGGCGGGTGTGCCGAGGCGGGCGTGCCGAGGTGTGTGTGCCGAGGTATGTGTGCCGAGGTGTGTGCCGAGGTGTGTGTGCCGAGGTGTGTGTGCCGAGGTGTGTGTGCCGAGGTGTGTGTGCCAAGGTGGGCGTGCCGGGGTGTGTGTGTCGAGGTATGTGTGCCAAGTTATGTGTGCCGAGGCGGGCGTGCCGAGGTGTGTGTGCCGAGGTGTGTGTGCCGAGGTGTGTGTGTGCCGAGGTGTGTGTGCCGAGGTGTGTGTGCCGAGGTGTGTGTGCCGAGGCGGGCGTGCCGAGGCGGGTGTGCCGAGGTGGGTGTGCCGAGGCGGGCGTGCCGAGGCGGGTGTGCCGAGGCGGGCGTGCCGGGGTATGTGTGCCGAGGTGTGTGTGCCAAGGTATGTGTGCCGAGGTGGGCGTGCCGAGGCGGGTGTGCTGAGGCGGGCGTGCCGGGGTATGTGTGCCGCGGTGTGCGTTCCGAGGTGTGTGTGCCGAGGCGGGCTTGCCGAGGCGTGTGTGCCGAGGTGTGTGTGCCGAGGCGGGCGTGCCGGGGTATGTGTGCCGAGGTGTGCGTTCCGAGGTGTGTGTGCCGAGGCGGGCATGCCGAGGTGTGTGTGCCGAGGTGTGTGTGCCAAGGTGTGTGTGCCGATGTGTGTGTGCCGAGGTGTGTGTGCCGAGGTGTGTGTGCCGAGGTGTGTGTGCCGATGTGTGTGTGCCGAGTTGTGCGTGCCGAGGTGTGTGTGCCGAGGTATGTGTGCCGATGTGTGTGTGCCGAGGTGTGTGTGCCAAGGTGTGTGTGCCGAGGTGTGTGTGCCGAGGTGTGTGTGCCGAGGTGTGTGTGCCGAGGTATGTGTGCCGATGTGTGTGTGCCGAGGTGTGCGTGCCGAGGTGTGTGTGCCGAGGTGTGTGTGCCGAGGTGTGTGTGCCGAGGTGTGTGTGCCGAGGTGTGTGTGCCGAGTCGAGTGTGCCGAGGCGTGTGTGCCGAGGTGTGTGTGCCGAGGTGTGTGTGCCGAGGTGTGTGTGCCGAGGCGAGTGTGCCGAGGCGAGTGTGCCGAGGTGTGCGCGCCGAGGTGTGTGCGCCAAGGTGTGCGTGCCGAGGTGTGTGCGTGCCGAGGTGTGTGTGCCGAGGTGTGTGTGCCGAGGTGTGTGTGCCGAGGTGTGTGTGCCAAGGTGTGTGTGCCGAGGTATGTGTGCGGAGGTATGTGTGCCGAGATGTGTGTGCCGAGATGTGTGTGCCGAGGTGTGTGTGCCGAGGTGTGTGTGCCGAGGTGTGTGTGCCGAGGTGTGTGTGCCGAGGTGTGTGTGCCAAGGTATGTGTGCGGAGGTATGTGTGCCGAGATGTGTGTGCCGCGGTGTGTGCGCCGAGGCGGGTGTGCCGAGGCGGGTGTGCCGAGGCGGGCGTGCCGAGGTGTTTGTGCCGAGGTATGTGTGCCGAGGTGTGTATGCCGAGGTTTGTGTGACGCGGTGTGTGCGCCGAGGCGGGTGTGCCGAGGCGGGTGTGCCGAGGCGGGCGTGCCGAGGTGTGTGTGCCGAGGTATGTGTGCCGAGGTGTGTGCCGAGGTGTGTGTGCCGAGGTGTGTGTGCCGAGGTGTGTGTGCCGAGGTATGTGTGCGGAGGTATGTGTGCCGAGATGTGTGTGCCGAGATGTGTGTGCCGAGGTGTGTGTGCCGTGGTGTGTGTGCCGAGGTGTGTGTGCCGAGGTGTGTGTGCCGAGGCGAGTGTGCCGAGGCGAGTGTGCCGAGGTGTGCGCGCCGAGGTGTGTGCGCCAAGGTGTGCGTGCCGAGGTGTGTGCGTGCCGAGGTGTGTGTGCCGAGGCGAGTGTGCCGAGGCGAGTGTGCCGAGGTGTGCGCGCCGAGGTGTGTGCGCCAAGGTGTGCGTGCCGAGGTGTGTGCGTGCCGAGGTGTGTGTGCCGAGGTGTGTGTGCCGAGGTGTGTGTGCCGAGGTGTGTGTGCCGAGGTGTGTGTGCCAAGGTGTGTGTGCCGAGGTATGTGTGCGGAGGTATGTGTGCCGAGATGTGTGTGCCGAGATGTGTGTGCCGAGGTGTGTGTGCCAAGGTGTGTGTGCCGAGGTGTGTGTGCCGAGGTGTGTGTGCCGAGGTGTGTGTGCCAAGGTATGTGTGCGGAGGTATGTGTGCCGAGATGTGTGTGCCGCGGTGTGTGCGCCGAGGCGGGTGTGCCGAGGCGGGCGTGCCGAGGGGTGTGCCGAGGTATGTGTGCCGAGGTGTGTGTGCCGAGGTGTGTGTGCCGCGGTGTGTGCGCCGAGGCGGGTGTGCCGAGGCGGGTGTGCCGAGGCGGGCGTGCCGAGGTGTGTGTGCCGAGGTATGTGTGCCGAGGTGTGTGCCGAGGTGTGTGTGCCGAGGTGTGTGTGCCGAGGTGTGTGTGCCGAGGTATGTGTGCGGAGGTATGTGTGCCGAGATGTGTGTGCCGAGATGTGTGTGCCGAGGTGTGTGTGCCAAGGTGTGTGTGCCGAGGTGTGTGTGCCGAGGTGTGTGTGCCGAGGTGTGTTTACCGAGGTATGTGTGCCGAAGCGGGCGTGCCGAGGTGTGTGTGCCGAGGTGTGTGTGCCGAGGTGTGTGTGCCGATGTATGTGTGCCGAGGTGTGTGTGCCGAGATGTGTTTGTTGAGGTGTGTGTGCCGAGGTGTGTGTGCCGGGTTTTGTGTGCCGGGGTATGTGTGCCGAGGTGTGTGTGCCGAGGCGGGCGTGCCGAGGCGGGCGTGCCGAGGCGGCCGTGCCGGGGTATGTGTGCCGAGGTGGGTGTGCCGAGGTGGGTGTGCCGAGGTGTGTGTGCCGAGGTGTGTGTGCCGAGGCGGGCGTGCCGAGGTGTGCGTGCCGAGGTATGTGTGCCGAGGTATGTGTGCCGAGGTGTGTGTGCCGAGGTGTGTGTGCCAAGGCGGGCGTGCCGGGGTGTGTGTGTCGAGGTATGTGTGCCAAGTTATGTGTGCCGAGGTGTGTGTGCCGAGGCGAGTGTGCCGAGGCGAGTGTGCCGAGGTGTGTGTGCCGAGTTGTGTGTGTGCCGAGGTGTGTGTGTGCCGAGGTGTGTGTGCCGAGGTGTGTGTGCCGAGGTGTGTGTGCCGAGGCGGGCTGCCGAGGCGGGTGTGCCGAGGTGGGTGTGCCGAGGCGGGCGTGCCGAGGCGGGTGTGCCGAGGCGGGCGTGCCGGGGTATGTGTGCCGAGGTGTGTGTGCCAAGGTATGTGTGCCGAAGTGGGCGTGCCGAGGCGGGTGTGCCGAGGCGGGCGTGCCGGGGTATGTGTGCCGCGGTGTGCGTTCCGAGGTGTGTGTGCCGAGGCGGGCTTGCCGAGGCGTGTGTGCCGAGGTGTGCGTTCCGAGGTGTGTGTGCCGAGGCGGGCATGCCGATGTGTGTGTGCCGATGTGTGTGTGCCGAGGTGTGTGTGCCGAGGTGTGTGTGCTGAGGTGTGTGTGCCGATGTGTGTGTGCCGAGGTGTGCGTGCCGAGGTGTGTGTGCCGAGGTATGTGTGCCGATGTGTGTGTGCCGAGGTGTGTGTGCCGAGGTGTGTGTGCCGAGGTGTGTGTGCCGAGGTGTGTGTGCCGAGGTGCGTGTGCCGAGGTGTGTGTGCCGAGGTATGTGTGCCGATGTGTGTGTGCCGAGGTGTGTGTGCCGAGGTGTGTATGCCGAGGTGTGTGTGCCGAGGTGTGTGTGCCGAGTCGAGTGTGCCGAGGCGTGTGTGCCGAGGTGTGTGTGCCGAGGTGTGTGTGCCGAGGTGTGTGTGCCGAGGCGAGTGTGCCGAGGTGTGCGTGCCGAGGTGTGTGCGCCAAGGTGTGCGTGCCGAGGTGTGTGCGTGCCGAGGTGTGTGTGCCGAGGTGTGTGTGCCGAGGTGTGTGTGCCGAGGTGTGTGCGCCGAGGCGGGTGTGCCGAGGCGGGTGTGCCGAGGCGGGTGTGCCGAGGCGGGTGTGCCGAGGTGTGTGTGCCGAGGTGTGCGCGCCGAGGTGTGTGTCCCGAGGCGGGCGTGCCGAGGTGTGTGTGCCGAGGTGTGTGTGCCGAGGTGTGTGTGCCGAGGTGTGTATGCCAAGGTGTGTGTGCCAAGGTGTGTGTGTCGAGGGATGTGTCCCGAGTCGGGCGTTCCGAGGTGTGTGTGCCGAGGTGTGTGTGCGGAGGTATGTGTGCCGAGGTGTGTGTGTCGAGGTATGTGTGCGGAGGTGTGTGTGCCGAGGTGTGTGTGCCGAGGTGTGTGTGCCGAGGTGTGTGTGCCGAGGTGTGTGCGCCGAGGCGAGTGCGCCGAGGTGTGTGTGCCGAGGTGTGTGTGCCGAGGTGTGTGTGCCGAGGTGTGTGCGCCGAGGCGGGTGTGCCGAGGCGGGTGTGCCGAGGCGGGTGTGCCGAGGCGGGTGTGCCGAGGTGTGTGTGCCGAGGTGTGTGTGCCGAGGTGTGTGTGCCGAGGTGTGTGTGCCGAGGTGTGTGTGCCGAGGTGTGTGTGCCGAGGTGTGTGTGCCGAGGTGTGTGCGCCGAGGCGAGTGTGCCGAGGTGTGTGTGCCGAGGTGTGTGTGCCGAGGTGTGTGTGCCGAGGTGTGTGCGCCGAGGCGGGTGTGCCGAGGCGGGTGTGCCGAGGCGGGTGTGCCGAGGCGGGTGTGCCGAGGTGTGTGTGCCGAGGTGTGTGTGCGGAGGTGTGTGTGCCGAGGTGTGTGTGCAGAGGTGTGTGTGCCGAGGCGGGCGTGCCGAGGTGTGTGTGCCGAGGTGTGTGTGCCGAGGTGTGTGTGCCGAGGTGTGTGCGCCGAGGCGAGTGTGCCGAGGTGTGTGTGCCGAGGTGTGTGTGCCGAGGTGTGTGTGCCGAGGTGTGTGCGCCAAGGCGGGTGTGCCGAGGCGGGTGTGCCGAGGCGGGTGTGCCGAGGCGGGTGTGCCGAGGTGTGTGTGCCGAGGTGTGTGTGCGGAGGTATGTGTGCCGAGGTATGTGTGCCGAGGTGTGTGCGCCGAGGTGTGTGCGCCGAGGTGTGTGTGCCGAGGTGTGTGTGCAGAGGTGTGTGTGCCGAGGCGAGTGTGCCGAGGTGTGTGTGCCGAGGTGTGTATGCCAAGGTGTGTGTGCCAAGGTGTGTGTGTCGAGGGATGTGTCCCGAGTCGGGCGTTCCGAGGTGTGTGTGCCGAGGTGTGTGTGTCGAGGTATGTGTGCCGAGGTGTGTGTGCCGAGGTGTGTGTGTCGAGGTATGTGTGCGGAGGTGTGTGTGCCGAGGTGTGTGTGCCGAGGTGTGTGTGCTGAGGTGTGTGTGCCGATGTGTGTGTGCCGAGGTGTGTGTGCCGAGGTGTGTGTGCCGAGGTATGTGTGCCGAGGTGTGTGTGCCGAGGTGTGTGTGCCGAGGTGTGTGTGCCGAGGTGTGTGTGTGCGGAGGTGTGTGTGCCGAGGTATGTGTGCGGAGCTATGTGTGCCGAGGTGTGTGTGCCGAGGTGTGTGTGCCGAGGTGTGTGCGCCGAGGCGAGTGTGCCGAGGCATGTGTGCCGAGGTGTGCGCGCCGAGGTGTGCGCGCCGAGGTGTGTGTGCCGAGGTGTGTGTGCGGAGGTGTGTGTGCCGAGGTGTGTGCGCCGAGGCGGGTGTGCCGAGGCGGGTGTGCCGAGGCGGGTGTGCCGAGGTGTGTGTGCCGAGGTGTGTGTGCGGAGGTATGTGTGTCGAGGTGTGTGTGCCGAGGTGTGTGCGCCGAGGTGTGTGTGCCGAGGTATGTGTGCCGAGGTATGTGTGCCGAGGTGTGTGTGCCGAGGTGTGTGGGCCGAGGTGTGTGCACCGAGGTGTGTGTGCCGAGACGGGCGTGCCGAGGTGTGTGTGCCGAGTCGGGCGTGCTGAGGCGGGCGTGCCGAGGCGGGCGTGCCGAGGTGTGTGTGCCGAGGCGAGTGTGCCGAGGTGTGTGTGCCGAGGCGGGCGTGCCGAGGCGGCCGTGCCGGGGTATGTGTGCCGAGGTATGTGTGCCGAGGTGTGCGTGCCGAGGTGTGTGTGCCGAGGCGAGTGTGCCGAGGTGGGCGTGCCGAGGTGTGTGTGCCGAGGTGTGTGTGCCGTGGTGTGTGTGCCGAGGTGTGTGTGCCGAGGTGTGTGTGCCGAGGTGTGTGTGCCGAGGTGTGTGTGCCGAGGTGTGTGTGCCGAGGTGTGTGTGCCGAGGTATGTGTGCCGTGGTGTGTGTGCCGAGGTGTGTGTGCCGAGGTGTGTGTGCCGAGGTGTGTGTGCCGAGGTGTGTGTGCCGAGGTGTGTGTGCCGAGGCGGGCGTGCCGAGGTGTGTGTGCCGAGGTGTGTGTGCCGTGGTGTGTGTGCCGAGGTGTGTGTGCCGAGGTGTGTGTGCCGAGGTGTGTGTGCCGAGGTGTGTGTGCCGAGGTGTGTGTGCCGAGACGGGCGTGCCGAGGTGTGTGTGCCGAGGTGTGTGTGCCGAGGCGGGCGTGCCGAGGTGTGTGTGCCGAGGTGTGTGTGCCGAGGTGTGTGTGCCGCGGTGTGTGTGCCGAGGTGTGTGTGCCGAGACGGGCGTGCCGAGGTGTGTGTGCCGAGGTGTGTGTGCCGAAGTGTGTGTGCCGAGGTGTGAGTGCCGAGGCGGGCGTGCCGAGGTGTGTGTGCCGAAGTGTGTGTGCCGAGGTGTGTGTGCCGAGGTGTGTGTGCCGAGCTGTGTGTGCCGAGGTGTGTGTGCCGAATCCCTCTGTCCCTCTATACCCCCATTCCCCACCTGGATGTCCACTCCCTCTATGCCTCCACTCCCCACCAGGATGTCCAATCCCTCTCCCTCCATTCCCCACCGGGATGTCCAATCCCTCTCCCTCAAATCCCCACCAGGATGTCCAATCCCTCTATATCTCCATTCCCCACCAGGATGTCCAATCCCTCTATACCTGCTTTCCTCACCAGGATGTCCAATCCCTCTATTCCCCCATTCCCCACCAGGATGTCCAATCCCTCTCCCTCCATTCCCCACCAGGATGTCCAATCCCTCTCCCTCCACTTCCCACCAGGATGTCCAATCCCTCTCTCTGCATTCCCCACCAGGATGTCCAATCCCTCTCTCTGCATTCCCCACCAGGATGTCCAATCCCTCTCCCTCCATTCCCCACCAGGATGTCCAATCCCTCTCCCTCCATTCCCCACCAGGATGTCCAATCCCTCTATCCCTCCATTCCCCACCAGGATGTCCAATCCCTCTATACCTCCATTCCCCACCAGGATGTTCTGAAATCTCTCCGCTTCTTCCTCGAACAGAGGCCTGAACAATCCCCATGCACCACCACTCTCCTCCATTTGGATGAACTTGTCCTCTCACTCAACAATTTCTCCTTTAACATGTCTCATTTCCTCCAAACCAAAGGTGTGGCTATGGGGACCCGCATGGCTCCCAGTTTTGCCTGTCTCTCTGTGGGGTATGTGGAACAGTCCTTGCTCCAGCCCTTCTCCCACCATTCCTCCATTGGTACATTGATGACTGTTTTGGTGCCACTTCGTATTGTTCCCGTCTGGAACTGGAAAAACTTCACCAATTTCACTTCCAATTCCCACCCCTCTATCACCTTCACATGGTCCACCTCCACCACTTCCCTTCCGTATCTTGACCTCTCTCTCCATTTCTGGGGATAGACTGTCCACTAATATCCATTACAAACCCACCGACTCCCACAGCTACCTCGACTACAGCTCTTCACGCCCCACATCCTGTAAGGACTCCATTCGCCCGGCACTCACAAGAGCCGAGAAACACCCTGCTATTTAATGCACCCCCGGTTAGAAAGGGGACGTCAGCGGGGAATGCGTGGCACATAATCTAAATCCAAAGAGTTCTACATAGAACATAGAACATAGAACGATACAGCGCAGTACAGGCCCTTCGGCCCACGATGTTGCACTGAAACAAAAGCCATCTAACCTACACTATGCCATTATCATCCATATGTTTATCCAATAAACTTTTAAATGCCCTCAATGTTGGCGAGTTCACTACTGTTGCAGGTAGGGCATTCCATGGCCTCACTACTCTTTGCGTAAAGAACCTACCTCTGACCTCTGTCCTATATCTATTACCCCTCAGTTTAAAGCTATGTCCCCTCATGCCAACCATTTCCATCCGCGGGAGAAGGCTCTCACTGTCCACCCTATCTAACCCCCTGATCATTTTGTATGCCTCTATTAAGTCTCCTCTTAACCTTCTTCTCTCCAACGAAAGCAACCTCAGGTCCATCAGCCTTTCCTCATAAGATTTTCCCTCCATACCAGGCAACATCCTGGTAAATCTCCTCTGCACCCGCTCCAAAGACTTCACGTCCTTCCTATAATGTGGTGACCAGAACTGTACGCAATACTCCAAATGCGGCCGTACCAGAGTTCTGTACAGCTGCAACATGACCTCCCGACTCCGGAACTCAATCCCTCTACCAATAAAGGCCAACACTCCATAGGCCTTCTTCACAACCCTATCAACCTGGGTGGCAACTTTCAGGGATCTATGTACATGGACACCTAGATCCCTCTGCTCATCCACACTTCCAAGAACTTTACCATTAGCCAAATATTCCGCATTCCTGTTATTCCTTCCAAAGTGAATCACCTCACACTTCTCTACATTAAACTCCATTTGCCACCTCTCAGCCCAGCTCTGCAGCTTATCTATATCCCTCTGTAACCTGCTACTTCCTTCCACACTGTCGACAACACCACCGACTTTAGTATCGTCTGCAAATTTACTCACCCACCCTTCTGTGCCCTCCTCTAGGTCATTGATAAAAATTACAAACAGCAACGGCCCCAGAACAGATCCTTGTGGTACGCCACTTGTAACTGAACTCCATTCTGAACAGTTCCCATCAACCACCACCCTCTGGGGCCGTGCTTCTTTCAGCTAGCCAATTTCTGATCCACATCTCTAAATCACCCTCAATCCCCAGCCTCCGTATTTTCTGCAATAGCCTACCGTGGGGAACCTTATCAAACGCTTTACTGAAATCCATATACACCACATCAACTGCTCTACCCTCGTCTACCTGTTCAGTCACCTTCTCAAAGAACTCGATAAGGTTTGTGAGGCATGACCTACTCTTCACAAAGCCATGCTGACTATCCCTGATCATATTCTATGACCAACAGTTCTGGTCAGGTTGCCAAGATTCAAAGTTTAGTGAACCCCACCAACCTGCACCCCCCTGGTCTTTACGTTCTACCCATATGGCTTCTAAGATGTCGTACCTCCTTGTTGATATAATTGATTCCTGATCAAAATTGGTGATCAGGAATCCTCCCCCTCCTCATTTACATCCTTCCCTGTCTCGCCTGAAGATCCTATATTCTGGAATATTGAGCTGCCAATCCTGCCCCTCTCTCAACCATGTCTCAGTGACAGCAATGACACATGCCCCACATTTTAATTTGTGCCCCAACTCATCTGCCTTGTATGTCAGACTCCTTACATTAAAATAAATACCATCCAATCTTGCCAAACTCCCTTGTGACTTAACTGAATGATAACGCCTATGCCTTTCTGCCTCACTTGCTCTCTCTTCTAATTTTGCACTGGCAATTTTGCACTAGCACTAGCAAACCTCCCTTCAAGAACACATTTGGTCCCACTCCTGGACAGCACCGTATATGGTACGAGGCAAGGAGACGATGGAAGGGAATAGAGGCAAGAAATAAATTAAGAAACATTGTTGCTGCGTTCATTTTAGGAACTCTGTCATGAAAATTTAAACTGGAAACAAACACACACACATACACTCACATGCAAGGACACAAACACACGCACACACACACACAGACACACATACAGACACATACACATGCACGCACACAGACACGCACAAACACAAACACGCACACACAGACACGCACACACAGAAACACACACAAACACACGCACATGCACACAGACACGCGCGCACACAGAGACAAACACACACAGAAACACACACAAACACACGCACATGCACACAGACACGCACGCACACACAGACAAACACACACACAAACACACATGCATGCACACAGTCAAATACACAGACCAACATATGCACAAACACACAGACAAACATACGCACAAACACACACACAGACACACATACACACGTGCACATACAAACACATACAAACACATGCATGCACACAGACAAACACACACACAGGCAATCACACAAACACACACACAGGCAATCACACATGCATACAGACACATAGACAACCACACACAGACAAACACATATGCGTACAGACACACAAACACACACACGTAAATGCCAAATCTGTGTACCTATGAGAATATTTGTTGGGCCAGTTGACCTAACATATGTTCATCAATCAGGCTTAAATGGAGCTTTGCTTCCTTTAGAAATACAATCTGTTCAGTCATGAAAATAAATATTTTTGGCAGGTCCTTTTCAAAGCTTCAGCCCAACAGTTATCTTAACTCTTATCCCTGGAACAAGTTGGAAGCATATTTTACTCTTTACACAGGATATTTATGGCAACAGCAATATACTCTGAACAGAGGCACAGAATGAAGAATATGTCATTGTGCCGGAATAAACAAATAATGCAGGAGTATGTGTGCCTGGCACATATGGATTTAAGAGCAAGGATAAGCCCAGAATATATCATTCTGCTGAACCAGTATTTTTCCTTTGTGAAGCTTAATTTTATCTGTTTTTTTATGGGATTGTTTTTTTCACTGTTTAATAAAAGCAGTTTATTTATTAAGTGACTTGTGTTTATATGGTGCTCTGTCACATCTAACACAACACTCTCTGAAGTGTTTCACACGCAATGCATTTTGATACCATCTCGATCGCCATGGAGATGGATTCAGCCAGAAGAGTGGTGTTGTATGGCCTCGTAAACACGTAACGTGATAATACTGCAACATAATTTTTACCCTCATGTGAAGAATATTGTGGCTGACTTGAAGATCCAAATGGGAAGTGGCAGATCGATTGCAATGAGTATGAACAATAGAATAAATAATTCCCATTTTACAATGGAGGTAAATTATACCGATTCACTGAGAAATGTATATTCAGTGAAAAAGGCAAGACGCTGAAAAGAAACAAGATGAGGATATGAATGAAACTTATAAAGAATTTTTTTTTTCATTTTTTAAAATTTAGAGTACCCAATTATTTCTTTTCCAATTAAGGGGCAATTTAGTGTGGCCAATCCACCTAACCTGCACATCTTTGGGTTGTGGGGGTGAAACCCACACAGACACGAGGAGAATGTGCAAACTGCACACAGACAGTGACCCAGTGCCGGGATTCGAACCTGGGTCCTCAGCGCCTTAGGCAGCAGTGCTAACCACTGCGCCACATGCCGCCCCGAAACTTTGAAAGAATATGAAAAAAGATCAATTATCCGGCTTATTTTTAATGGTCTGTTCAATATTGTCAATTAATGGTACTTAACAGCAAGTGCAACAAATTCCCTAATGCCACGACCTGAAGTCGGAATTACAATTTGAAGGTATAGAGGGTCCTTTATAGCTGAAAGCAATGGCTTCGTAGAAGAGTCACCACTCTCCACACCAACTAACCCCAGGGCTATGTGATTTGGCTAAAAAGGGGCTATATGTCCATAACAGAGCAACCCTGTGTGCATCCCTCTGGGTGTCCAGGGGAATAGCCACTGACCTGTACTGCATCCTAAACATAAAACATACTGTGCAGAAGGACATAACCTTTTTGGTCACTAAGGGCACTTTATCATGGCCAATTCACGTAACCTGCACATCTTTGGACTGTGGGAGGAAACCGGACCACCCAGAGGATACCCACGCAGACACAGGGAGAACGTGCAAACTCCGCACAGACAGTGACCCAGCAGGGAATCGAACCTGGGACCCTGGCGCTGTGAAGCCACAGTGCTATCCACTTGTGCTACCGTGTTGCCCTTAGGCATAGTCTTCAGTCAGGACTGGCCTCCCTATGGCAGTCAGTAATACATCACTGGCCCTAACAAGGAGCACCATGGGTGAGTGCAGCTATTCCATCCATTGTCATCACAAAACAGGTCACAAACTCTGACCAAGAGCCTCCAGACTCGAAACGTCAGCTCTGTACTCTCCCCACAGATCAGACCCACTGAGATTTTCCAGCATTTCCTGTTTTTGTGACAAGTGCCCTATTTTGACCACATCCAACAGCACTGCAGCTTTGACAGGGACCAATGTGTGTAATAACAAAGGTAGCAGTGCTTGGACAAAACATGCAGTTGCTTTGGGAACAGGAAACCATTGATAATACCCATGTGACTAGATAAACAATGTAGCAATGTCTTGGAGTATATAGCGCAAAAAAGCTTTTCATTCCTTTATAATGCAAATAGTATATGACCATTAACTTCAAATTGTATAAATCAATGCTTGAAAATATCTTCATTTGTATATCCAGAGCCATTTACACATTGAAACAAGTTCTTCTAAAGAGAGATGAGTCCTTTTGCTGCTGGGAGGTAGGACAATATCTTGTACCACATGGCTGAACAATGTCACTTCACAACCAGTGTACCAGGTACGAGATTCACTCTGATAAGAACAGGGAATTGATCAAGCCATGTTTCAGCCAACCTGACAGCTACGACATGTATGACCTAAATAACTGATTATAAATAGGAATGCCCAAAACTATCCATGGTTCACATGTCCTGAGCCAATACAGAATATGGCCAAAGTAGCGATGGTGTGCTATGAGTTTATGAGGGAGACGAAGGTGAGGAGAAGCCACATTCATTTGAAGAAGCAGATTTGCTACGACGCCATTGTTCTGATGAAAGGTCATCGACCTGCAGTGTTAATTCTTCTTGTATAGAACACCTCAGCTGTGTGCCCCAATTTGAATGTAGACAGTGAATATTACATCATCATAATTGTAATATCAGAATGCAACTTGATCTATGTAGACAACTTAAATGCCATTGCATTTTTTGTAACGCCCATTGAGAAAGGTCGAACGTTCCTTTGACTGTGCTGAAGCACCTCGGAGTACAACATGATGTATGTAGAGAACCTGAATTTTATTGCACTTTGTGTGATGGCCATTCTAAAATGTTTGTAATGTTCTTCCAGATATTTTATATATATTTTTGTAACAAAAAAAAGTATTAACTCTTTATGTAGAGACATGGGTTCGATTCCCGGCTTGGGTCACTGTCTATGCGGAGTCTGCATGGGTTTCCTCCGGGTGCTCCGGTTTCCTCCCACAAATCCCGAAAGACGTACTGTTAGGTGAATTGGACATTCTGAATTCTCCCTCACTGTACCCGAACAGGCGTCGGAATGTGGCGACTAGGGGGTTTTCACAGTAACTTCATTGCAGTGTTAATGTAAGCCTGCTTGTGACAATAAAGATTATTATTATAGAATTACCTCGATTGCAAAGCAGCAAAACAGGTCGGACTCTACCTGCCAGTGTTTATGCTTCACACACCTCTCTTCATATCACCTTATTAGCAAAATGCTCTATTCCTTATTCCCTCACCTGTTTATCGAGATTTTCTTTAATTACATCTTTGCTGTTCCTTGTAGCAAGTTTCACATTGCAACAATTCTGGGTGAAGTTGTTTCTCCTGAATTTCCTATTTATTGGTGACAATAGCTTATTTATGGCCCCTGCTATACAGCACAAGTGGAAATGTGTCTGACCATATCAAACTCTTTCATAACTTTGAAGACTTCTATCAGATCATCCCGCCCGTCTGTTCAATCAATCCTGCTTGGTACAATCTCTCAATTCACAAACCTTAATCTCCAAGTCCTCTAATTAAGAATTCATTTAAGTTGGGTGGCACGGTGGCGCAGTGGTTAGCACTGCTGCCTCACGGCGCCGAGGTCCCAGGTTCGATCCCAGCTCTGGGTCACTGTCCGTGTGGAGTTTGCACATTCTCCCCATGTCTGCGTGGGTTTCACCCCCACAACCCAAAGATGTGCAGGGTAGGTGGATTGGCCACGCTAAATTGGCCCTTAATTGGAAAAAAAATAATTTTTTAATTTAAAAAAAGAACTAATTTAAGGAATATTAATTTAAAAAAATGAATGTGATCATTAGTTGCACAGTTTCCTCACCTCCAGTGAAAGTTCCCGATTGGGGGAAACTTTGCCAAGTACCAAGCATCCATGAAAATCTTTATTTTGCACCTTCTTCAGTGCCTTTATATCCTTATAAATTATAAAAAGACATTTATATAGAACCTTGAACAACCACCAGACTTCCCAAAGTACATTACAGCCAATTAACTGCTTTTGAAGTGTAGTCACTGTCGTAATTTGGGAAACAGAGCAGCCAATTAACACCCAGCAAAATCCCACAGGCAGAAATGTGGGGCGGGATTCTCTGGTCCTGAGGCTAAGTGTTGACGCCGTCAGAAACGCCGTCGCGTTTCTCGACGGTGTCAACACGGCCTCAGGATCAGCGATTCTGACCCCGACAGGGGGCCAGCACGGCACTGGAGTGACTCTCGCCGCTCCAGCTACCGATCCCGGCAACAGATGGGCGCCGCGGGGTCAGCGCATGGGCAGTGGCACCGGCGCCAACGCGCACATGGGCAGTGGCTCCCTTCACCGCGCCGGCCCTGATGCAACATGGCGAAGGACTCCGGGGGCTGGAGTGGAAGGAAGGAGGCCCCCAGGCCGAGAGGCCGGCCCGCCGATCGGTGGGCCCTGATCAGGCCACAGCAGAGGCCCCCATTGGGTCGGACCCCCCCCCCACTCCCAGAGGCCGCCCCCGGACCCGTCCATGCCGAGGTCTCGCCGGGCAAGACCACACGTGGACGGTGCCGGCGGGATTCGGGTTTTTTGTTACAGCCGCTCGGCCCATCCCGGGCTGAGAATCGGAGGGGGAGGGGCCACATAGAGCGGCCCCCGACCGACACCGCGCCGGCCACGCTGGCGCCAATGGCGCCAATTCTCTGTGGAGAATCGCATCCCGGCGTCGGGGAGGCGTGGCACTATTCGCGCCGGTCGCATCGATTCTCCGCCCCGCCTCTGATGACCAAATGGGATTCTGCGTTTGGGAGACAAGTGTTGCTGCGGAGACTGAATTGTGTGTTCTGTGTTCCCATTGGCGACACTATTTCGGGAGCAATTGAGGGGATGCTAACGAACCAGCACTCTGCCCACAAAATGTAGAGTAATTACCATTCTCGCTGGCATCGGACTGGCTGGGACCAGAGTTGGTGCTGGAGTGCTGGCCAGGGCTGGAGCTGCTTATAAACGCTCCACTCCCCACACACTCATTGCAGCCATGGAGATGACACAGAGGGGACCAGCCCCGAGGTTCAGGGAGGTAGGCTGGACAGAATGCTGGACGCGTTGGTGGAGAGGAGGGACACCCTCTTCCCCAGGGTTCGCAGGAGACTCCAGCCTACTATCCAACTAAGGGGCAATTTAGCGTGGCCAATCCACCTAACCTGCACATCTTTGGGTTGTGGGGGTAAAACCCACGCAGACACGGGGAGAATGTGCAAACTCCACACGGACAGTGACCCGGGGCTGGGATCGAACTTGGCACCCTGAGGCAGCAGTACTAGCCACTGTGCCACCGTGCCGCCCCTTAGAGGTCCTGCTTTTAAATTTATTTCCTTGCTCCCTTTATTCAGCTTCCAGGACTTAATCCCTCTTCATACCAATGTCATTGGTGCCGATATGCACCACAAACTCTGGCTCCTCACCCTCCCACTTCAGAACATCCTGCAGCTACTCAGTAACATCCTTGACCCTGGTACCAGGGAGGCAACACACCATCTTGGTGCTGAATGTAGGAATTACAGTTATATTGTAACATATGATTTTTTAAAATTCATTTACGGGATTTGGGCGTCACTGGTTAGGTGAGCATTTATTGTCCATCTCTAGTTGCCTTCGGAAGGTGGTGGTGAGCTGCCTTCTTGAACCATTGCAGTCCTTAAGGTGCAGGCATACCCACTGTGCTGTTAGGGAGGGAGTTTCAGGATGTTGCCCCAGCGACACAGTGAAGGAATGGAGACATATTTCCAAGTCGGGGTGGTGAGTGACTTGGAGGGGAACCTCCAGGTGGTGGGGTTCCCAGGTATCTGCTGCTCTTGTTCTTCTAGATGGTAGTGGTCGTGGGTTTGGAAGGTGCTGTCTAAGGAACCTTGGTGAGTTACTGCAGTGCATCTTGTAGATGGTACACACGGCTGACACTGTTCGTCGGTGGTGGAGGGTTTGAATGTTTGTGGAAGGGGAGCAATCAAGCGGCTGCTTTGTCCTGGATGGTGTTGAGCTTCTTCAGTGTTGTTGGAGCTGCGCTCATCCAGGCAAGTGGAGAGTATTCCATCACACTCCTGACTTGTGCCCTGTAGATGGTGGACAGGCTCTGTGGGGGGGGGGGGGGGGTCACTCGTCGTAGGATTCCCAGCCTTTCACCTGCTCTGGTAGCCACAGTATTAATGTGGCTGGGTCCAGTTCAGTTTCTGATCAATGGTAACTCCCAGGGTATTGATTGTGGGGGATTCAGCAATGGTAATGTCATTGAATGTCGAGGGGTGGTGGTTAGATCCTCTCTTATAGGAGATGGTCATTGCCTGGTACTTGTGTGGCGCGAATGTAACTTGCCCCTTGTCAGCCCAAACCTGGATATTGTCCAGGTCTTGCTGCATTTGGACATGGACTGTTCATCATCTGAGGAGTCGTGAATGGTGCTGAACATTGAGCAGTTATCCGCAAACATCCCCACTTCTGACCTTATGGTGGAAGGGAGGTCATTGATGAAGCAGCTGAAGATGGTTGGGTCTAGGACACCACCCTGAGGAACTCCTGCAGTGATGTCCTGGAGCTGAGATGATTGACCTCCAACCAGCGGAGAGTTTTCCCCCTGAGTCTCATTTACTCCAGTTTAGTTAGGGCTCCTTGATGCCACACTCGGTCAAATGCTGTCTTGATGTCGAGGGCAGTGACTCTCACCTCTCCTCTGGACTTCAGCTCTTTGTCCATGTTTGAACCAAGGCTGTAATGAGGTCAGGAGCTGAGTGACCCTGGCGGAACCCAAACTGAGCGTCAGTGAGCCGGTTATTGCTGAGTAAGTGCTGTATTGGTGCAGTAATGGTTAGAAGTTTGGGTCAGTGTGTGCAACTGCTGCAGTCATGTTTTTAAAAATTCTGGTGTGCAAGACAGCCAGCCTTTTTGGAGCAAGAGGGGCAATTAAAGCCATAAAAGTTTGGGCTGATGGACTTTTATTTATATTACGAGGATTTCCTGCAGAGAAGTTAGAGACAGTTGTGTTCAGTTTAACAAGATGATGTTTTAATGAGAGGAGCCAGGGGTTGAAGCAGTCGGGTATTGAGGTTTTCAGGGTTAGCTTTTGGCTGGAAGGTGAGCTGAGAAGATTCTGAAGAAATACAGCCAGAGATTCAGCATTATTCTGACAGGGAGTTATGTTTCTTTCTTTCAAGCAATCTCAAAAGATATCTCTATCTCAAAGTGGAGTATAAAATACATCTCTGTACAGCAAGTATTCCTGAGTCTGTTAACTGTATTCAAAAGTGAATTGAGATCTGAGATGGTTTTGTTGTTTGAGTGGGAGTAAAGATAGCAGTTAAGGGTTATTGTGTCACTGTATCGATTAGCATTGTTTAAGGGGTAATTGTAAACTATTTTCTTGTGTGATGTTAAAGATATTTTAATACTGTGTTCGCAATAAAGTTTGTTTTAATACACCATATCCCACGTGTGTGTGAAATCACTCCTAGAGCGAGGTAGTACGGTAGCACAGTGGTTAGCACTGTTGCTTCACAGCGGCAGTGTCCCAGGTTCGATTCCTCGCTGGGTCACTGTCTGTACGGAGTCAGCACGTTCTCCCCGTGTCTGCGTGGGTTTCCTCCGGGTGCTCCGTTTTCCTCCCACAAGGCCCGAAAGACGCGCTGTTAGGTGAATTGGACATTCTGAATTCTCCCTCTGTGTACCTGAACAGGTGCCGGAGTGTGGCGACTAGGGGATTTTCACAGTAACTTCATTGCAGTGTTAATGTAAGCCTACTTGTGACAATAATAACAATTATTATTATTATATCCTTTCCTCACAGACTTACAAAATTTAAATAATATATTGGGGTTTCTGACCAGGATCCTGCCATTATTGGGGTCTGGTCTGGGATTGGAATATTGGGGTGTCACGCCTGCAGAAACATATATCTAATCCCTTATGCTGAATATCGTTCCTGCTCTCCAGTAGATCTCTCAATGCCAAAAGCTTTCCTGTACCTGATATCTTGCTCATATGAAATTGAACATTGCTTCTGTAACATGCAGGTTGGGGGGGGGGGGGGGGGGGGGGGGGGGGCGGCATCACAGTTGATCCTGATCCTGACTTTCTCCAATAGCCACAATATTCAGGACTAACCAGGCAGAGAAAAGAAATAATGATTTCTTTTATTTTTTTTAAACTAAGTTTTCTAGACCAGGCTCACTGTGATGATCTTGACTTTATGTGATTGTGTCAAACTGGTGAGAGGGAGTTGACAGACCATTTTCGATCTCTGCCGTGGCTTATTTCCATTGGATTACCCCAATGTTCCAGATGAGAGCGATGTGGAGCAGGTATCAATGTGAAAGCTTCTTGCCTTGTGAATCTCAGTAACAATCAGGAGAGACCTGTAACACTTTTTATCAGCAGACGACACCTATGCTGGGATCACCCTGTTTCCTCGCCGCAAGGTTTGAAAGGACAGGTTGAGGCCCTTGGCCCTGGTCTCTGCTCCCCGATCTCTTAGGAGCTGTTCTGGAGATGCAGAGGCTGTGGGCACAGAACAAGTGCATTCCAGGACTTCCCACCTCACTTGGCTGTTGGTCGGTCACCCAAATAAATAGGGTGGCACGGTAGCACAGTGATTAGCACAGTTGCTTCACAGCTCCAGGGTCCCAGGTTCTATTCCTGGCTTGGGTCACTGTCTGTGCGGAGTCTGCACGTTCTCCCCGTGTCTGCGTGGGTTTCCTCCGGGTGCTCCGGTTTCCTCCCACAGTCCAAAGATGTGTAGGTTAGGTGGATTGGCCATGATAAATTGCCGTGAGTGTCCAAAATTGCCCTTAGTGTCCAAAAAGGTTATGTGGGGTTAATGGGTTACTGGGATAGGGTGGAATTGTGGGCTTGGGTAGGGTGCTCTTTCCAAGGGTTGGTGCAGACTCGATGGGGCAAATGGCCTCCTTCTGTACTGTAAATTCGATGATAATTCTGTGACATGGGGCAATAAGTCATTCACCAGAAACAATATTTGAGTTGGATTTCTTTTTACTGTTGTGGATTTATCTTTTTCACTATTTCGCTTATAATGCCATTGTCAAGATTATGAGCGAGGACTAAGGGCGGGACCCCCCGGGACCCCCCCCCCCCGCCACCGCCCCCTCCCCCCAGGAACCCCCGCACCCTCCCCCCCGGGACCCCCAGCCCCCTTCCCCCAGGACCCCCCGCCCCCTCCCCCAGGTGCCCCCCGCTGCCGCCCCCTCCCCCAGGTGCCCCCCGCTGCCGCCCCCTCCCCCAGGTGCCCCCCGCTGCCGCCCCCTCCCCCAGGTGACCCCCGCTGCCACCTCCTCCCCCAGGTTTTCCAGCAGCCGAAATCTTCCAGTCCCGTTGATGTCTACATGGCCCACCTTCCCACCACTGGGTAACTGGTCAGTTATTCCTGTTAGTTAACCTTTCATAAATACTCTTCCAATAGAGGGCAGAATTCTATTCACAGGATTTTCATTGGAAAGGATGATAACTCATTGTGACTCAGATTATCTCAAGATGTTTTTGAAGCTTCCTTTGATCCCCTACAACAGTACCTTACATGGCTGTATAAACATCAATTGTCTTTTCCATTGACTTCAATTTGTTTTAAATAAAACCAGCAAGAACTGTGTTGTGCTGCTTTCAATGAATGACAAGTTGTGTCTGTGACACTGATTGCCTTTAATTCCCTCTGTCTTCAGATCTCCCTTGCTACTCAGATGTTGCTCCCAGATGTTGCTGCAGTTCCACAGCTGCTTCGCAGTCCAGTCAGTTCCTTTTCCAGATGTGCGAGAGGATTTTGTTCTCAGTTAATTCATCTCCTCTGAATCTAATTACAACTTCCTCCTATTTCCCTTCCTGTACCTGTAGGGGGGCACTAATGCACACCTTTGTCAGTTTCCATAGCTAGTAATTCCCAGAACAAGTCACTAGACTGTTGCCAGGGGCTTATACTTTGAGGGACTCGCTCCAAAGCCTTCACGTCCTTCCGATAGTGCGGTGACCAGAATTGGACACATTATTCCAAATGTGACTTAACCAACGTCCGATATAACTGGAACATTATTTTTGAACTTTTATACTCGATACCCCGTCCTATGAAGGCAAGCATGCCATATGCTTCTTAAAGAAAGTTTTTAAGATAACGATAGATTTTTTTTGAAGAATAAAGGGATTAAGGGTTATGGTGTTCGGGCCGGAAAGTGGAGCTGAGTCCAAACAAGATCAGCCATGATCTCATTGAATGGCGGAGCAGGCTCGAGGGGCCAGATGGCCGACTCCTGCTCCAAGTTCTTATGTTCTGATGTTATTCTTACCAAAATGGATAACCTCACATTTGTCAACATTGTATTCCATCTGCCAGACCCTAGCCCATTCACTTAGCCTATCCAAATCCCTCTGCAGACTTCCAGTATCCTCTGCACTTTTTGCTTTACCACTTATCTTAGTGTCGTCTGCAAACTTGGACACATTGCCCTTGGTCCCCAACTCCAAATCATCTATGTAAATTGTGAACAGTTGTGGGCCCAACACTGATCCCTGAGGGATACCACTAGCTACTGATTGCCAACCAGAGAAACACCCATTAATCCCCACTCTTTGCTTTCTATTAATTAACCAATCCTCTATCCATGCTACTACTTTACCCTTAATGCCATGCATCTTTATCTTATGCCAACATTTCCATCTGTGCTGCCACTTTTAAGGGTCTGTGGACCTCCTCGCCCAGATCTGTCTGTATCTCTAGTCTCCTGATGGTTCTGCCATTTATTTATTTATTTATTTTAATTTCGGTTACCCAATTATTTTTTCCAATTGAGGGGCAATTTAGCGTGGCCAATCCACCTACTCTGCACATTTTTGGGTTGTGGGGGCGAAACCCACGCAGACACAGACAGAATGTGCAAACTCCACACGGACAGTGACACAGAACCGGGATCAAACCTGGGACCTCAGCGCTGTGAGGCAGCTGTGCTAACCACTAGGCCACCGTGCTGCCCAGGATCTGCCATTTATTTTATAACTCCCACCTGAATTGGACCTCCCAAAATTCATCACCTCGCATTTATCCGGGTTAAATTCCATCTGCCATTTCTCTGCCCAGTTTTGCAGCCTATCTATATCCTGTTGTATTCTCTGACAATCTTCATCACTATCCGCAACTCCTGCAATCTTAGTATCATCTGCAAACTTGCTAATCAGCCCTGCTATGTTTTCTTCCAAGTCATTTATATGTATTACAAAGAGCAGAGGTCCCAGTACTGATCCCTGCAGAACACCACTAGTTACAGACCTCCATTTGGAAAAACACCCTTCCACTGCTACCCTCTGTCTTCTATGGCCAAGCCAGTTCTAGAACATAGAACATAGAACAATACAGCGCAGTACAGGCCCTTCGGCCCACGATGTTGCACCGAAACAAAAGCCATCTAACCTACACTATGCCATTATCATCCATATGTTTATCCAATAAACTTTTAAATGCCCTCAATGTTGGCGAGTTCACTACTGTAGCAGGTAGGGCATTCCACGGCCTCACTACTCTTTGCGTAAAGGATCCATCCAGTTAGTTCACCACTGACCCCATGCCTGCCATGAGGGGCCTTATCAAATGCTTTACTAAAGTCCATGTAGACAACATCCACAGCCCTTCCCTCGTCAACCATTTTTGTAACCTCTCAAAAAATTCAATCAAATTAGTGAGACATGACCTCCCTCGTACAAAACCGTGCTATCTGTCGCTAATAAGACCATTCACTTCCAAATGTGCATAGATCCTGGGCGTGATTCTCCACTCCCACGCCGGTTGGGAGAATCGCCTGGGCCGCCGAGATTTCCGGGGACGCCGGTCCGACGCCCTCCCGCGATTCTCCCGAGCGGCGGGAACAGGCCGGTCGAGTTTCGCGGGCCGCAGGCCGGAGAATCGCCGGAGACACCCAAAATGGCGATTCTCCGGCACCCCCATCGATTCTGAGGCCCGGATGGGCCGAGCGGCCAGGCCAAAACGGCGGGTTCCCCCCAACGCCGTCCACACCTGGTCGCTACAGTCGTGGGCGGTGCGTGAACGCTGGGAGGGCGGCCTGTAGGGGGGCGAGGGGGGATCCTGCACCGGGGGGTACGTTGAATGTGGGGTGGCCCGCGATCGATGCCCACCGATCATCGGGCCGTCCTCTCTGAAAGAGGACCTCCTTCCTTCAGCGGCCCCGCAAGATCCGTCCCCCATCTTCTTGCGGGGTGGATTTGGACAGGACGGCAACCTGCGCATGCACGGATGACGTCCGTTATGCGGCGCCGGCCGCGTCATCTATTCGGCGCCGCTTTTACGCGGGCGACAAGGCCTGGCGCGGGTAGATGACGCGGCCCCGATACTGGCCCATTGTCAGGGCCTGAATCGGTCGGGACCGGGGCCGTTCCGCGCCGTCGTGAACCTCGACAGCGTTCAGGACGGCGCGGCCACTTCGGTGTGGGGGTGAAGAATCGCGCCCCCTATCTCTGAGAATCTTTTCCAACAATTTCACTATCACTGACGTCATGCTCACTGGCCTATAATTATCCGGATTATCCTTGCAACCCTTCTTAAATAACGGTACAACATTGGCTATCCTCCAATCCTTTGGGGTCTCACCTGTGGCCAATGAGGACACAACAATTTCTGTCAGAGGCCCAGCGATTTAATCTCTTGCCTCCCTCAGTAATCTGGGATAGATGCCATCTGACCCTGGGGATTTGTCTACCTTAATGTTTTTTAACACTCCTAACACTTCCTCCCTTGTAATAATCTTGCCTTAAGCTGTGAAATTCTGACTCTATAGATCTCCCTTTCCACTGTTAAGACACTCCATAACCTTCCTTTTCATCATCCGGCCTAATCTCCTCATGTGGCTCAGTGTTAAAATGTGTTAATGCTTCCGTAAAACACCTTTATGGGGTTAACGGAGCCTTATAAATGCCAGTTGTTGTTCCTGTAGTTGCTGTTGTTGCACTCGAGCAAGAGTTCTTCGTTCACAGGGATTTTATTTTAATTCTGAGATCTCCCTGAGCCATATATTTCAGCACACTGCAGAAAGAATCCATTTACTCACTGATCCATTACAGGGACTCCACCTCTTGGCTGCCAGCTACTACAACATATTTGTTCAGATCTTATAGCGATGGGTCACTTGCTTTCTTTTATTCGGGTTCTTTGAGGAAGCAACAAGCAACGTGGATCATGGGGACCGGTGGATGTGGTGTTCTTGGATTTCCAGAAGGCACCACATCAAAGGTTATTTCACAAAATAAGAGCTCTTGGTGTAGGGGGTAAGATGTTAACGTGGATAGAGGATTGGAAAACTAACAGGAAACAGAGAGTGGGCATAAATAGGCCATATTCGGGTTGGCACGTGTAACGAATGGAGTGCCACAGGAATCAATGTTGAGGCCTCAACTATTTACACTTTACATCAATGACTTGGATGAAGGAACTGAAAGAAAGGATGCTAATTTTACTGATGACACAAAGATAGGTAGGAAAATACATTGTGAAGGACACAGGAGTCTGCAAAGGTATTACAGAGAGGCTAAAGGAGTGAATAACATTTAGGCAGATAGAACATAATGTGGGAAACTGTGAACTTGTTCACTTTGTCAACAAGAACAGAAAAGCAGCAAATTATCTAAATGGAGAGGGATTGCAGAACTCTGATGTACAGAGGGATCTGGGTGTCCAGGTAGGTGGATCAGCAAAAATTAGTATGCAGCTCCAGCAAGTGATTGGAAGGCAAATGGAATGTTGACACTTATTGCAAGGGGAATGGAATATAAAAGTAGGGAAGTTTTGCTACATGTCTGAAGGGCATTGGCGAGATGATACTGAAGAGCACTGTGGACAATTTTGGTCTCCTTATTTAAGAAAGGACACAATTATATTCAAAGCCTTTGGAGAAGATTCACTCAACCTATTCCTGAGGTGAGTGGATTATTTTATGGGGGGAGGTTGGACAGGCTGGGCCTGTATTTGTCAGGACTAGAAGGCTGGGAACAGACAAAGCCTGTGTGGTAGATAAGGAAAGTAGGAAGGAACTTAAGCAAGGAGTCAGGAGGGCTAGAAGGGGTCACGAAAAGTCATTGACAAATAGGGTTAAGGAAAATCCCAAGGCTTTTTACACGTGCATAAAAAGCAAGAGGGTAGCCAGGGAAAGGGTTGGCGCACTGAAGGATAGGCAAGGGAATCTATGTGTGGAGCCAGAGGAAATGGGTAAGGTACTAAATGAATACTTTGCATCAGTATTCACCAAAGAGAAGGAATTGGTGGATGTTGAGTCTGGAGAAGGGTGTGTAGATAGCCTGGGTCACATTGAGATCCAAAAAGACGAGGTGTTGGGCGTCTTGAAAAATATTAAGGTCGATAAGTCCCCAGGGCCTGATGGGATCTACCCCAGAATATTGAAGGCGGCTAGAGAGGAAATTGCTGAGGCCTTGACAGAAATCTTTGGATCCTCACTGTCTTCAGGTGATGTCCCGGAGGACTGGAGAATAGCCAATGTTGTTCCTTTGTTTAAGAAGGGTAGCATTGATAATCCAGGGAACTACAGGCAGGTGAGCCTGACGTCAATGGTAGGGAAATTACTGGAGAGAATTCTTCGAGACAGGATCTACTCCCATTTGGAAGCAAATGGACGTATTAGTGAGAGGCAGCATGGTTTTGTGAAGGGGACGTCGTGTCTCACTAACTTGATAGAGTTTTTCAAAGAGGTCACAAAGATGATTGATGCAGGTAGAGCAGTGGACAATGTCTATATGGACTTCAGTAAGGCCTTTGACAAGGTCCCTCATGGTAGACTGGTACAAAAGGTGAAGTCACACGAGATCAGGGGTGAGCAGGCAAGGTGGATACAGAACTGGCTAGGTCATAGAAGGCAGAGAGTAGCAATGGAAGGGTGCTTTTCTAATTGGAGGGCTGTGACTAGTGGTCTTGCACAGGGATCAGTGCTGGGACCTTTGTTGTTCGTACTATATATAAATATTTTGGAGGAAAATGTAACTGGTCTGATTAGTAAGTTTGCAGACGACACAATGGTTGGTGGAATTGCGGATAGCGATGAGGACTGTCAGAGGATACAGCAGGATTTAGATTGTTTGGAGACTTGGGCGGAGAGATGGCAGATGGAGTTTAATCCGGACAAATGTGAGGTAATGCATTTTGAAAGGTCTAATGCAGGTAGGGAATATACAGTGAGGGGTAGTGAGGAATTGAACAAACGAATGTGATATAAAATAGTTCAAATATTAATTACAATAATGTAGATGTGAGCCAGTCTGATAGTAGTGAGTTCACAAACAAAGGACAAGGGGATTCAGAAAGCATGGCAAGGTTGGGGAAAAGGATGCTGGGTAACAAGAGGCCCAGGGTTAAGGGATGAGAAGTGAGCCAATCAGGATATATGGCCAGGTCAGGAGGGGTATAGGATGGTCTTTGGGAATCTTGTATGTGAAACTTGATGCCATTTGAATGAGATTTGTAAAGATTTCTTTGTCTCCGATAGCACTCGGGTCTGGAGCTCCAGGAGACCGCTTGGGTGTTCTGAATCTCTGTGGATCGAGTCAGCCTTGCAAGTTGGTTAAAAATAAATAATACTATACCTACAAATCCATCTCGAGTTTTATTGAGGCCAGACTGAAGGGGTAAAGAATTCAATATTGTCAGTAGAACCCTCAAGAGTATTGAAAGTCAGAGAGATCTAGGTGTACAGGTCCACAGGTCACTGAAAGGGGCAACACAGGTGGCGAAGGTAGTCAAGAAGGCATATGGCATGCTTGCCTTCATTGGCTGGGGCATTGAGTAGAAGAATTGGCAAGTCATGTTGCAGCTGTATAGAACCTTAGTTAGGCCACACTTGGAGTATAGTGTTCAATTCTGGTCGCCACACTACCAGAAGGATGTGGAGGCTTTAGAGAGGGTGCAGAAGAGATTTACCAGAATGTTGCTTGGTATGGAGGGCATTAGCTATGAGGAGCGGTTGAATAAACTCGGTTTGTTCTCACTGGAACGAAGGAGGTTGAGGGGCGACCTGATAGAGGTCTACAAAATTATGAGGGGCATAGACAGAGTGGATAGTCAGAAACTTTTTTCCAGGGGTCAATTACTAGGGGGCATAGTTTAAGGTGCGAGGGGCAAGGTTTAGAGGAGAAGTACGAGGCAAGTTTTTAACACAGAGGGTAGAACAAAGAACAAAGAAAAGTACAGCACAGGAACAGGCCCTTCGGCCCTCCAAGCCCGTGCCGACCAAACTGCCCGACTAAACTACAATCTTCTACACTTCTTGGGTCCGTATCCCTCTACTCCCATCCTATTCATGTATTTGTCAAGATGCCCCTTAAATGTCACTATCGTCCCTGCTTCCACCACCTCTTCCGGCAACGAGTTCCAGGCACCCACTACCCTCTGTGTAAAAAGACTTGCCTCATACATCACCTCTCAACCTTGCCCCTCGCACCTTAAACCTATGCCCCCTAGTAATTGACCCTTCTACCCTGGGGAAAAGCCTCTGACTATCCACTCTGTCTATGCCCCTCATACTTTTGTAGACATCTATCAGGTCGCCCCTCAACCTCCGTCGTTCTAGTGAGAACAAACCGAGTTTATTCAACCTCTCCTCATAGCTAATGCCCTCCATACCAGGCAACATCCTGGTAAATCTCTTCTGCACCCTCTCTAAAGCCTCCACATCCTTCTGGTAGTGTGGCGACCTGAATTGAACACTATACTCCAACTATACTGTACCACTATACTGTACAACTATACAACTAGACAACTATACTGGTACCTTTTGTACCAGTCTACCATGAGGGACCTTGTCAAAGGCCTTACTGAAGTCCATATAGACAACATCCACTGCCCTACCTGCATCAATCATCTTTGTGACCTCTTTGAAAAACTCTATCAAGTTAGTGAGACACGACCTCCCCTTCACAAAACCATGCTGCCTCTCACTAACACGTCCATTTGCTTCCAAATGGGAGTAGATCCTGTCTCGAAGAATTCTCTCCAATAATTTCCCTACCACTGACGTAAGGCTCACTGGCCTGTAGTTCCCCGGATTGTCCTTGCTACCCTTCTTCTGTTCCTGTGCTGTATTTTTCTTTGTTCTTTGTTCTTTTTATCCATTGGAGTTTAAAGAAATGAGAGGCAATCTTATTGAAAAATATAAGATTCTGAAGGGACTTGATAGAGTGGATGCTGAGAGGATATTTCCCCTCATGAGAGAGCCCAGAACCAGGGGACACAGCTTAAAAATAAGGGGTCTCCCATTTAATACAGAGATGAGGAGGTTTCATTCTCTCAGGAGGTAATAATAATAACCTTTTATTGTCACAAGTATGAAGTTACTGTGAAAAACCCGTAGTCGCCACATTCTGGCGCCTGTTCGGGGAGGCTGGTACGGGGATTGAACCCGCGCTGCTGGCCTTGTTCTGCATCACAAACCAGCTGTCTAGCCCACTGAGCTAAACCAGCCCTCGGTGTTGAGTGTGTGGAACTCTCTTCCCAGACAGCAGTGGAGGCTGCGTCATTACAGGCTTTTAAAGCTGAAATGGATGGTAGATAGATTTTCGACTGTGGCAGAGTGGTTAGCACTGCTGCCTCACATTCTCCCCGTGTCTGCGTGGGTTTCCTCCGGGTGCTCCGGTTTCCTCCCACACTTCAAAGATGTGCAGGTTAGGTGGATTGGCCACACTGAATTGCCCCCTAGTGTCCAAAAGGTTAAGTGGGGCTGCAGGGGATAGGGTAAGGGAGTGGGTCTAGGTTTGGGTGCTCTTTTTAGACGGTCTGTAGACTCAATGGGCAGAATAGCCTCATCCTGCATTGCAGGGAGTCGATGGTTCTGTGACTACCAAGTGAGTCAGAGAGTGTGGGATGGGGGCGGGAGGGGAGTGGCGTTGAGGCCGCAATCAGTTCTGCCATGATCTTATTGAATGGCGGAGAAGGCTTGAGGGGCCGAGTGGCCTATTCCTACTCCTGGTTCCTCGATTCATATTCATGTGTGTCGGTCTTTCCGAGTAGTTGTCCGTGTGCTCTGCACAGTCTGTATCTGAGAAGGTGAACATGTGGCCTTTGCCAATAAGGTGTTGAAATGAGCCATGCAAAAGCCTGCCTGAGGTAACTCTCCCTCCCTGAATTTCCTCCCTCTCTCTGAAGAAGTCCCTGTGGCCTCTGGCTCCTTCCCTGTGTCAGTGCTGAGATGAGAAAACATTCAAGAAGTTTGGAATTGTGCCTCATGGTTCCATGATGTCACGTGACATGTTCTAACACGCCAGACCAGCTCCCCACCTTCTACACGCTTTTGTTTTGAACAGTAAATAAAACCAAGAGATCCATGTGGTTTCTTTAAACTGTGTTGTAGCAGCTTGGTCAAGTGCGGATTCTTTAAGTTATCAGCGAAATTTGACAAGGTTCCTTACAGAGGCATATCTCAAAACAATCTTAAATAAATGAAATCCATGAGGTGTTAGCTGTGCTCTTGCATTGAAAATGACATCTGCCCATCCTCGGTGTTATTATAACAAGTGGACCAGCTGTTCCAGTTGTGAAAACTCTGCTCGAGACAGCCTGAAAACACAGGACCCTAAAGCTCTGCCCACATAAATGAACAATGGGTGAGTTTCTCCAATCCACTGTGTTTTTAGGTGTCAGTATTTATTGCAGAATGTCTGTTTAATGTGGAGGCCTGAGGTTGGAAATCAGTCTATTTCTGTGTATCCTGATTCCAAATTAACTCCTTGCTTTATAACAGAAGTCATTCAGCTCAATTCACCAATTCTTGACCCTCCTAAGTAAATGAACTGAGTCACTGTTTAAGGAAACCCAGATTGAGTTCATTTTAGACCACATGGCCAAGTACAGTAAATAGGATCATTGAGTGTCCGAGGTGTGTGTATAGCCCACGGATTAGACAGTCTAAGTGACTGTCCCTTTGATCAAACACCGTCTGTACCAGAAATAATATGAGCGGAAAGAGGTTAAAGTGAGATTTGTCTCTCAATTAGCTTTGGGAAGTCTGAGTATTTCGATCATCAAACATTTGCTGCTGATTTAAAATAATGTTTGTTTTTCAAGATACGATTTCCTCAAGTGTGTTGTGTAAAAGGAAGACAATTGTTTAATGAGCATCTTTCCCAACATGTACACATGGAACAATACAAACTCTGGAGGTACTGCAAGGGTGTTACTTCACAGACGGAGAAATTTAACTTCAGGTGTGTAAAGTGTGAATTATTCACTTCTGCATTGCAGGGTAATCCGATTGTCATTTCAGTCCCATTCTTGTTCCTTTTCCGTTATGATATTACACAAAAGGAAAGCAATTCCTGAGATCAGTGAAGCACACTGCATCATTGCCAGCTGCTTGTGGCAACCGCTAGCGACAGATCTGCAGAAAAAACTGCTTCTATTTTACAGAAGCTGCATTTGTCAGAATTGCAGGTTGGTCAAGACCACACTTCATGTTCTGCTATTTCCAGGATTTTGTCATGGCTGCAGTCATCAATTGGAATGGGATAAATGTTATCCGCTTCCACCTCCAACAGAAGCCTGAACAATCCTCATCCACCACCACTCTCCTCCGCCTGGCTAAACTTGTCCTCTCACTCAACAATTTCCCCTTTGACATGTCTCATTTCCTCCAAACCAAAGGTGTGGCTTTGGTACCCGCATGGCTCCAAGTTATGCCTGTCTATGCGCATGTGGAACATTTCTTGTTCCAGTCCTACTCTTGCCCCATCCCATAATTCCTCTATCAGTACATCGATGACTGTTTCAGTGCCATTGCATGCTCCCATGTGGACCAGAAAAAATTAATACATTTTGCTTCCAATTTCCACCCCCCCCCCCCCCCCCATCACCTTCACATGGTCCATCTCCGATATTTTCCTTCCCTTCCTTGACCTTTCTATCTCCATTTCTGGGGATAGACTATCCACTAATATCCATTACAAACTCACTGACTCCCACAACTACCATTGCTACAGCTCTTCACACCCCACACCCTGTGAGGACTGCATCCCATTGTCCCAGTTCCTTCTCCTCCGTCGCATCCGTTCCGATGATGCCACTTTCAAAAACGGTGCTGCTGACATATTTTCATTCTTCCTTAATCGTGGTTTCCCTCCCACTGTGGTCGACAGGACTCTCAACACTGTCTGGCCCATCTCCCCCACTTGTCCTCACTTTTCACCCCACCAGTCTCTGCATTCAAAGAATAATCCTCCGTCAGTTCTGCCAACTCCAGGGCAGCACGGTGGCGCAGTGAGTTAGCCCTGCTGCCTCACGGCGCTGAGGTCCCAGGTTCGATCCCGGCTCTGGGTCCCTGTCCATGTGGAGTTTGCACATTCCCCCCGTGTTTGTGTGGGTCTTGCCCCCACAACCCAAAGGATGTGCAGGGTAGGTGGATTGGCCACGCTAAATTGCCCCTTAATTGGAAAAAGTGAATTGGATACTCTAAATTTTTTTATTTTAAAAAAAACTTTTGCCAACTTCAGCATGATGCCACCACAAACACATCTTCCCCTCACTCCCCCTGTCAGCATTCCACAGGGACCGCTCCCTCCAGGATATCCTGGTCCACTCCTCCATCACCCCCAACACCTCACCCTCTTCCCACGGCACCTTCCCATGCAATCTCAGACGGTGTAATGCCTGCCCCTTTACCCTCCTCCCTGCTCACCATCCCAGACCCTTCACATGCCCTTCCTTCAATCTGGTCTATTGCAATCACTGCTCCCAGTGCGGTCTACCCTACATTGGAGAGACTAAATGCAGACTGGGTGACCGCTTTGCAGACACCTCTGGTCTGTCCGCAAGCAGGACCCAGACCTTCCTGTCGCTGCCATTTCAACTCCCCGTCCTGCTCTCACGTCCATGTGTCCGTCCTCGGCCTGCTGCAATGTTCCAGTGAAGCCCAGCGCAAACTGGAGGAACAACACCTCATCTTCCGATTAGCCTTCCGCACTTAACATAGAACATAGAACATAGAACAATACAGCGCAGTACAGGCCCTTCGGCCCACGATGTTGCACCAAAACAAAAGCCATCTAACCTACACTATGCCATTATCATCCATATGTTTATCCAATAAACTTTTAAATGCCCTCAATGTTGGCGAGTTCACTACTGTAGCAGGTAGGGCATTCCACGGCCTCACTACTCTTTGCGTAAAGAACCTACCTCTGACCTCTGTCCTATATCTATTACCCCTCAGTTTAAAGTTATGTCCCCTCGTGCCAGCCATTTCCATCCGCGGGAGAAGGCTCTCACTGTCCACCCTATCCAACCCCCTGATCATTTTGTATGCCTCTATTAAGTCTCCTCTTAACCTTCTTCTCTCCAACGAAAACAACCTCAAGTCCATCAGCCTTTCCTCATAAGATTTTCCCTCCATACCAGGCAACATCCTGGTAAAGCTCCAAAGCCTCCACGTCCTTCCTATAATGCGGTGACCAGAACTGTACGCAATAACAGGTGTAGAACATTGAGTTCAACAACTTCAGACTGTGAACTCTCTCCTCCACCTTCACCCCATTTTTATTTCTATCAATTTATTTTATTTTTCCATTGATCTGTTTTTCCCTCATCACTGTCTCCCCCTCCCCCCACCCCAACACACTAGGGCCACCTGTTCCAGGATGTCCTTTGACACACTGCTTACCTTTCTTCTGCCCTTAACACATTCTGATCTCTTTATGTGCCACCCTCAACCTCCTTCTTAGCCTTGATCACTCCCATTTACATTCCCTTTGTCTTTTTGTCCCCGACATCTGTCAATGTCTCCCTAGCCACCCATCCCCGACCCTCTATCCAGCCCTTACTGCTGCACCCACCTACAGTATAAATCCCATCCCATTTCCACATCTCTCCAGCTTTGACACATAGTCATTCAGACTGGAAACGTTCGCTCCATTCTCTCTCCACAGAGGCCGTCAGACGCGCTGAGATTTTCCAGCATTTTCTTTTTTTGTTTCAGATTCCAGCAAATGCAGGACATTCGCTACAAGGTCCCTCACATTCCTCTACACCTCCCAGTATCCTCCCATTCATTCTCTAATCCTTTTCCTTCTTTAATCACCTCAAGTGCATCACCTCACACTTCTCTGGGTTGAATTCCATTTGCCACTTTGCTGTCTATCTGGTCAGTCCCTGCAGTCTACAGCATCCCTCCCCACTAAAAAACCATGCAGCCAATAGTTGTATTGTCGGTGACATTGTGGTTAGCACTGCTTCCTCACCACACCAGGGACCCGGGTTCGATTCCAACCTCGGGTGAATCTCTGTGTGGAGTTTTCACTTTTTCCCCGTGCCTGCGTGGGTTTCCTCCGGGTGCTCCAACGTCTTCCGCAGTCCAAAGATGTGCAGGTTAGGTGAATTGTCCGTGATAAATTGGCCCGAGGTGGGGTTACGGGGATAGTGTGGGGTTTGGACTTGGTAGGGTGCCGTTTCAGAGGGCTGGCATAAACTTGATGGACCAAATGGCCTCCTTCTGCACTGTAGGGATTCTACGATTCTATGATCACTACTACCAATATGCTCCCCTAATGCCACTCCTTCCACCTGCCCAGTTTCATTTTCTAAAAAAATGTCCAGAACCTCTCTTGTTGTGCTACATACTGGCCAAAAAGATTCTCCTGAAAGCATCTCAAAAAGTCTGTTCCCTCCATTCCTTTCATCTCAGGAGCTGTGACCAGGAGAAGCAGAGAGCAGTATGTGGGGGAAGGTAAGTGACCAGGAGAAGCAGAGAGCAGAATGTGGGGGAAGGTAAGTGCTGTAAACCCCTTCTGCTGTCTCTCCAATGCTTTACAACCTTTCTATTGGGTGGCACGATATCCCAGCTGAGGTCTATCTACGTCCAACATAACCTCCTTGTTCCTATACTCGATGCTCCTGTCAATAAAGCCCAGGATAATGATATACTTCATTAACTCCTCTCCCCACCTGTCCTGCCACCGCCGTGATTTCTATACATGTACCCCCAGGTCCCCCTGCGCCTCCACCTCTTTAAGAATTGTCTGTCCCTGTTCTTCCTCCCAAAAGTGTATTTATTTATTATAAACTGCTGATTAGCTATGTTAGGCTTCATCTAGAGAACAGAGAAAGAGGGAAGCAGCAAGTTTATAAAGATATGGGGTGAGGGTGAGTGCGAGGGATCAGCTGCACTGAGGAAAAGTGAAAGCAATTCTTAGCAGTGTGAAGGATTTTCTAGTTAAGGACAGATACGTGTCGAATGCTCTGTTTTGATTCACTTGTGTACATGATTTGACACATTTTAATTTGCACTAGTCCACAGTAACACATAAAGCTTTTGACTTTACTCACCAGCAAGTTAGTGCCGTCCCTTTCACTTTGAGCTACAGTTGAATTTGACTTTGAATGATCATCAATCTGCTCCAGCCACTAGAACATGTTTAAAGTCGGGTCCTGGGAGACCACCGTCTGGTTCCTGACATTTCCTAACGCCCTCATTCCGAGAGGAGAATTATAGACCCATGGAAAATTAATGGAGTGAATCAGAGAACAAGTAGTGTAAATGAGGAGAGCCGATTTAGAGGCATAATCTGATCTAAACAAATGCAAGATAAAATCAGCTTTTGTTTGGTGCTATGAGGTGCCGGAGCAAAGTGAGTCTGAGCATTCTTCAGTCTGTCACTGGTTGGTTGACAGCATCAAATTCATTCTCCTACAGCAGCTTTACAGATGAACTGAACAGCCTCTCCATTATCCATTATCTCACAATTGTTGATTTGTTATTGGCTTTTATTAAAATCCATCCAGGGTACGGGTGTCGCTGGCGAGGCCAGCATTTATTGCCCATCCCTAGTTGCCCTTGTGAAGGTGGTGTTGAGTTGACTTGTCGAACTGCTACAGTTTCTGCATCAGTCTGTTTGATCGCAATGTTAAAGTCACTTTCTGCAACCACTTTCACTCTGTGTGACAGCAGAGCTGGAGCAGGGCTCTCCACAGGCACCACCTTCTAAAGACAGCTAGGCACGGGTAATAGATTCTGCCTTGCCAGTGACGTCCATACCCAGAGAATTGCTTTTTTAATATTACTATGTGAAGAATTCATTTAGAGGTTTCAATCTGCAGTTTTAACAAATTAAAGATAATGTTCTTAAACAAAACGTTATTTTAATTTCTTTGAAATTGGTATCAAGCCACATTCTAATGGTTTACTTGGTAAACGTGCTACTAAATGGATTTTATGTCTGGAAGCTCCCAGATAGAATGCTGCCTCAGTACTGAGCTGGCTGGGGGAGAAGAGAGAATATTTATTCATTTTTCCAATTAAGGGGCAATTTAGCGTGGCCAATAGACCTACCCTGCACATCTTTGGGTTGTGGGGGCGAAACCCACGCAAACACGGGGAGAATGTGCAAACTCCACACGGACAGTGACCCAGAGCCGAGATCGAACCTGGGACCTCGGCGCCGTGAGGCAGCAGTGCTAACCACTGGGCCACCGTGCTGCCCTGAGAGAATTTTGACATTAGTTTCAGTGTCTCTGGCTAGAGGTGGAGGAAATTAAGCCGGATTCCTGCTGTGTATTGGATTCCTTCTGCACTGGTTCACTATCCAACATTCAACAGTGGGAAGTGCACCAACGTGGATAATGGCCGTGTGGACGAGATTGAGCGTAGCAGTGATGCTCCCCTCACTAATGTAATATTGAGCCAGACCGATCATTACCTATGCTGAACTAGCTGCTCTCAACCAGGCACAATTGTTCAGATCCTATAACTGACTCCCCAAGGCTAGTGAGGGAAAAATCATTCAAGGTTTCTGCACTAATACATAGAAACATAGACAGAAAATAGAAGCAGGAGGAGGCCATTCGGCCCTTCTAGCCTGCTCCGCCATTCATTATGATCATGGCTGATCATCACGTTCAATACCCTGAACCCGCCTTCCCCCCCATATCCCTCGATCCCTTTAGCCCCAAGAGCTTTATCTAATTCCTTCTTGAAATTACACAATGTTTTGGCCTCAACTACTTTCTGTGGGAGTGAATTCCACAGATTCACCGCTCGCTGGGTGAAGAGATTTCTCATCACCTCAGTCCTAAAAGGTTTACCCCTTATCCTCAAACTATGATCCCCTAGTTCTGGACTCCCCCACCATCAGGAACATTCTTTCTGAATCTACCCTCCCTTTTTTAAAATAAATTACGAGTACCCAATTATTTTTTTTTTCCAATTAAGGGGCAATTTAGCGTGGCCAATCCACCTAACCTGCACATCTTTGGGTTGTGGGGGTGAAACCCACGCAGACATGGGGAGAATGTGCAAACTCCACACGGACAGTGACCCATGGCCGGGATACGAACCCGGGTCCTCAGCGCCGCAGTCCCAGTGCTAACCACTGCACCACATGCCGTCTCAATCTACCCTCTCTAACCCTGTTAGAATTTTAGAAATTTCTATGAGATCACGTCTCAATCTTTTAAACTCCAATGAATATAATCCCAACAGACTTCTGTCTCTCCTCATACGTCAGTCCCACCATCCCAGGAATCAGCCTGGTAAGCCTTCGCTGCTCTCCCTCCATAGCAAGAACATCCTTCCTCAGATAAGGAGACCAAAACTGCTCACAATACTCCAGGTGTGGCCTCACCAATGCCTATACAATTGCAGTAAAACATCTCTATTCCTATTCTCAAATCCTCTCGCTATGAAGGCCAACAGACCATTTGCCTTCTTTCCTGCCGGCTGTACCTGCGCGCTTACTTTCAGCAACAGATGCACGAGGACACCAAGGTCTCGCTGAGTATCCACCTCTCTCAATTTGCACCCATTAAAATAGTAACCTGCCTGCCTATTTTTGCTACTGAAGTGGATAACCTCATTTGTCCACATTATACTGTCTCTGCCATGCATGTGCCCACTCACTCAACCTGTCCCAATCATACTGAAGCATCTCTGCATCCTCCTCACAGCTCACCCTCCCACCCAACTTTGTATCATCTGCAAATTTGGAGATAATACATTTAGTTCCCTCGTACAAATCATGAATATATGAAGTGAACAGCTGGGGTCCCAGCACAGGTCCCTGCGGTACCACACTAGTCACTGCCTGCCAATCGGAAAAAGACCCATTTATTTCAAATTTTTGCTTCCTGTCTGCTAACCAGCTTTCTATCCATCTCAAGACACTATCCATAATCCCATCCACTTTAACTTTACATAGTAACCTGCTACATGAGACCGTGTCATATCATACCTAGTGAGTGATACCTGCTCGAAAATGTGGACAGCAGAAGGTTTGATCATGATAAATCCGCAGTTTAATGGTTTACTAGGGGTTACTGTCTTGAAAGAAAGGCTGTCATGGTGTGAAATGGACAACCCATTCAGTATCAGGCCATTTTGCTCGACTGCCATTTATCAACGTTATCCCTTTAGTGTTGAGATGTTGAAAGTTTAGAAGCTGCATAGTGACACCTAGGCCCAGAAATCCATTAGTCTGTCAAATGACCTGATACACACAGTAAACATTGCTTGATTGATTCTCTGTCCCTCTGACCTATGCTGTACGTTCACAAGGTTTATTTACACAAGGTTAAGAGGTGTCAAGTAGTGGCGGCACGGTGGCGCAGTGGTTAGCACTGCTGCCTCACGGTGCTGAAGACCCCGGTTCGATCCTGGCCCCGGGTCACTGTCCGAGGAGTTTGCACATTCTCCCCGTGTCTGCGCGGGTTTCACCCCCATAACCCAAAGATGTGCAGGGTAGGTGGATTGGCCGCGCTAAATTGCCCCTTAATTGAGAAAAAATTATTGGGTACTCTAAATTTATTTTTAAAACAATTAAATGAATATAGGTCAACGAGCAGAGGGGTGACAGCAGAATGTGACTGGTTGCGATTAAAACACAGGTAACAGAGTTTGGATGACCTCAGGAAGTCACAAAGGCATGAATGAGATTTTCAGCAATAGATCAGCTGAGATTGGCAAAGTCAGCAACGTTACGGAGATAGAAACAGGCGCTCTTTCCCAGAACAATGGCATTCGCATCCCACCTCTGGGCTTCCGAGCCAATCAGGGAGGGTGGGGGAGGAGGGGGGGTTGTTGCATTTGAAGGTTCGAGGAGTTAATCCTGCCACATGAGGAAACTTGCCTGCATTCGGCTGGGAAAATTCTCCCCAACATTTGAGCAATGCTGAAAGAGATGGGTGGGATTCTCTGATCCTGAGGCTAAGTGTTGACAATGTCGTAAACGCCGTCACGTTTTACGATGGCGTCAACAGGCCCCTAGGATCAGCGATCCTGCGCCGCACAGGGGGCCAGCACGGCACTGGGGCGACTCACGCAGCTCCAGCTGCCGAAACCGGCATCAGAACAGGCGCCGGTGTCCGCGCATGCGCGCTTCTGCTGGCATGAATTTGCACATGCGTGCTACGGCCGGCGCGAATTCACGCATGCGCGCTAGTTGCCTTCTCTGCGCTGGCCCCGACTCTGCGCTGGCCCCGACTCAACATGGCAGAGAGCTACAGGGGCCCGGCATGGAGGAACATAGGCCCCCACCAGGAGAAGCCCGCCCGCCGAATGCTTGGCCCCGGTCGGAGCCCCCCTCCCCCCACCAGGCCATTCCCCGCAACATAAACACGGATGTCCCGCCGGGTAGGACCACACGTGGACGGCGCCGGCGGGACTCGGCCTAACTCGGCGGGCATTCGGCCCATCGCATGCAGAGAATCGCCGGGGGGGGCCGTGACTGGTGCCGGGGCGGGCCGTGACTGGCGCCGCGCCCACTACCCCGGCGCCAATGACGCCGATTCTCTGGTCACCGGAGAATTGGCAGACCAGCGTCGGGGCGGCGGCGCGTGAATCGCGCCCTCCCCACCGATTCTGCGACACGGCCCAGGGTCGGAAAATCCTGCCCAGGACAGTTCGAAACAAATCCAGGATCAGGGAGGGTCGGGAAGGGAAGGTTAACCTGGAAGCGAAAGTCTAGGCAGGTGGGAATGTTTAAAACACAGACAAAAAGGTGATAATTGGACAAATTAAAAAAACAAAAGATATGGATCTGTGCTTCTGTATTTTGATTCAGCTGCAGCTTTGAAACAACCTCTATTTTTCTCTCTCATTGAAATGCAGCTGATTAGCTGGAAACTGTGAGGTTCCACTTTTGGGGTGGGGGCGGGGGGCAGCGAGTGAATTTGTACTTGAGGCAAAAGCAATGATTCTGAGTTGAAACAGCAAAGGTTTAGATTGTTTCGGCAGCGCCATCCCCTTCAAATATCAGACAAATGCAAAGTTCTGGGTCACGCGGTTTCCAATAGAGAAATCTGCTCCGGTTTCCTCTGCTCCTGTGCTCTCTGGCTGCAACAGGAAACGTGGTGGGGTTGGCATCGCGATGTCAAATTCACCACATCAGCCTGACAGAAATGACAGAACACAGAGACTTGAAGTCCGCTCGTCAGAAGTCTGTACAGTGAATTATGCTCCAAAAAGGGAGAAAATAACTTCACACAACAAATCCAAGTTTGGGCCATGAGAATCGGAACCAAGCTTCGGGATGATCTCCCTGATTGTCCCCGGCTTTCGTCTGTCATTTTTTTTTGACTAATCAAACAACCCTGTTCAAATTTGATGAAAATAATCAAAGTTTCGTCAAACCTGCTGCGCTGGTACAGTTTTATCAGTATATCATCAACAATAAAGCCCTCAGTGCTGCGACCACACCTCAGGCGAGTCAGTGAGGCTGCCTTCTAATGAGGTGACGAGCAGCAAGCGCCCACACAAAATATATACCAGATGTTTTCAGACAAAATTAAGACACAAGAGCAGCTTCATCTCAGTTTGTCAATGAACATCTTGGTGAAGACTTTGGACACAATTCTCCTTTGCAATCCTGTTCAAAATGGGCAAGATGTAACCAGAGAATGTGACAAAGCTCTGGCTGTCAAATCTGCCCGTCGGCCGGTGCCCAGTGGACGGCTGACTGCCGCATGCAATGAGAGGGCGGTGGCCGGGTCTGCAGACAATTCCCCTCTGCCCATCCCAGGCCATTAAAGGATGAAGATTATAAGCCTCAGGGAGTGGCCGTACAGGCAGAGGCCCCTTTTTCTGATTAAAATCGTGCAAAATGCCTGAGGATGTTTTTCTTACTCAGAGGAACTATGTCGATATTGTTTGCAGCAGTCTTTTGCCACTCCTCTGTCCAAACCCAAATTCTTCATTTTTTAAATAAATTATCTTTAATGTCACAAGTAGGTTTACATTAACACTGCTATGTTAACTGTGAAACTCCCCTAGTCGCCACATTCCGGCGCCTGTTCGGGTACACAGAGGGAGAATTCAGAATATCCAATTCACCTGACAGCACATCTTTCGGGACTTGTGGGAGGAGACCGGAGCACCCGGAGGAGACCCACGCAGACACGAGGAGAACGTGCAGACTTCACACAGACAGTGACCCAAGCTGGGAATTGAACCCGGGACCCTGGAGCTGTGAATCAACAGTGCTAACCACTGTGCTACCGTGCTGCCCTATTCTAAATTCTAAAGTCCTCATTGATATAGTGTTTCATATAGTGTTTCACAGGAGTGGAATTCAATTTTTTGGGTTCTATTGCCTCTTTATTGTCCCTCACTAACTCTTCTGACCCTATCTCCACTGTCAATCCTCCCATTCAGCACTGCCAGTGAAGTCCCTGTGGCTCCTAAAGAGCAAATGGCATTGGGCCAGATTTGATGGAGTGAAAAGGGCTGAGGAAGAGACCCTTGGTCAAGTGGATCTGATAAATTCAAAGCATTAACAACACACGTGCAATATGATCCCTGGTGATTCACGGAGAACATTTAAATGTTAGCCTGTGTTCAATTGTAATGCTTTACACCTGTCACTGTAACCAGCCATCATCGTTACCAAGACATTGTTGTCTAAATGACAGGACTTGTAGCATCTACAAAGAAATTAGCCTGGATTCCCCGAGGGCACAAAGACCATCAGAACACAGCCAGGCGGGTTCGGTGTCTAGTCAATGTCACGCCGAATGAATTTCCAGGAAAGTCCATCAATTGGAAACAGCGAGAAGCATTTCTCGGTGAAAATACCATGTGGTGGGGCGAGGCACCGTGAGCAATGTGCGAGATATCAACATGTAATTTTCCAAACATCAGAGAGGGACAAAGCACATCCCCTCCACTCCCCTCCCGGCCCACATCATCATCCTCCACTCCCCTCCCGGCCCACATCACCATCCTCCACTCCCCTCCCGGCCCACATCACCATCCTCCACTCCCCATCCACAGCATCCCAGACTCTGACATGCCGATTGGAAATACGACTATGGTCTGAAATTTTATTCCGCGCACACGGCCCTCCCCGCGCACACGACACTCCCGGCACACACTGCACTCGCCGCGCACACTGCACTCCCCCCACACACTGCACTCCCCCACACACTGCACTCCCCGCACACACTGCACTCCCCACACACACGGCACTCCCCGCACACACTGCACTCCCCGCGCACACGGCACTCCCCACACACACTGCACTCCCCGCACACACTGCACTCCCCGCTCACACGGCACTCCCCACGCACACTGCACTCCCCGCGCACACTGCACTCCCCGCGCACACTGCACTCCCCACACACACTGCACTCCCCACACACACTGCACTCCCCGCGCACACAGCACTCCCCGCGCACACTGCACTCCCCGCGCACACAGCACTCCCCGCACACACTGCACTCCCCACACACAGTGCACTCCCCACACACACTGCACTCCCCACACACACTGCACTCCCCGCGCACACAGCACTCCCCGCGCACACTGCACTCCCCGCGCACACTGCACTCCCCGCGCACACAGCACTCCCCGCACACACTGGTCTCCCCACACACGCGGCACTCCCCGCACACACTGCACTCCCCGCGCACACAGCACTCCCCGCGCACACTGCACTCCCCGCGCACACAGCACTCCCCGCGCTCACGGCCCTCCCTGCGCACACTGTACTCCCTACACACACTGCACTCCCCGCACACACTGCACTCCCCACACAAACTGCACTCCCCACACAAACTGAACTCCCCACACACACTGCACTCCCCGCACACACTGCACTCCCCGCACTCACTGCACTCCCCGCACACACTGCACTCCCCGCATACACTGAACTCCCCGCACACACTGCACTCCCCGCACGCACTGCACTCCCCCCACACACTGCACTCCCCGCACACACTGCACTCCCCGCACACAATGCACTCCCCACACACACTGCACTACCCACACACACTGCACTCGCCACACACAGTGCACTCCACGCACACACTGCACTCCCCACACACACCGCACTCCCCGCGCACACTGCACTCCCCGCACACACACTGCACTCCCCACACACACTGCACTCCCCGCACACACTGAACTCCCCGCGCACACAGCACTCCCCGCGCACACTGCACACCCTGCGCACACAGCACTCCCCGCGCACACTGCACTCCCCGCGCACACAGCACTCCCCGCGCTCACGGCCCTCCCTGCGCACACTGCACTCCCTACACACACTGCACTCCCCGCACACACTGCACTCCCCACACAAACTGCACTCCCCACACACACTGAACTCCCCACACACACTGCACTCCCCGCACACACTGCACTCCCCGCACACACTGCACTCCCCGCACACACTGCACTCCCCGCATACACTGAACTCCCCGCACACACTGCACTCCCCGCACGCACTGCACTCCCCCCACACACTGCACTCCCCGCACACACTGCACTCCCCGCACACACTGCACTCCCCACACACACTGCACTCCCCACACACACTGCACTCCCCACACACACTGCACTACCCACACACACTGCACTCCCCAAACACACACTGCACTCCCACACACACTGCACTCACCACACACACTGCACTCCCCACACACACTGCACTCCCCGCACACACAGCACTCCCCGCACACACTGCACTCCCCGCACACACTGCACTCCCCGCACACACTGCACTCCCCACACACACTGCACTCCCCGCGCACACTGCACTCCCCGCACACACTGCGCTCTCCACACACACTGCACTCGCCACACACAGTGCACTCCACGCACACACTGCACTCCCCACACACACCGCACTCCCCGCGCACACTGCACTCCCCGCACACACACTGCACTCCCCACACACACTGCACTCCCCGCACACACTGAACTCCCCGCACACACTGCACTCCCCGCACACACTGCACTCCCCGCACGCACTGCACTCCCCGCACACACTGCACTCCCCGCACACACTGCACTCCCCACACACACTGCACTCCCCGCACACACTGCACTCCCCACACACACTGCACGCCCCACACACAGTGCACTCCCCGCACACACTGCACTCCCCCCACACACCGCACTCCCCGTGCACACTGCACTCCCCGTGCACACTGCACTCCCCGCACACACACTGCACTCCCCACAGACACCGCACTCCCCGCGCACACTGCACTCCCCGCATACACTGAACTCCCCGCACACACTGCACTCCCCGCACACACACTGCACTCCTCTCACACACTGCACTCCCCGCACACACTGCACTCCCCGCACGCACTGCACTCCCCCCACACACTGCACTCCCCGCACACACTGCACTCCCCGCACACACTGCACTCCCCACACACACTGCACTACCCACACACACTGCACTCCCCGCACACACTGCACTCTCCACACACACTGCACTCGCCACACACAGTGCACTCCCCGCACACACTGCACTCCCCACACACACCGCACTCCCCGCACACACAGTGCACTCCCCACACACACTGCACTCCTCGCACACACTGAACTCCCCGCACACACTGCACTCCCCGCACACACTGCACTCCCCACACACACTGCACTCCCCGCACACACTGCACTCCCCACACACACTGCACTCCCCACACACAGTGCACTCCCCGCACACACTGCACTCCCCACACACACCGCACTCCCCGCGCACACTGCACTCCCCGCACACACACTGCACTCCCCACACACACTGCACTCCCCGCACACACTGCACTCCCCGCACACACTGAACTCCCTGCACACACTGCACTCCCCACACACAGTGCACTCCCCGCACACACTGCACTCCCAGCACACAATGCACTCCCCGCGCAAACTGCACTCCCCGCGCACACAACACTCCCCGCACGCACTGCACTCCCCACACACACAGCACTCCCCGCACACACTGCACTCCCCACACACTCGGAACTCCCTGCACACACTGCACTCCCCGCACACACTGCACTCCCCGCACACACTGCACTCCCCGCACACACTGCACTCCCCGCACACACTGAACTCCCCGCACACACTGCACTCCCCGCACACACTGCACTCCCCGCACACACTGCACTCCCCACACACACTGCACTCCCCGCACACACTGCACTCCCCACACACACTGCACTCGGCACACACAGTGCACTACCCGCACACACTGCACTCCCCACACACACTGCACTCCCCACACACAGAGCATTCCCCGCAAACACTGCACTCCCCACACACACCGCACTCCCCGCACACACTGCACTCCCCGCACACACTGCACTCCCCGCACACACTGCACTCCACGCACACACACTGCACTCCCCACACACACTGCACTCCCCGCACACACTGCACTCCCCGCACACACTGAACTCCCCGCACACACTGCACTCCCCACACACAGTGCACTCCCCGCACACACTGCACTCCCCGCACACACACTGCACTCCCCACACTAACTGCACTCACCGCACACAATGCACTCCCCGCACACACTGAACTCCCCGCACACACTGCACTCCCCACACACAGTGCACTCCCCGCACACACTGCACTCCCCACACACACTGCACTCCCCGCGCACACTGCACTCCCCGCGCACACAACACTCCCCGCACACACTGCACTCCCCACACGCACTGCACTCCCCCCGCACACACTGCACTCCCCACACACACTGCACTCCCCACACACACTGCACTCCCCGCACACACTGCACTCCCCGCACACACTGCACTCCCCGCACACATTGCACTCCAATCGCACACTGCACTCCCCGCGCACACTGCACTCCCCGCGCACACGGCACTCCCCGCTCACACTGCACTCCCCACACACACTGCACTCCCCACACACACTGCACTCCCCACACACACTGCACTCCCCGCACACACTGCACTCCCCGCACACACTGCACTCCCCGCACACACTGAACTCCCCTCACACACTGCACTCCCCGCACACACTGCACTCCCCGCACACAGTGCACTCCCTGCACACACTGCACTCCCCGCACACACTGCACTCCCCGCACACACTGCACTCCCCGCGCACACAACACTCCCCGCACACACTGCACTCCCCGCACACACTGCACTCCCCCCGCACACACTGCACTCCCCGCACACACTGCACTCCCCCCGCACACACTGCACTCCCCACACACACTGCACTCCCCACGCACACTGCACTCCCCGCACACACTGCACTCCCCACACACACTGCACTCCCCGCGCACACTGCACTCCCCACACACACTGCACTCCCAGCACACACTGCACTCCCCGCGCAAACTGCACTCCCCGCGCACACAACACTCCCCGCACACACTGCACTCCCCACACACACTGCACTCCCCCCGCACACACTGCACTCCCCACACAAACTGCACTCCCCGCACACACTGCACTCCCCGCACGCACTGCACTCCCCACACACACAGCACTCCCCGCACACACTGCACTCCCCACACACTCGGAACTCCCTGCACACACTGCACTCCCCGCACACACTGCACTCCCCGCACACACTGCACTCCCCGCACACACTGCACTCCCCGCACACACTGAACTCCCCGCACACACTGCACTCCCCGCACACACTGCACTCCCCGCACACACTGCACTCCCCACACACACTGCACTCCCCGCACACACTGCACTCCCCACACACACTGCACTCGGCACACACAGTGCACTACCCGCACACACTGCACTCCCCACACACACTGCACTCCCCACACACAGAGCATTCCCCGCACACACTGCACTCCCCACACACACCGCACTCCCCGCACACACTGCACTCCCCGCACACACTGCACTCCCCGCACACACTGCACTCCACGCACACACACTGCACTCCCCACACACACTGCACTCCCCGCACACACTGCACTCCCCGCACACACTGAACTCCCCGCACACACTGCACTCCCCACGCACACTGCACTCCCCGCACACACTGCACTCCCCACACACACTGCACTCCCCGCGCACACTGCACTCCCCACACACACTGCACTCCCAGCACACACTGCACTCCCCGCGCAAACTGCACTCCCCGCGCACACAACACTCCCCGCACACACTGCACTCCCCACACACACTGCACTCCCCCCGCACACACTGCACTCCCCACACAAACTGCACTCCCCGCACACACTGCACTCCCCGCACACACTGCACTCCCCGCACACACTGCTCTCCCCGCGCACACTGCACTCCCCGCGCACACTGCACTCCCCGCGCTAAACTGCACTCCCCGCGCACACAGCACTCCCCGCTCACACTGCATTCCCCGCACACACTGCACTCCCCACACACACTGCACTCCCCACACACAGTGCACTCCCCGCACACACTGCACTCCCCCCACACACCGCACTCCCCGCGCACACTGCACTCCCCGCACACACTGCACTCCCGCCACACACTGCACTCCCCGCACACACTGCACTCCCCACACACACTGCACTCCCCACACACACTGCACTCCCCGCACACACTGCACTCCCCACACACACTGCACTCCCCACACACACTGCACTCCCCGCACACACTGCACTCCCCGCACACACTGCACTCCCCGCACACACTGCACTCCCCACACACACTGCACTCCCCGCACACACTGCACTCCCCGCACACACTGCACTCCCCGCACACACTGCACTCCCCACACACACTGCACTCCCCGCACACACTGCACTCCCCGCACACACACTGCACTCCCCACAGACACCGCACTCCCCGCGCACACTGCACTCCCCGCACACACATTGCACTCCCCGCATACACTGAACTCCCCGCACACACTGCACTCCCCACACACACTGCACTCCCCGCACACACTGCACTCCCCACACACACTGCAATCCCCACACACAGTGCACACCCCGCACAAACTGCACTCCCCCCACACACTGCACTCCCCACACACACATTGCACTCCCCGCATACACTGAACTCCCCCCACACACTGCACTCCCCGCACACACTGCACTCCCCGCACACACTGCACTCCCCACACACACTGCACTCCCCGCACACACTGCACTCCCCGCACACACTGCACTCCCTGCACACACTGAACTCCCCTCACACACTGCACTCCCCACACACAGTGCACTCCCCGCACACACTGCACTCCCCGCACACACTGCACTCCCCGCGCACACTGCACTCCCCGCGCACACAACACTCCCCGCACACACTGCACTCCCCGCACACACTGCACTCCCCCCGCACACACTGCACTCCCCACACACACTGCACTCCCCACGCACACTGCACTCCCCGCACTCACACTGCACTCCCCGCACACACTGCACTCCCCGCGCACACTGCACTCCCCACACACACTGCACTCCCAGCACACACTGCACTCCCCGCGCAAACTGCACTCCCCGCGCACACAACACTCCCCGCACACACTGCACTCCCCACACACACTGCACTCCCCCCGCACACACTGCACTCCCCACACAAACTGCACTCCCCGCACACACTGCACTCCCCGCACACACTGCACTCCCCGCACACACTGCACTCCCCGCGCACACTGCACTCCCCGCGCACACTGCACTCCCCGCGCACACAGCACTCCCCGCTCACACTGCATTCCCCACACACAATGCACTCCCCGCACACACTGCACTCCCCACACACACTGCACTCCCCACACACAGTGCACTCCCCGCACACACTGCACTCCCCCCACACACCGCACTCCCCGCGCACACTGCACTCCCCGCACACACACTGCACTCCACACAGACACCGCACTCCCCGCGCATACTGCACTCCCCGCACACACATTGCACTCCCCGCATACACTGAACTCCCCGCACACACTGCACTCCCCACACACACTGCCCTCCCCGCACACACTGCACTCCCCGCGCACACTGCACTCCCCGCACACACATTGCACTCCCCGCATACACTGAACTCCCCGCACACACTGCACTCCCTGCACACACTGCACTCCCCGCACACACATTGCACTCCCCGCATACACTGAACTCCCCCCACACACTGCACTCCCCGCACACACTGCACTCCCCACACACTGCACTCCCCACACACACTGCACTACCCACACACACTGCACTCCCCGCACACACTGCACTCTCCATACACACTGCACTCGCCACACACAGTGCACTCCCCGCACACACTGCACTCCCCGCGCACACTGCACTCCCCGCACACACACTGCACTCCCCGCACACACTGCACTCCCAGCACACACTGCACTCCCCGCGCAAACTGCACTCCCCGCGCACACAACACTCCCCGCACACACTGCACTCCCCACACACACTGCACTCCCCCCGCACACACTGCACTCCCCACACACACTGCACTCCCCGCACACACTGCACTCCCCGCACACACTGCACTCCCCGCACACACTGCACTCCCCGCACGCACTGCACTCCCCTCGCACACTGCACTCCCCGCGCACACTGCACTCCCCACACACACTGCACTCCCCACGCACACTGCATTCCCCGCGCACACTGCACTCCTCACACACACTGCACTCCCTGTGCCCACTGCACTCCCCGCGCACACAACACTCCCCGCACACACTGCACTCCCCACACACACTGCCCTCCCCGCACACACTGCACTCCCCACGCACACTGCATTCCCCGCGCACACTGCACTCCCCACACACACTGCACTCCCTGTGCCCACTGCACTCCCCGCGCACACAACACTCCCTGCACACACTGCACTCCCACCACACACTGCACTCCCCACACACACTGCACTCCCCGCACACACTGCACTCCCCGCACACACTGCACTCCCCGCACACACTGCACTCCCCACACACACTGCACTCCCCCCACACACTGCACTCCCCGCACACACTGCACTCCCCACACACACACTGCACTCCCCACACACACTGCACTCCCCCCACCCACTGCACTCCCCGCGCACACAACACTCCCCGCACACACTGCACTCCCCATACACACTGCACTCCCCACACACACTGCACTCCCCGCGCACATTGCACTCCCCGCGCGCACTGCACTCCCCACACACTCTGCACTCCCCGCACACACTGCACTCCCCGCACACACTGCACTCCCCACACACACTGCACTCCCCGCGCACATTGCACTCCCCGCGCGCACTGCACTCCCCGCACACACTGCACTCCCCACACACACTGCACTCCCTGCACACACTGCACTCCCTGTGCCCACTGTCGTCCCCGCGCACACAACACTCCCCGCACACACTGCACTCCCCACACACACTGCCCTCCCCGCACACACTGCACTCCCCGCGCACACTGCACTCCCCGCGCACACTGCACTCCCCACACACACTGCACTCCCCGCTCACACTGCACTCCCCACACACACTGCACTCCCCACACACACTGCACTCCCCGCACACACTGCACTCCCTGCACACACTGCACTCCCCGCACACACTGAACTCCCCGCACACACTGCACTCCCCACACACAGTGCACTCCCCGCACACACTGCACTCCCCGCACACACTGCACTCCCCGCGCACACTGCACTCCCCGCGCACACAACACTCCCCGCACACACTGCACTCCCCGCACACACTGCGCTCCCCCCGCACACACTGCACTCCCCGCACACACTGCACTCCCCCCACACACTGCCCTCCCCACACACACACTGCCCTCCCCACACACACTGAACTCCCCGCACACACTGCACTCCCCACACACACTGCACTCCCTGCACACACTGCACTCCCTGTGCCCACTGTCCTCCCCGCGCACACAACACTCCCCGCACACACTGCACTCCCCACACACACTGCCCTCCCCGCACACACTGCACTCCCCGCGCACACTGCACTCCCCGCGCACACTGCACTCCCCACACACACTGCACTCCCTGTGCCCACTGCACTCCCCGCGCACACAACACTCCCCGCACACACTGCACTCCCCACACACACTGCACTCCCCACACACACTGCACTCCCCGCACCACTGCACTCCCCGCACACACTGCACTCCCCCCACACACTGCACTCCCCGCACACACTGCACTCCCCACACACACACTGCACTCCCCACACACACTGCACTCCCCATCACCCACTGCACTCCCCGCGCACACAACACTCCCCGCACACACTGCACTCCCCACACACACTGCACTCCCCACACACACTGCACTCCCCGCGCACATTGCACTCCCCGCGCGCACTGCACTCCCCACACACACTGCACTCCCCGCACACACTGCACTCCCCGCACACACCGCACTCCCCGCGCACACTGCACTCCCCGCACACACACTGCACTCCCCACACACAGTGCACTCCCCGCACACACTGCACTCCCCACACACACCGCACTCCCTGCGCAAACTGCACTCCCCGCGCACACAACACTCCCCGCACACACTGCACTCCCCACACACACTGCACTCCCCCCGCACACACTGCACTCCCCACACACACTGCACTCCCCGCACACACTGCACTCCCCGCACACACTGCACTCCCCGCACACACTGCACTCCCCGAGCACACTGCACTCCCCGAGCACACAGCACTCCCCGCTCACACTGCACTCCCCACACACACTGCACTCCCCACACACACTGCACTCCCCGCACACACTGCACTCCCCACACACAGTGCACTCCCCGCACACACTGCACTCCCCGCACACACTGCACTCCCCGCGCACACTGCACTCCCCGCGCACACAACACTCCCCGCACACACTGCACTCCCCGCACACACTGCACTCCCCGCACACACTGCACTCCCCACACACACTGCACTCCCCCCACACACTGCACTCCCCGCACACACTGCACTCCCCACACACACACTGCACTCCCCACACACACTGCACTCCCCCCACCCACTGCACTCCCCGCGCACACAACACTCCCCGCACACACTGCACTCCCCATACACACTGCACTCCCCACACACACTGCACTCCCCGCGCACATTGCACTCCCCGCGCGCACTGCACTCCCCACACACTCTGCACTCCCCGCACACACTGCACTCCCCGCACACACTGCACTCCCCACACACACTGCACTCCCCGCGCACATTGCACTCCCCGCGCGCACTGCACTCCCCGCACACACTGCACTCCCCACACACACTGCACTCCCTGCACACACTGCACTCCCTGTGCCCACTGTCGTCCCCGCGCACACAACACTCCCCGCACACACTGCACTCCCCACACACACTGCCCTCCCCGCACACACTGCACTCCCCGCGCACACTGCACTCCCCGCGCACACTGCACTCCCCACACACACTGCACTCCCCGCTCACACTGCACTCCCCACACACACTGCACTCCCCACACACACTGCACTCCCCGCACACACTGCACTCCCTGCACACACTGCACTCCCCGCACACACTGAACTCCCCGCACACACTGCACTCCCCACACACAGTGCACTCCCCGCACACACTGCACTCCCCGCACACACTGCACTCCCCGCGCACACTGCACTCCCCGCGCACACAACACTCCCCGCACACACTGCACTCCCCGCACACACTGCGCTCCCCCCGCACACACTGCACTCCCCGCACACACTGCACTCCCCCCACACACTGCCCTCCCCACACACACACTGCCCTCCCCACACACACTGAACTCCCCGCACACACTGCACTCCCCACACACACTGCACTCCCTGCACACACTGCACTCCCTGTGCCCACTGTCCTCCCCGCGCACACAACACACCCCGCACACACTGCACTCCCCACACACACTGCCCTCCCCGCACACACTGCACTCCCCGCGCACACTGCACTCCCCGCGCACACTGCACTCCCCACACACACTGCACTCCCTGTGCCCACTGCACTCCCCGCGCACACAACACTCCCCGCACACACTGCACTCCCCACACACACTGCACTCCCCACACACACTGCACTCCCCGCACCACTGCACTCCCCGCACACACTGCACTCCCCCCACACACTGCACTCCCCGCACACACTGCACTCCCCACACACACACTGCACTCCCCACACACACTGCACTCCCCATCACCCACTGCACTCCCCGCGCACACAACACTCCCCGCACACACTGCACTCCCCACACACACTGCACTCCCCACACACACTGCACTCCCCGCGCACATTGCACTCCCCGCGCGCACTGCACTCCCCACACACACTGCACTCCCCGCACACACTGCACTCCCCGCACACACCGCACTCCCCGCGCACACTGCACTCCCCGCACACACACTGCACTCCCCACACACAGTGCACTCCCCGCACACACTGCACTCCCCACACACACCGCACTCCCTGCGCAAACTGCACTCCCCGCGCACACAACACTCCCCGCACACACTGCACTCCCCACACACACTGCACTCCCCCCGCACACACTGCACTCCCCACACACACTGCACTCCCCGCACACACTGCACTCCCCGCACACACTGCACTCCCCGCACACACTGCACTCCCCGAGCACACTGCACTCCCCGAGCACACAGCACTCCCCGCTCACACTGCACTCCCCACACACACTGCACTCCCCACACACACTGCACTCCCCGCACACACTGCACTCCCCACACACAGTGCACTCCCCGCACACACTGCACTCCCCGCACACACTGCACTCCCCGCGCACACTGCACTCCCCGCGCACACAACACTCCCCGCACACACTGCACTCCCCGCACACACTGCACTCCCCCCGCACACACTGCACTCCCCGCACACACTGCACTCCCCCCACACACTGCCCTCCCCACACACACACTGCCCTCCCCACACACACTGAACTCCCCGCACACACTGCACTCCCCACACACACTGCACTCCCTGCACACACTGCACTCCCTGTGCCCACTGTCCTCCCCGCGCACACAACACTCCCCGCACACACTGCACTCCCCACACACACTGCCCTCCCCGCACACACTGCACTCCCCACGCACACTGCATTCCCCGCGCACACTGCACTCCCCACACACACTGCACTCCCTGTGCCCACTGCACTCCCCGCGCACACAACACTCCCTGCACACACTGCACTCCCACCACACACTGCACTCCCCGCACACACTGCACTCCCCGCACACACTGCACTCCCCCCACACACTGCACTCCCCGCACACACTGCACTCCCCACACACACACTGCCGTCCCCACACACACTGCACTCCCCCCACCCACTGCACTCCCCGCGCACACAACACTCCCCGCACACACTGCACTCCCCATACACACTGCACTCCCCACACACACTGCACTCCCCGCGCACATTGCACTCCCCGCACACACTGCACTCCCCACACACACTGCACTCCCCGCGCACATTGCACTCCCCGCGCGCACTGCACTCCCCGCACACACTGCACTCCCCACACACACTGCCCTCCCCGCGCACATTGCACTCCCCGCGCGCACTGCACTCCCCGCACACACTGCACTCCCCACACACACTGCCCTCCCCGCACACACTGCACTCCCCGCGCACACTGCACTCCCCGCGCACACTGCACTCCCCACACACACTGCACACCCTGTGCCCACTGCACTCCCCGCGCACACAACACTCCCCGCACACACTGCACTCCCCACACACACTGCACTGCCCACACACACTGCACTCCCCGCGCACATTGCACTCCCCGCGCGCACTGCACTCCCCACACACACTGCACTCCCCGCACACACTGCACTCCCCGCACACACTGCACTCCCCACACACACTGCACTCCCCGCGCACATTGCACTCCCCGCGCGCACTGCACTCCCCGCACACACTGCACTCCCCACACACACTGCACTCCCTGCACACACTGCACTCCCTGTGCCCACTGTCCTCCCCGCGCACACAACACTCCCCGCACACACTGCACTCCCCACACACACTGCCCTCCCCGCACACACTGCACTCCCCGCGCACACTGCACTCCCCGCGCACACTGCACTCCCCACACACACTGCACTCCCTGTGCCCACTGCACTCCCCGCGCACACAACACTCCCCGCACACACTGCACTCCCCACACACACTGCACTCCCCACACACACTGCACTCCCCGCACACACTGCACTCCCCGCACACACTGCAGTCCCCCCACACACTGCACTCCCCGCACCCACTGCACTCCCCACACACACACTGCACTCCCCACACACACTGCACTCCCCCCACCCACTGCACTCCCCGCGCACACCACACTCCCCGCACACACTGCACTCCCCACACACACTGCACTCCCCACACACACTGCACTCCCCGCGCACATTGCACTCCCCGCGCGCACTGCACTCCCCCCACACACTGCACTCCCCGCACACACTGCACTCCCCGCACACACCGCACTCCCCGCGCACACTGCACTCCCCGCACACACACTGCACTCCCCACACACACTGCACTCCCCGCACACACTGAACTCCCCGCACACACTGCACTCCCCGTACACACTGCACTCCCCGCACACACTGCACTCCCCGCACACACTGCACTCCCCGCACACACTGCACTCCCCACACACACTGCACTCCCCACACACAGTGCACTCCCCGCACACACTGCACTCCCCACACACACCGCACTCCCCGCGCACACTGCACTCCCCGCACACACACTGCACTCCCCACACACACTGCACTCCCCGCACACACTGCACTCCCCGCACACACTGAACTCCCCGCACACACTGCACTCCCCGCACACAGTGCACTCCCCGCACACACTGCACTCCCAGCACACACTGCACTCCCCGCGCAAACTGCACTCCCCGCGCACACAACACTCCCCGCACACACTGCACTCCCCACACACACTGCACTCCCCCCGCACACACTGCACTCCCCACACACACTGCACTCCCCGCACACACTGCTCTCCCCGCGCACACTGCACTCCCCGCACACACTGCACTCCCCGCACATACTGCACTCCCCTCGCACACTGCACTCCCCGCGCACACTGCACTCCCCGCGCACACAGCACTCCCCGCTCACACTGCACTCCCCACACACACTGCACTGCCCACACACACTGCACTCCCCGCACACACTGCACTCCCCGCACACACTGCACTCCCCGCACACACTGAACTCCCCGCACACACTGCACTCCCCACACACAGTGCACTCCCCGCACACACTGCACTCCCCGCACACACTGCACTCCCCGCGCACACTGCACTCCCCGCGCACACAACACTCCCCGCACACACTGCACTCCCCGCACACACTGCACTCCCCCCGCACACACTGCACTCCCCGCACACACTGCACTCCCCCCACACACTGCCCTCCCCACACACACACTGCCCTCCCCACACACACTGAACTCCCCGCACACACTGCACTCCCCACACACACTGCACTCCCTGCACACACTGCACTCCCTGTGCCCACTGTCCTCCCCGCGCACACAACACTCCCCGCACACACTGCACTCCCCACACACACTGCCCTCCCCGCACACACTGCACTCCCCGCGCACACTGCACTCCCCGCGCACACTGCACTCCCCACACACACTGCACTCCCTCTGCCCACTGCACTCCCCGCGCACACAACACTCCCCGCACACACTGCACTCCCCACACACACTGCACTCCCCACACACACTGCACTCCCCGCACACACTGCACTCCCCGCACACACTGCACTCCCCCCACACACTGCACTCCCCGCACACACTGCACTCCCCACACACACACTGCACTCCCCACACACACTGCACTCCCCCCACCCACTGCACTCCCCGTGCACACAACACTCCCCGCACACACTGCACTCCCCACACACACTGCACTCCCCACACACACTGCACTCCCCGCGCACATTGCACTCCCCGCGCGCACTGCACTCCCCACACACACTGCACTCCCCGCACACACTGCACTCCCCGCACACACTGCACTCCCCACACACACGGCACATCCCGCGTACACTGCACTCCCCGCACACACTGCACATCCTGCGCACACTGCACTCCCCGCACACACTGCACTCCCCACACACACTGCACTCCCCGCACACACTGCACTCCCCACACACACTGCACTCGGCACACACAGTGCACTACCCGCACACACTGCACTCCCCACACACACTGCACTCCCCACACACAGAGCATTCCCCGCACACACTGCACTCCCCACACACACCGCACTCCCCGCACACACTGCACTCCCCGCACACACTGCACTCCCCGCACACACTGCACTCCACGCACACACACTGCACTCCCCACACACACTGCACTCCCCGCACACACTGCACTCCCCGCACACACTGAACTCCCCGCACACACTGCACTCCCCACACACAGTGCACTCCCCGCACACACTGCACTCCCCGCACACACACTGCACTCCCCACACTAACTGCACTCACCGCACACAATGCACTCCCCGCACACACTGAACTCCCCGCACACACTGCACTCCCCACACACAGTGCACTCCCCGCACACACTGCACTCCCCACACACACTGCACTCCCCGCGCACACTGCACTCCCCGCGCACACAACACTCCCCGCACACACTGCACTCCCCACACACACTGCACTCCCCCCGCACACACTGCACTCCCCACACACACTGCACTCCCCACACACACTGCACTCCCCGCACACACTGCACTCCCCGCACACACTGCACTCCCCGCACACATTGCACTCCAATCGCACACTGCACTCCCCGCGCACACTGCACTCCCCGCGCACACAGCACTCCCCGCTCACACTGCACTCCCCACACACACTGCACTCCCCACACACACTGCACTCCCCACACACACTGCACTCCCCGCACACACTGCACTCCCCGCACACACTGCACTCCCCGCACACACTGAACTCCCCTCACACACTGCACTCCCCACACACAGTGCACTCCCCGCACACACTGCACTCCCCGCACACACTGCACTCCCCGCGCACACTGCACTCCCCGCGCACACAACACTCCCCGCACACACTGCACTCCCCGCACACACTGCACTCCCCCCGCACACACTGCACTCCCCACACACACTGCACTCCCCGCACACACTGCACTCCCCACACACACTGCACTCCCCGCGCACACTGCACTCCCCACACACACTGCACTCCCAGCACACACTGCACTCCCCGCGCAAACTGCACTCCCCGCGCACACAACACTCCCCGCACACACTGCACTCCCCACACACACTGCACTCCCCCCGCACACACTGCACTCCCCACACAAACTGCACTCCCCGCACACACTGCACTCCCCGCACACACTGCACTCCCCGCACACACTGCTCTCCCCGCGCACACTGCACTCCCCGCGCACACTGCACTCCCCGCGCTAAACTGCACTCCCCGCGCACACAGCACTCCCCGCTCACACTGCATTCCCCGCACACACTGCACTCCCCACACACACTGCACTCCCCACACACAGTGCACTCCCCGCACACACTGCACTCCCCCCACACACCGCACTCCCCGCGCACACTGCACTCCCCGCACACACTGCACTCCCGCCACACACTGCACTCCCCGCACACACTGCACTCCCCACACACACTGCACTCCCCACACACACTGCACTCCCCGCACACACTGCACTCCCCACACACACTGCACTCCCCACACACACTGCACTCCCCGCACACACTGCACTCCCCGCACACACTGCACTCCCCGCACACACTGCACTCCCCACACACACTGCACTCCCCGCACACACTGCACTCCCCACACACACTGCACTCCCCGCACACACTGCACTCCCCGCGCACACTGCACTCCCCGCACACACATTGCACTCCCCGCATACACTGAACTCCCCGCACACACTGCACTCCCTGCACACACTGCACTCCCCGCACACACATTGCACTCCCCGCATACACTGAACTCCCCCCACACACTGCACTCCCCGCACACACTGCACTCCCCACACACTGCACTCCCCACACACACTGCACTACCCACACACACTGCACTCCCCGCACACACTGCACTCTCCATACACACTGCACTCGCCACACACAGTGCACTCCCCGCACACACTGCACTCCCCGCGCACACTGCACTCCCCGCACACACACTGCACTCCCCGCACACACTGCACTCCCAGCACACACTGCACTCCCCGCGCAAACTGCACTCCCCGCGCACACAACACTCCCCGCACACACTGCACTCCCCACACACACTGCACTCCCCCCGCACACACTGCACTCCCCACACACACTGCACTCCCCGCACACACTGCACTCCCCGCACACACTGCACTCCCCGCACACACTGCACTCCCCGCACGCACTGCACTCCCCTCGCACACTGCACTCCCCGCGCACACTGCACTCCCCACACACACTGCACTCCCCACGCACACTGCATTCCCCGCGCACACTGCACTCCTCACACACACTGCACTCCCTGTGCCCACTGCACTCCCCGCGCACACAACACTCCCCGCACACACTGCACTCCCCACACACACTGCCCTCCCCGCACACACTGCACTCCCCACGCACACTGCATTCCCCGCGCACACTGCACTCCCCACACACACTGCACTCCCTGTGCCCACTGCACTCCCCGCGCACACAACACTCCCTGCACACACTGCACTCCCACCACACACTGCACTCCCCACACACACTGCACTCCCCGCACACACTGCACTCCCCGCACACACTGCACTCCCCGCACACACTGCACTCCCCACACACACTGCACTCCCCCCACACACTGCACTCCCCGCACACACTGCACTCCCCACACACACACTGCACTCCCCACACACACTGCACTCCCCCCACCCACTGCACTCCCCGCGCACACAACACTCCCCGCACACACTGCACTCCCCATACACACTGCACTCCCCACACACACTGCACTCCCCGCGCACATTGCACTCCCCGCGCGCACTGCACTCCCCACACACTCTGCACTCCCCGCACACACTGCACTCCCCGCACACACTGCACTCCCCACACACACTGCACTCCCCGCGCACATTGCACTCCCCGCGCGCACTGCACTCCCCGCACACACTGCACTCCCCACACACACTGCACTCCCTGCACACACTGCACTCCCTGTGCCCACTGTCGTCCCCGCGCACACAACACTCCCCGCACACACTGCACTCCCCACACACACTGCCCTCCCCGCACACACTGCACTCCCCGCGCACACTGCACTCCCCGCGCACACTGCACTCCCCACACACACTGCACTCCCCGCTCACACTGCACTCCCCACACACACTGCACTCCCCACACACACTGCACTCCCCGCACACACTGCACTCCCTGCACACACTGCACTCCCCGCACACACTGAACTCCCCGCACACACTGCACTCCCCACACACAGTGCACTCCCCGCACACACTGCACTCCCCGCACACACTGCACTCCCCGCGCACACTGCACTCCCCGCGCACACAACACTCCCCGCACACACTGCACTCCCCGCACACACTGCGCTCCCCCCGCACACACTGCACTCCCCGCACACACTGCACTCCCCCCACACACTGCCCTCCCCACACACACACTGCCCTCCCCACACACACTGAACTCCCCGCACACACTGCACTCCCCACACACACTGCACTCCCTGCACACACTGCACTCCCTGTGCCCACTGTCCTCCCCGCGCACACAACACTCCCCGCACACACTGCACTCCCCACACACACTGCCCTCCCCGCACACACTGCACTCCCCGCGCACACTGCACTCCCCGCGCACACTGCACTCCCCACACACACTGCACTCCCTGTGCCCACTGCACTCCCCGCGCACACAACACTCCCCGCACACACTGCACTCCCCACACACACTGCACTCCCCACACACACTGCACTCCCCGCACCACTGCACTCCCCGCACACACTGCACTCCCCCCACACACTGCACTCCCCGCACACACTGCACTCCCCACACACACACTGCACTCCCCACACACACTGCACTCCCCATCACCCACTGCACTCCCCGCGCACACAACACTCCCCGCACACACTGCACTCCCCACACACACTGCACTCCCCACACACACTGCACTCCCCGCGCACATTGCACTCCCCGCGCGCACTGCACTCCCCACACACACTGCACTCCCCGCACACACTGCACTCCCCGCACACACCGCACTCCCCGCGCACACTGCACTCCCCGCACACACACTGCACTCCCCACACACAGTGCACTCCCCGCACACACTGCACTCCCCACACACACCGCACTCCCTGCGCAAACTGCACTCCCCGCGCACACAACACTCCCCGCACACACTGCACTCCCCACACACACTGCACTCCCCCCGCACACACTGCACTCCCCACACACACTGCACTCCCCGCACACACTGCACTCCCCGCACACACTGCACTCCCCGCACACACTGCACTCCCCGAGCACACTGCACTCCCCGAGCACACAGCACTCCCCGCTCACACTGCACTCCCCACACACACTGCACTCCCCACACACACTGCACTCCCCGCACACACTGCACTCCCCACACACAGTGCACTCCCCGCACACACTGCACTCCCCGCACACACTGCACTCCCCGCGCACACTGCACTCCCCGCGCACACAACACTCCCCGCACACACTGCACTCCCCGCACACACTGCACTCCCCGCACACACTGCACTCCCCACACACACTGCACTCCCCCCACACACTGCACTCCCCGCACACACTGCACTCCCCACACACACACTGCACTCCCCACACACACTGCACTCCCCCCACCCACTGCACTCCCCGCGCACACAACACTCCCCGCACACACTGCACTCCCCATACACACTGCACTCCCCACACACACTGCACTCCCCGCGCACATTGCACTCCCCGCGCGCACTGCACTCCCCACACACTCTGCACTCCCCGCACACACTGCACTCCCCGCACACACTGCACTCCCCACACACACTGCACTCCCCGCGCACATTGCACTCCCCGCGCGCACTGCACTCCCCGCACACACTGCACTCCCCACACACACTGCACTCCCTGCACACACTGCACTCCCTGTGCCCACTGTCGTCCCCGCGCACACAACACTCCCCGCACACACTGCACTCCCCACACACACTGCCCTCCCCGCACACACTGCACTCCCCGCGCACACTGCACTCCCCGCGCACACTGCACTCCCCACACACATTGCACTCCCCGCTCACACTGCACTCCCCACACACACTGCACTCCCCACACACACTGCACTCCCCGCACACACTGCACTCCCTGCACACACTGCACTCCCCGCACACACTGAACTCCCCGCACACACTGCACTCCCCACACACAGTGCACTCCCCGCACACACTGCACTCCCCGCACACACTGCACTCCCCGCGCACACTGCACTCCCCGCGCACACAACACTCCCCGCACACACTGCACTCCCCGCACACACTGCGCTCCCCCCGCACACACTGCACTCCCCGCACACACTGCACTCCCCCCACACACTGCCCTCCCCACACACACACTGCCCTCCCCACACACACTGAACTCCCCGCACACACTGCACTCCCCACACACACTGCACTCCCTGCACACACTGCACTCCCTGTGCCCACTGTCCTCCCCGCGCACACAACACTCCCCGCACACACTGCACTCCCCACACACACTGCCCTCCCCGCACACACTGCACTCCCCGCGCACACTGCACTCCCCGCGCACACTGCACTCCCCACACACACTGCACTCCCTGTGCCCACTGCACTCCCCGCGCACACAACACTCCCCGCACACACTGCACTCCCCACACACACTGCACTCCCCACACACACTGCACTCCCCGCACCACTGCACTCCCCGCACACACTGCACTCCCCCCACACACTGCACTCCCCGCACACACTGCACTCCCCACACACACACTGCACTCCCCACACACACTGCACTCCCCATCACCCACTGCACTCCCCGCGCACACAACACTCCCCGCACACACTGCACTCCCCACACACACTGCACTCCCCACACACACTGCACTCCCCGCGCACATTGCACTCCCCGCGCGCACTGCACTCCCCACACACACTGCACTCCCCGCACACACTGCACTCCCCGCACACACCGCACTCCCCGCGCACACTGCACTCCCCGCACACACACTGCACTCCCCACACACAGTGCACTCCCCGCACACACTGCACTCCCCACACACACCGCACTCCCTGCGCAAACTGCACTCCCCGCGCACACAACACTCCCCGCACACACTGCACTCCCCACACACACTGCACTCCCCCCGCACACACTGCACTCCCCACACACACTGCACTCCCCGCACACACTGCACTGCCCGCACACACTGCACTCCCCGCACACACTGCACTCCCCGAGCACACTGCACTCCCCGAGCACACAGCACTCCCCGCTCACACTGCACTCCCCACACACACTGCACTCCCCACACACACTGCACTCCCCGCACACACTGCACTCCCCACACACAGTGCACTCCCCGCACACACTGCACTCCCCGCACACACTGCACTCCCCGCGCACACTGCACTCCCCGCGCACACAACACTCCCCGCACACACTGCACTCCCCGCACACACTGCACTCCCCCCGCACACACTGCACTCCCCGCACACACTGCACTCCCCCCACACACTGCCCTCCCCACACACACACTGCCCTCCCCACACACACTGAACTCCCCGCACACACTGCACTCCCCACACACACTGCACTCCCTGCACACACTGCACTCCCTGTGCCCACTGTCCTCCCCGCGCACACAACACTCCCCGCACACACTGCACTCCCCACACACACTGCCCTCCCCGCACACACTGCACTCCCCACGCACACTGCATTCCCCGCGCACACTGCACTCCCCACACACACTGCACTCCCTGTGCCCACTGCACTCCCCGCGCACACAACACTCCCTGCACACACTGCACTCCCACCACACACTGCACTCCCCGCACACACTGCACTCCCCGCACACACTGCACTCCCCCCACACACTGCACTCCCCGCACACACTGCACTCCCCACACACACACTGCCGTCCCCACACACACTGCACTCCCCCCACCCACTGCACTCCCCGCGCACACAACACTCCCCGCACACACTGCACTCCCCATACACACTGCACTCCCCACACACACTGCACTCCCCGCGCACATTGCACTCCCCGCGCGCACTGCACTCCCCACACACTCTGCACTCCCCGCACACACTGCACTCCCCGCACACACTGCACTCCCCACACACACTGCACTCCCCGCGCACATTGCACTCCCCGCGCGCACTGCACTCCCCGCACACACTGCACTCCCCACACACACTGCCCTCCCCGCACACACTGCACTCCCCGCGCACACTGCACTCCCCGCGCACACTGCACTCCCCACACACACTGCACACCCTGTGCCCACTGCACTCCCCGCGCACACAACACTCCCCGCACACACTGCACTCCCCACACACACTGCACTGCCCACACACACTGCACTCCCCGCGCACATTGCACTCCCCGCGCGCACTGCACTCCCCACACACACTGCACTCCCCGCACACACTGCACTCCCCGCACACACTGCACTCCCCACACACACTGCACTCCCCGCGCACATTGCACTCCCCGCGCGCACTGCACTCCCCGCACACACTGCACTCCCCACACACACTGCACTCCCTGCACACACTGCACTCCCTGTGCCCACTGTCCTCCCCGCGCACACAACACTCCCCGCACACACTGCACTCCCCACACACACTGCCCTCCCCGCACACACTGCACTCCCCGCGCACACTGCACTCCCCGCGCACACTGCACTCCCCACACACACTGCACTCCCTGTGCCCACTGCACTCCCCGCGCACACAACACTCCCCGCACACACTGCACTCCCCACACACACTGCACTCCCCACACACACTGCACTCCCCGCACACACTGCACTCCCCGCACACACTGCAGTCCCCCCACACACTGCACTCCCCGCACCCACTGCACTCCCCACACACACACTGCACTCCCCACACACACTGCACTCCCCCCACCCACTGCACTCCCCGCGCACACCACACTCCCCGCACACACTGCACTCCCCACACACACTGCACTCCCCACACACACTGCACTCCCCGCGCACATTGCACTCCCCGCGCGCACTGCACTCCCCCCACACACTGCACTCCCCGCACACACTGCACTCCCCGCACACACCGCACTCCCCGCGCACACTGCACTCCCCGCACACACACTGCACTCCCCACACACACTGCACTCCCCGCACACACTGAACTCCCCGCACACACTGCACTCCCCGTACACACTGCACTCCCCGCACACACTGCACTCCCCGCACACACTGCACTCCCCGCACACACTGCACTCCCCACACACACTGCACTCCCCACACACAGTGCACTCCCCGCACACACTGCACTCCCCACACACACCGCACTCCCCGCGCACACTGCACTCCCCGCACACACACTGCACTCCCCACACACACTGCACTCCCCGCACACACTGCACTCCCCGCACACACTGAACTCCCCGCACACACTGCACTCCCCGCACACAGTGCACTCCCCGCACACACTGCACTCCCAGCACACACTGCACTCCCCGCGCAAACTGCACTCCCCGCGCACACAACACTCCCCGCACACACTGCACTCCCCACACACACTGCACTCCCCCCGCACACACTGCACTCCCCACACACACTGCACTCCCCGCACACACTGCTCTCCCCGCGCACACTGCACTCCCCGCACACACTGCACTCCCCGCACATACTGCACTCCCCTCGCACACTGCACTCCCCGCGCACACTGCACTCCCCGCGCACACAGCACTCCCCGCTCACACTGCACTCCCCACACACACTGCACTGCCCACACACACTGCACTCCCCGCACACACTGCACTCCCCGCACACACTGCACTCCCCGCACACACTGAACTCCCCGCACACACTGCACTCCCCACACACAGTGCACTCCCCGCACACACTGCACTCCCCGCACACACTGCACTCCCCGCGCACACTGCACTCCCCGCGCACACAACACTCCCCGCACACACTGCACTCCCCGCACACACTGCACTCCCCCCGCACACACTGCACTCCCCGCACACACTGCACTCCCCCCACACACTGCCCTCCCCACACACACACTGCCCTCCCCACACACACTGAACTCCCCGCACACACTGCACTCCCCACACACACTGCACTCCCTGCACACACTGCACTCCCTGTGCCCACTGTCCTCCCCGCGCACACAACACTCCCCGCACACACTGCACTCCCCACACACACTGCCCTCCCCGCACACACTGCACTCCCCGCGCACACTGCACTCCCCGCGCACACTGCACTCCCCACACACACTGCACTCCCTGTGCCCACTGCACTCCCCGCGCACACAACACTCCCCGCACACACTGCACTCCCCACACACACTGCACTCCCCACACACACTGCACTCCCCGCACACACTGCACTCCCCGCACACACTGCACTCCCCCCACACACTGCACTCCCCGCACACACTGCACTCCCCACACACACACTGCACTCCCCACACACACTGCACTCCCCCCACCCACTGCACTCCCCGTGCACACAACACTCCCCGCACACACTGCACTCCCCACACACACTGCACTCCCCACACACACTGCACTCCCCGCGCACATTGCACTCCCCGCGCGCACTGCACTCCCCACACACACTGCACTCCCCGCACACACTGCACTCCCCGCACACACTGCACTCCCCACACACACGGCACATCCCGCGTACACTGCACTCCCCGCACACACTGCACATCCTGCGCACACTGCACTCCCCGCACACACTGCACTCCCCACACACACTGCACTCCCCGCACACACTGCACTCCCCACACACACTGCACTCGGCACACACAGTGCACTACCCGCACACACTGCACTCCCCACACACACTGCACTCCCCACACACAGAGCATTCCCCGCACACACTGCACTCCCCACACACACCGCACTCCCCGCACACACTGCACTCCCCGCACACACTGCACTCCCCGCACACACTGCACTCCACGCACACACACTGCACTCCCCACACACACTGCACTCCCCGCACACACTGCACTCCCCGCACACACTGAACTCCCCGCACACACTGCACTCCCCACACACAGTGCACTCCCCGCACACACTGCACTCCCCGCACACACACTGCACTCCCCACACTAACTGCACTCACCGCACACAATGCACTCCCCGCACACACTGAACTCCCCGCACACACTGCACTCCCCACACACAGTGCACTCCCCGCACACACTGCACTCCCCACACACACTGCACTCCCCGCGCACACTGCACTCCCCGCGCACACAACACTCCCCGCACACACTGCACTCCCCACACACACTGCACTCCCCCCGCACACACTGCACTCCCCACACACACTGCACTCCCCACACACACTGCACTCCCCGCACACACTGCACTCCCCGCACACACTGCACTCCCCGCACACATTGCACTCCAATCGCACACTGCACTCCCCGCGCACACTGCACTCCCCGCGCACACAGCACTCCCCGCTCACACTGCACTCCCCACACACACTGCACTCCCCACACACACTGCACTCCCCACACACACTGCACTCCCCGCACACACTGCACTCCCCGCACACACTGCACTCCCCGCACACACTGAACTCCCCTCACACACTGCACTCCCCACACACAGTGCACTCCCCGCACACACTGCACTCCCCGCACACACTGCACTCCCCGCGCACACTGCACTCCCCGCGCACACAACACTCCCCGCACACACTGCACTCCCCGCACACACTGCACTCCCCCCGCACACACTGCACTCCCCACACACACTGCACTCCCCACGCACACTGCACTCCCCGCACACACTGCACTCCCCACACACACTGCACTCCCCGCGCACACTGCACTCCCCACACACACTGCACTCCCAGCACACACTGCACTCCCCGCGCAAACTGCACTCCCCGCGCACACAACACTCCCCGCACACACTGCACTCCCCACACACACTGCACTCCCCCCGCACACACTGCACTCCCCACACAAACTGCACTCCCCGCACACACTGCACTCCCCGCACACACTGCACTCCCCGCACACACTGCTCTCCCCGCGCACACTGCACTCCCCGCGCACACTGCACTCCCCGCGCTAAACTGCACTCCCCGCGCACACAGCACTCCCCGCTCACACTGCATTCCCCGCACACACTGCACTCCCCACACACACTGCACTCCCCACACACAGTGCACTCCCCGCACACACTGCACTCCCCCCACACACCGCACTCCCCGCGCACACTGCACTCCCCGCACACACTGCACTCCCGCCACACACTGCACTCCCCGCACACACTGCACTCCCCACACACACTGCACTCCCCACACACACTGCACTCCCCGCACACACTGCACTCCCCACACACACTGCACTCCCCACACACACTGCACTCCCCGCACACACTGCACTCCCCGCACACACTGCACTCCCCGCACACACTGCACTCCCCACACACACTGCACTCCCCGCACACACTGCACTCCCCGCACACACTGCACTCCCCGCACACACTGCACTCCCCACACACACTGCACTCCCCGCACACACTGCACTCCCCGCACACACACTGCACTCCCCACAGACACCGCACTCCCCGCGCACACTGCACTCCCCGCACACACATTGCACTCCCCGCATACACTGAACTCCCCGCACACACTGCACTCCCCACACACACTGCACTCCCCGCACACACTGCACTCCCCACACACACTGCAATCCCCACACACAGTGCACACCCCGCACAAACTGCACTCCCCCCACACACTGCACTCCCCACACACACATTGCACTCCCCGCATACACTGAACTCCCCCCACACACTGCACTCCCCGCACACACTGCACTCCCCGCACACACTGCACTCCCCACACACACTGCACTCCCCGCACACACTGCACTCCCCGCACACACTGCACTCCCTGCACACACTGAACTCCCCTCACACACTGCACTCCCCACACACAGTGCACTCCCCGCACACACTGCACTCCCCGCACACACTGCACTCCCCGCGCACACTGCACTCCCCGCGCACACAACACTCCCCGCACACACTGCACTCCCCGCACACACTGCACTCCCCCCGCACACACTGCACTCCCCACACACACTGCACTCCCCACGCACACTGCACTCCCCGCACACACACTGCACTCCCCGCACACACTGCACTCCCCGCGCACACTGCACTCCCCACACACACTGCACTCCCAGCACACACTGCACTCCCCGCGCAAACTGCACTCCCCGCGCACACAACACTCCCCGCACACACTGCACTCCCCACACACACTGCACTCCCCCCGCACACACTGCACTCCCCACACAAACTGCACTCCCCGCACACACTGCACTCCCCGCACACACTGCACTCCCCGCACACACTGCACTCCCCGCGCACACTGCACTCCCCGCGCACACTGCACTCCCCGCGCACACAGCACTCCCCGCTCACACTGCATTCCCCACACACAATGCACTCCCCGCACACACTGCACTCCCCACACACACTGCACTCCCCACACACAGTGCACTCCCCGCACACACTGCACTCCCCCCACACACCGCACTCCCCGCGCACACTGCACTCCCCGCACACACACTGCACTCCACACAGACACCGCACTCCCCGCGCACACTGCACTCCCCGCACACACATTGCACTCCCCGCATACACTGAACTCCCCGCACACACTGCACTCCCCACACACACTGCACTCCCCGCACACACTGCACTCCCCGCGCACACTGCACTCCCCGCACACACATTGCACTCCCCGCATACACTGAACTCCCCGCACACACTGCACTCCCTGCACACACTGCACTCCCCGCACACACATTGCACTCCCCGCATACACTGAACTCCCCCCACACACTGCACTCCCCGCACACACTGCACTCCCCACACACTGCACTCCCCACACACACTGCACTACCCACACACACTGCACTCCCCGCACACACTGCACTCTCCACACACACTGCACTCGCCACACACAGTGCACTCCCCGCACACACTGCACTCCCCGCGCACACTGCACTCCCCGCACACACACTGCACTCCCCGCACACACTGCACTCCCAGCACACACTGCACTCCCCGCGCAAACTGCACTCCCCGCGCACACAACACTCCCCGCACACACTGCACTCCCCACACACACTGCACTCCCCCCGCACACACTGCACTCCCCACACACACTGCACTCCCCGCACACACTGCACTCCCCGCACACACTGCACTCCCCGCACGCACTGCACTCCCCTCGCACACTGCACTCCCCGCGCACACTGCACTCCCCACACACACTGCACTCCCCACGCACACTGCATTCCCCGCGCACACTGCACTCCTCACACACACTGCACTCCCTGTGCCCACTGCACTCCCCGCGCACACAACACTCCCCGCACACACTGCACTCCCCACACACACTGCCCTCCCCGCACACACTGCACTCCCCACGCACACTGCATTCCCCGCGCACACTGCACTCCCCACACACACTGCACTCCCTGTGCCCACTGCACTCCCCGCGCACACAACACTCCCTGCACACACTGCACTCCCACCACACACTGCACTCCCCACACACACTGCACTCCCCGCACACACTGCACTCCCCGCACACACTGCACTCCCCGCACACACTGCACTCCCCGCACACACTGCACTCCCCCCACACACTGCACTCCCCGCACACACTGCACTCCCCACACACACACTGCACTCCCCACACACACTGCACTCCCCCCACCCACTGCACTCCCCGCGCACACAACACTCCCCGCACACACTGCACTCCCCATACACACTGCACTCCCCACACACACTGCACTCCCCACGCACATTGCACTCCCCGCGCGCACTGCACTCCCCACACACTCTGCACTCCCCGCACACACTGCACTCCCCGCACACACTGCACTCCCCGCACACACTGCACTCCCCCCACACACTGCACTCCCCGCACACACTGCACTCCCCACACACACACTGCACTCCCCACACACACTGCACTCCCCCCACCCACTGCACTCCCCGCGCACACAACACTCCCCGCACACACTGCACTCCCCATACACACTGCACTCCCCACACACACTGCACTCCCCGCGCACATTGCACTCCCCGCGCGCACTGCACTCCCCACACACTCTGCACTCCCCGCACACACTGCACTCCCCGCACACACTGCACTCCCCACACACACTGCACTCCCCGCGCACATTGCACTCCCCGCGCGCACTGCACTCCCCGCACACACTGCACTCCCCACACACACTGCACTCCCTGCACACACTGCACTCCCTGTGCCCACTGTCGTCCCCGCGCACACAACACTCCCCGCACACACTGCACTCCCCACACACACTGCCCTCCCCGCACACACTGCACTCCCCGCGCACACTGCACTCCCCGCGCACACTGCACTCCCCGCGCACACTGCACTCCCCACACACACTGCACTCCCCGCTCACACTGCACTCCCCACACACACTGCACTCCCCACACACACTGCACTCCCCGCACACACTGCACTCCCTGCACACACTGCACTCCCCGCACACACTGAACTCCCCGCACACACTGCACTCCCCACACACAGTGCACTCCCCGCACACACTGCACTCCCCGCACACACTGCACTCCCCGCGCACACTGCACTCCCCGCGCACACAACTCTCCCCGCACACACTGCACTCCCCGCACACACTGCGCTCCCCCCGCACACACTGCACTCCCCGCACACACTGCACTCCCCCCACACACTGCCCTCCCCACACACACACTGCCCTCCCCACACACACTGAACTCCCCGCACACACTGCACTCCCCACACACACTGCACTCCCTGCACACACTGCACTCCCTGTGCCCACTGTCCTCCCCGCGCACACAACACTCCCCGCACACACTGCACTCCCCACACACACTGCCCTCCCCGCACACACTGCACTCCCCGCGCACACTGCACTCCCCGCGCACACTGCACTCCCCACACACACTGCACTCCCTGTGCCCACTGCACTCCCCGCGCACACAACACTCCCCGCACACACTGCACTCCCCACACACACTGCACTCCCCACACACACTGCACTCCCCGCACCACTGCACTCCCCGCACACACTGCACTCCCCCCACACAATGCACTCCCCGCACACACTGCACTCCCCACACACACACTGCACTCCCCACACACACTGCACTCCCCATCACCCACTGCACTCCCCGCGCACACAACACTCCCCGCACACACTGCACTCCCCACACACACTGCACTCCCCACACACACTGCACTCCCCGCGCACATTGCACTCCCCGCGCGCACTGCACTCCCCACACACACTGCACTCCCCGCACACACTGCACTCCCCGCACACACCGCACTCCCCGCGCACACTGCACTCCCCGCACACACACTGCACTCCCCACACACAGTGCACTCCCCGCACACACTGCACTCCCCACACACACCGCACTCCCTGCGCAAACTGCACTCCCCGCGCACACAACACTCCCCGCACACACTGCACTCCCCACACACACTGCACTCCCCCCGCACACACTGCACTCCCCACACACACTGCACTCCCCGCACACACTGCACTCCCCGCACACACTGCACTCCCCGCACACACTGCACTCCCCGAGCACACTGCACTCCCCGAGCACACAGCACTCCCCGCTCACACTGCACTCCCCACACACACTGCACTCCCCACACACACTGCACTCCCCGCACACACTGCACTCCCCACACACAGTGCACTCCCCGCACACACTGCACTCCCCGCACACACTGCACTCCCCGCGCACACTGCACTCCCCGCGCACACAACACTCCCCGCGCACACTGCACTCCCCGCACACACTGCACTCCCCCCGCACACACTGCACTCCCCGCACACACTGCACTCCCCCCACACACTGCCCTCCCCACACACACACTGCCCTCCCCACACACACTGAACTCCCCGCACACACTGCACTCCCCACACACACTGCACTCCCTGCACACACTGCACTCCCTGTGCCCACTGTCCTCCCCGCGCACACAACACTCCCCGCACACACTGCACTCCCCACACACACTGCCCTCCCCGCACACACTGCACTCCCCACGCACACTGCATTCCCCGCGCACACTGCACTCCCCACACACACTGCACTCCCTGTGCCCACTGCACTCCCCGCGCACACAACACTCCCTGCACACACTGCACTCCCACCACACACTGCACTCCCCACACACACTGCACTCCCCGCACACACTGCACTCCCCGCACACACTGCACTCCCCGCACACACTGCACTCCCCGCACACACTGCACTCCCCCCACACACTGCACTCCCCGCACACACTGCACTCCCCACACACACACTGCCGTCCCCACACACACTGCACTCCCCCCACCCACTGCACTCCCCGCGCACACAACACTCCCCGCACACACTGCACTCCCCATACACACTGCACTCCCCACACACACTGCACTCCCCGCGCACATTGCACTCCCCGCGCGCACTGCACTCCCCACACACTCTGCACTCCCCGCACACACTGCACTCCCCGCACACACTGCACTCCCCACACACACTGCACTCCCCGCGCACATTGCACTCCCCGCGCGCACTGCACTCCCCGCACACACTGCACTCCCCACACACACTGCACTCCCCGCACACACTGCACTCCCTGCACACACTGCACTCCCTGTGCCCACTGTCGTCCCTGCGCACACAACACTCCCCGCACACACTGCACTCCCCACACACACTGCCCTCCCCGCACACACTGCACTCCCCACACACACTGCCCTCCCCGCACACACTGCACTCCCCGCGCACACTGCACTCCCCGCGCACACTGCACTCCCCACACACACTGCACACCCTGTGCCCACTGCACTCCCCGCGCACACAACACTCCCCGCACACACTGCACTCCCCACACACACTGCACTCCCCACACACACTGCACTCCCCGCACACACTGCACTCCCCGCACACACTGCAGTCCCCCCACACACTGCACTCCCCGCACCCACTGCACTCCCCACACACACACTGCACTCCCCACACACACTGCACTCCCCCCACCCACTGCACTCCCCGCGCACACCACACTCCCCGCACACACTGCACTCCCCACACACACTGCACTCCCCACACACACTGCACTCCCCGCGCACATTGCACTCCCCGCGCGCACTGCACTCCCCCCACACACTGCACTCCCCGCACACACTGCACTCCCCGCACACACCGCACTCCCCGCGCACACTGCACTCCCCGCACACACACTGCACTCCCCACACACACTGCACTCCCCGCACACACTGAACTCCCCGCACACACTGCACTCCCCGTACACACTGCACTCCCCGCACACACTGCACTCCCCGCACACACTGCACTCCCCGCACACACTGCACTCCCCACACACACTGCACTCCCCACACACAGTGCACTCCCCGCACACACTGCACTCCCCACACACACCGCACTCCCCGCGCACACTGCACTCCCCGCACACACACTGCACTCCCCACACACACTGCACTCCCCGCACACACTGCACTCCCCGCACACACTGAACTCCCCGCACACACTGCACTCCCCGCACACAGTGCACTCCCCGCACACACTGCACTCCCAGCACACACTGCACTCCCCGCGCAAACTGCACTCCCCGCGCACACAACACTCCCCGCACACACTGCACTCCCCACACACACTGCACTCCCCCCGCACACACTGCACTCCCCACACACACTGCACTCCCCGCACACACTGCTCTCCCCGCGCACACTGCACTCCCCGCACACACTGCACTCCCCGCACATACTGCACTCCCCTCGCACACTGCACTCCCCGCGCACACTGCACTCCCCGCGCACACAGCACTCCCCGCTCACACTGCACTCCCCACACACACTGCACTGCCCACACACACTGCACTCCCCGCACACACTGCACTCCCCGCACACACTGCACTCCCCGCACACACTGAACTCCCCGCACACACTGCACTCCCCACACACAGTGCACTCCCCGCACACACTGCACTCCCCGCACACACTGCACTCCCCGCGCACACTGCACTCCCCGCGCACACAACACTCCCCGCACACACTGCACTCCCCGCACACACTGCACTCCCCCCGCACACACTGCACTCCCCGCACACACTGCACTCCCCCCACACACTGCCCTCCCCACACACACACTGCCCTCCCCACACACACTGAACTCCCCGCACACACTGCACTCCCCACACACACTGCACTCCCTGCACACACTGCACTCCCTGTGCCCACTGTCCTCCCCGCGCACACAACACTCCCCGCACACACTGCACTCCCCACACACACTGCCCTCCCCGCACACACTGCACTCCCCGCGCACACTGCACTCCCCGCGCACACTGCACTCCCCACACACACTGCACTCCCTGTGCCCACTGCACTCCCCGCGCACACAACACTCCCCGCACACACTGCACTCCCCACACACACTGCACTCCCCACACACACTGCACTCCCCGCACACACTGCACTCCCCGCACACACTGCACTCCCCCCACACACTGCACTCCCCGCACACACTGCACTCCCCACACACACACTGCACTCCCCACACACACTGCACTCCCCCCACCCACTGCACTCCCCGTGCACACAACACTCCCCGCACACACTGCACTCCCCACACACACTGCACTCCCCACACACACTGCACTCCCCGCGCACATTGCACTCCCCGCGCGCACTGCACTCCCCACACACACTGCACTCCCCGCACACACTGCACTCCCCGCACACACTGCACTCCCCACACACACGGCACATCCCGCGTACACTGCACTCCCCGCACACACTGCACATCCTGCGCACACTGCACTCCCCGCACACACTGCACTCCCCACACACACTGCACTCCCCGCACACACTGCACTCCCCACACACACTGCACTCGGCACACACAGTGCACTACCCGCACACACTGCACTCCCCACACACACTGCACTCCCCACACACAGAGCATTCCCCGCACACACTGCACTCCCCACACACACCGCACTCCCCGCACACACTGCACTCCCCGCACACACTGCACTCCCCGCACACACTGCACTCCACGCACACACACTGCACTCCCCACACACACTGCACTCCCCGCACACACTGCACTCCCCGCACACACTGAACTCCCCGCACACACTGCACTCCCCACACACAGTGCACTCCCCGCACACACTGCACTCCCCGCACACACACTGCACTCCCCACACTAACTGCACTCACCGCACACAATGCACTCCCCGCACACACTGAACTCCCCGCACACACTGCACTCCCCACACACAGTGCACTCCCCGCACACACTGCACTCCCCACACACACTGCACTCCCCGCGCACACTGCACTCCCCGCGCACACAACACTCCCCGCACACACTGCACTCCCCACACACACTGCACTCCCCCCGCACACACTGCACTCCCCACACACACTGCACTCCCCACACACACTGCACTCCCCGCACACACTGCACTCCCCGCACACACTGCACTCCCCGCACACATTGCACTCCAATCGCACACTGCACTCCCCGCGCACACTGCACTCCCCGCGCACACAGCACTCCCCGCTCACACTGCACTCCCCACACACACTGCACTCCCCACACACACTGCACTCCCCACACACACTGCACTCCCCGCACACACTGCACTCCCCGCACACACTGCACTCCCCGCACACACTGAACTCCCCTCACACACTGCACTCCCCACACACAGTGCACTCCCCGCACACACTGCACTCCCCGCACACACTGCACTCCCCGCGCACACTGCACTCCCCGCGCACACAACACTCCCCGCACACACTGCACTCCCCGCACACACTGCACTCCCCCCGCACACACTGCACTCCCCACACACACTGCACTCCCCACGCACACTGCACTCCCCGCACACACTGCACTCCCCACACACACTGCACTCCCCGCGCACACTGCACTCCCCACACACACTGCACTCCCAGCACACACTGCACTCCCCGCGCAAACTGCACTCCCCGCGCACACAACACTCCCCGCACACACTGCACTCCCCACACACACTGCACTCCCCCCGCACACACTGCACTCCCCACACAAACTGCACTCCCCGCACACACTGCACTCCCCGCACACACTGCACTCCCCGCACACACTGCTCTCCCCGCGCACACTGCACTCCCCGCGCACACTGCACTCCCCGCGCTAAACTGCACTCCCCGCGCACACAGCACTCCCCGCTCACACTGCATTCCCCGCACACACTGCACTCCCCACACACACTGCACTCCCCACACACAGTGCACTCCCCGCACACACTGCACTCCCCCCACACACCGCACTCCCCGCGCACACTGCACTCCCCGCACACACTGCACTCCCGCCACACACTGCACTCCCCGCACACACTGCACTCCCCACACACACTGCACTCCCCACACACACTGCACTCCCCGCACACACTGCACTCCCCACACACACTGCACTCCCCACACACACTGCACTCCCCGCACACACTGCACTCCCCGCACACACTGCACTCCCCGCACACACTGCACTCCCCACACACACTGCACTCCCCGCACACACTGCACTCCCCGCACACACTGCACTCCCCGCACACACTGCACTCCCCACACACACTGCACTCCCCGCACACACTGCACTCCCCGCACACACACGGCACTCCCCACAGACACCGCACTCCCCGCGCACACTGCACTCCCCGCACACACATTGCACTCCCCGCATACACTGAACTCCCCGCACACACTGCACTCCCCACACACACTGCACTCCCCGCACACACTGCACTCCCCACACACACTGCAATCCCCACACACAGTGCACACCCCGCACAAACTGCACTCCCCCCACACACTGCACTCCCCACACACACATTGCACTCCCCGCATACACTGAACTCCCCCCACACACTGCACTCCCCGCACACACTGCACTCCCCGCACACACTGCACTCCCCACACACACTGCACTCCCCGCACACACTGCACTCCCCGCACACACTGCACTCCCTGCACACACTGAACTCCCCTCACACACTGCACTCCCCACACACAGTGCACTCCCCGCACACACTGCACTCCCCGCACACACTGCACTCCCCGCGCACACTGCACTCCCCGCGCACACAACACTCCCCGCACACACTGCACTCCCCGCACACACTGCACTCCCCCCGCACACACTGCACTCCCCACACACACTGCACTCCCCACGCACACTGCACTCCCCGCACACACACTGCACTCCCCGCACACACTGCACTCCCCGCGCACACTGCACTCCCCACACACACTGCACTCCCAGCACACACTGCACTCCCCGCGCAAACTGCACTCCCCGCGCACACAACACTCCCCGCACACACTGCACTCCCCACACACACTGCACTCCCCCCGCACACACTGCACTCCCCACACAAACTGCACTCCCCGCACACACTGCACTCCCCGCACACACTGCACTCCCCGCACACACTGCACTCCCCGCGCACACTGCACTCCCCGCGCACACTGCACTCCCCGCGCACACAGCACTCCCCGCTCACACTGCATTCCCCACACACAATGCACTCCCCGCACACACTGCACTCCCCACACACACTGCACTCCCCACACACAGTGCACTCCCCGCACACACTGCACTCCCCCCACACACCGCACTCCCCGCGCACACTGCACTCCCCGCACACACACTGCACTCCACACAGACACCGCACTCCCCGCGCACACTGCACTCCCCGCACACACATTGCACTCCCCGCATACACTGAACTCCCCGCACACACTGCACTCCCCACACACACTGCACTCCCCGCACACACTGCACTCCCCGCGCACACTGCACTCCCCGCACACACATTGCACTCCCCGCATACACTGAACTCCCCGCACACACTGCACTCCCTGCACACACTGCACTCCCCGCACACACATTGCACTCCCCGCATACACTGAACTCCCCCCACACACTGCACTCCCCGCACACACTGCACTCCCCACACACTGCACTCCCCACACACACTGCACTACCCACACACACTGCACTCCCCGCACACACTGCACTCTCCACACACACTGCACTCGCCACACACAGTGCACTCCCCGCACACACTGCACTCCCCGCGCACACTGCACTCCCCGCACACACACTGCACTCCCCGCACACACTGCACTCCCAGCACACACTGCACTCCCCGCGCAAACTGCACTCCCCGCGCACACAACACTCCCCGCACACACTGCACTCCCCACACACACTGCACTCCCCCCGCACACACTGCACTCCCCACACACACTGCACTCCCCGCACACACTGCACTCCCCGCACACACTGCACTCCCCGCACACACTGCACTCCCCGCACGCACTGCACTCCCCTCGCACACTGCACTCCCCGCGCACACTGCACTCCCCACACACACTGCACTCCCCACGCACACTGCATTCCCCGCGCACACTGCACTCCTCACACACACTGCACTCCCTGTGCCCACTGCACTCCCCGCGCACACAACACTCCCCGCACACACTGCACTCCCCACACACACTGCCCTCCCCGCACACACTGCACTCCCCACGCACACTGCATTCCCCGCGCACACTGCACTCCCCACACACACTGCACTCCCTGTGCCCACTGCACTCCCCGCGCACACAACACTCCCTGCACACACTGCACTCCCACCACACACTGCACTCCCCACACACACTGCACTCCCCGCACACACTGCACTCCCCGCACACACTGCACTCCCCGCACACACTGCACTCCCCGCACACACTGCACTCCCCCCACACACTGCACTCCCCGCACACACTGCACTCCCCACACACACACTGCACTCCCCACACACACTGCACTCCCCCCACCCACTGCACTCCCCGCGCACACAACACTCCCCGCACACACTGCACTCCCCATACACACTGCACTCCCCACACACACTGCACTCCCCGCGCACATTGCACTCCCCGCGCGCACTGCACTCCCCACACACTCTGCACTCCCCGCACACACTGCACTCCCCGCACACACTGCACTCCCCACACACACTGCACTCCCCGCGCACATTGCACTCCCCGCGCGCACTGCACTCCCCGCACACACTGCACTCCCCACACACACTGCACTCCCTGCACACACTGCACTCCCTGTGCCCACTGTCGTCCCCGCGCACACAACACTCCCCGCACACACTGCACTCCCCACACACACTGCCCTCCCCGCACACACTGCACTCCCCGCGCACACTGCACTCCCCGCGCACACTGCACTCCCCACACACACTGCACTCCCCGCTCACACTGCACTCCCCACACACACTGCACTCCCCACACACACTGCACTCCCCGCACACACTGCACTCCCTGCACACACTGCACTCCCCGCACACACTGAACTCCCCGCACACACTGCACTCCCCACACACAGTGCACTCCCCGCACACACTGCACTCCCCGCACACACTGCACTCCCCGCGCACACTGCACTCCCCGCGCACACCACTCTCCCCGCACACACTGCACTCCCCGCACACACTGCGCTCCCCCCGCACACACTGCACTCCCCGCACACACTGCACTCCCCCCACACACTGCCCTCCCCACACACACACTGCCCTCCCCACACACACTGAACTCCCCGCACACACTGCACTCCCCACACACACTGCACTCCCTGCACACACTGCACTCCCTGTGCCCACTGTCCTCCCCGCGCACACAACACTCCCCGCACACACTGCACTCCCCACACACACTGCCCTCCCCGCACACACTGCACTCCCCGCGCACACTGCACTCCCCGCGCACACTGCACTCCCCACACACACTGCACTCCCTGTGCCCACTGCACTCCCCGCGCACACAACACTCCCCGCACACACTGCACTCCCCACACACACTGCACTCCCCACACACACTGCACTCCCCGCACCACTGCACTCCCCGCACACACTGCACTCCCCCCACACGCTGCACTCCCCGCACACACTGCACTCCCCACACACACACTGCACTCCCCACACACACTGCACTCCCCATCACCCACTGCACTCCCCGCGCACACAACACTCCCCGCACACACTGCACTCCCCACACACACTGCACTCCCCACACACACTGCACTCCCCGCGCACATTGCACTCCCCGCGCGCACTGCACTCCCCACACACACTGCACTCCCCGCACACACTGCACTCCCCGCACACACCGCACTCCCCGCGCACACTGCACTCCCCGCACACACACTGCACTCCCCACACACAGTGCACTCCCCGCACACACTGCACTCCCCACACACACCGCACTCCCTGCGCAAACTGCACTCCCCGCGCACACAACACTCCCCGCACACACTGCACTCCCCACACACACTGCACTCCCCCCGCACACACTGCACTCCCCACACACACTGCACTCCCCGCACACACTGCACTCCCCGCACACACTGCACTCCCCGCACACACTGCACTCCCCGAGCACACTGCACTCCCCGAGCACACAGCACTCCCCGCTCACACTGCACTCCCCACACACACTGCACTCCCCACACACACTGCACTCCCCGCACACACTGCACTCCCCACACACAGTGCACTCCCCGCACACACTGCACTCCCCGCACACACTGCACTCCCCGCGCACACTGCACTCCCCGCGCACACAACACTCCCCGCGCACACTGCACTCCCCGCACACACTGCACTCCCCCCGCACACACTGCACTCCCCGCACACACTGCACTCCCCCCACACACTGCCCTCCCCACACACACACTGCCCTCCCCACACACACTGAACTCCCCGCACACACTGCACTCCCCACACACACTGCACTCCCTGCACACACTGCACTCCCTGTGCCCACTGTCCTCCCCGCGCACACAACACTCCCCGCACACACTGCACTCCCCACACACACTGCCCTCCCCGCACACACTGCACTCCCCACGCACACTGCATTCCCCGCGCACACTGCACTCCCCACACACACTGCACTCCCTGTGCCCACTGCACTCCCCGCGCACACAACACTCCCTGCACACACTGCACTCCCACCACACACTGCACTCCCCACACACACTGCACTCCCCGCACACACTGCACTCCCCGCACACACTGCACTCCCCGCACACACTGCACTCCCCGCACACACTGCACTCCCCCCACACACTGCACTCCCCGCACACACTGCACTCCCCACACACACACTGCCGTCCCCACACACACTGCACTCCCCCCACCCACTGCACTCCCCGCGCACACAACACTCCCCGCACACACTGCACTCCCCATACACACTGCACTCCCCACACACACTGCACTCCCCGCGCACATTGCACTCCCCGCGCGCACTGCACTCCCCACACACTCTGCACTCCCCGCACACACTGCACTCCCCGCACACACTGCACTCCCCACACACACTGCACTCCCCGCGCACATTGCACTCCCCGCGCGCACTGCACTCCCCGCACACACTGCACTCCCCACACACACTGCACTCCCCGCACACACTGCACTCCCTGCACACACTGCACTCCCCGCACACACTGCTCTCCCCGCACACACTGCACACCCTGTGCCCACTGCACTCCCCGCGCACACAACACTCCCCGCACACACTGCACTCCCCACACACACTGCCCTCCCCGCACACACTGCACTCCCTGTGCCCACTGTCGTCCCTGCGCACACAACACTCCCCGCACACACTGCACTCCCCACACACACTGCCCTCCCCGCACACACTGCACTCCCCGCGCACACTGCACTCCCCGCGCACACTGCACTCCCCACACACACTGCACACCCTGTGCCCACTGCACTCCCCGCGCACACAACACTCCCCGCACACACTGCACTCCCCACACACACTGCACTGCCCACACACACTGCACTCCCCGCGCACATTGCACTCCCCGCGCGCACTGCACTCCCCACACACACTGCACTCCCCGCACACACTGCACTCCCCGCACACACTGCACTCCCCACACACACTGCACTCCCCGCGCACATTGCACTCCCCGCGCGCACTGCACTCCCCGCACACACTGCACTCCCCACACACACTGCACTCCCTGCACACACTGCACTCCCTGTGCCCACTGTCCTCCCCGCGCACACAACACTCCCCGCACACACTGCACTCCCCACACACACTGCCCTCCCCGCACACACTGCACTCCCCGCGCACACTGCACTCCCCGCGCACACTGCACTCCCCACACACACTGCACTCCCTGTGCCCACTGCACTCCCCGCGCACACAACACTCCCCGCACACACTGCACTCCCCACACACACTGCACTCCCCACACACACTGCACTCCCCGCACACACTGCACTCCCCGCACACACTGCAGTCCCCCCACACACTGCACTCCCCGCACCCACTGCACTCCCCACACACACACTGCACTCCCCACACACACTGCACTCCCCCCACCCACTGCACTCCCCGCGCACACCACACTCCCCGCACACACTGCACTCCCCACACACACTGCACTCCCCACACACACTGCACTCCCCGCGCACATTGCACTCCCCGCGCGCACTGCACTCCCCCCACACACTGCACTCCCCGCACACACTACACTCCCCGCACACACCGCACTCCCCGCGCACACTGCACTCCCCGCACACACACTGCACTCCCCACACACACTGCACTCCCCGCACACACTGAACTCCCCGTACACACTGCACTCCCCGTACACACTGCACTCCCCGCACACACTGCACTCCCCGCACACACTGCACTCCCCACACACACTGCACTCCCCGCACACACTGCACTCCCCACACACACTGCACTCCCCACACACAGTGCACTCCCCGCACACACTGCACTCCCCACACACACCGCACTCCCCGCGCACACTGCACTCCCCGCACACACACTGCACTCCCCACACACACTGCACTCCCCGCACACACTGCACTCCCCGCACACACTGAACTCCCCGCACACACTGCACTCCCCGCACACAGTGCACTCCCCGCACACACTGCACTCCCAGCACACACTGCACTCCCCGCGCAAACTGCACTCCCCGCGCACACAACACTCCCCGCACACACTGCACTCCCCACACACACTGCACTCCCCCCGCACACACTGCACTCCCCACACACACTGCACTCCCCGCACACACTGCTCTCCCCGCGCACACTGCACTCCCCGCACACACTGCACTCCCCGCACATACTGCACTCCCCTCGCACACTGCACTCCCCGCGCACACTGCACTCCCCGCGCACACAGCACTCCCCGCTCACACTGCACTCCCCACACACACTGCACTGCCCACACACACTGCACTCCCCGCACACACTGCACTCCCCGCACACACTGCACTCCCCGCACACACTGAACTCCCCGCACACACTGCACTCCCCACACACAGTGCACTCCCCGCACACACTGCACTCCCCGCACACACTGCACTCCCCGCGCACACTGCACTCCCCGCGCACACAACACTCCCCGCACACACTGCACTCCCCGCACACACTGCACTCCCCCCGCACACACTGCACTCCCCGCACACACTGCACTCCCCCCACACACTGCCCTCCCCACACACACACTGCCCTCCCCACACACACTGAACTCCCCGCACACACTGCACTCCCCACACACACTGCACTCCCTGCACACACTGCACTCCCTGTGCCCACTGTCCTCCCCGCGCACACAACACTCCCCGCACACACTGCACTCCCCACACACACTGCCCTCCCCGCACACACTGCACTCCCCGCGCACACTGCACTCCCCGCGCACACTGCACTCCCCACACACACTGCACTCCCTCTGCCCACTGCACTCCCCGCGCACACAACACTCCCCGCACACACTGCACTCCCCACACACACTGCACTCCCCACACACACTGCACTCCCCGCACACACTGCACTCCCCGCACACACTGCACTCCCCCCACACACTGCACTCCCCGCACACACTGCACTCCCCACACACACACTGCACTCCCCACACACACTGCACTCCCCCCACCCACTGCACTCCCCGTGCACACAACACTCCCCGCACACACTGCACTCCCCACACACACTGCACTCCCCACACACACTGCACTCCCCGCGCACATTGCACTCCCCGCGCGCACTGCACTCCCCACACACACTGCACTCCCCGCACACACTGCACTCCCCGCACACACTGCACTCCCCACACACACGGCACATCCCGCGTACACTGCACTCCCCGCACACACTGCACATCCTGCGCACACTGCACTCCCCGCACACACTGCACTCCCCACACACACTGCTCTCCCCACACACACTGCACTCCCCGCACACGCTGCACTCCCCCCACACACTGCACTCCCCACACACACTGCACTCCCCTGCACACACTGAACTCCTCGCACACACTGCACTCCCCGCACACACTGCACTCCCCAAACACACTGCACTCCCCACACACACTGCACCCCCCGCACACACTGCATTCCCGGCACACACACTGCACTCCCCACACACTCTGCACTCCCCACACACACTGCACTCCCCTCACACTGCACTCTCCGCACACACTGCTCTCCCCGCACACACTGCACTCCCCACACACACTGCACTCCCCACACACACTGCACTCCCCGCACACACTGCTCCCCCCGCACACACTGCACTCCCCGCACACACTGCACTCCCCGCACACACTGCACTCCCCACACACTCAGCTCCCTCTCTGCTCTCTCTCAGCACTCTCTCAGCACTCTTTCAGCTCTCTCTCAGCTCCCTCTCTGCTCTCTCTCAGCTCCCTCTACGCACTCTCTCAGCACTCTCTCAGCTCTCTTTCAGCTCCCTCTCAGCTCTCTCTCAGCTGTCTCTCAGCTGTCTCTCAGCTCCCTCTCTGCTCTCTCTCAGCTCTCTCTCAGCACTCTCTCAGCTCTCTCTCATTACTCTCTCAGCTCTCTCTCAGCACTCTCTCAGCTCTCTCTCAGCTACCTCTCTGCTCTCTCAGCTCCCTCTACGCACTCTCTCAGCACTCTCTCAGCTCTCTCTCAGCTCCCTCTACGCACTCTCTCAGCACTCTCTCAGCTCTCTCTCAGCACTCTCTCAGCACTCTCTCAGCTCCCTCTCAGCACTCTCTCAGCTCTCTCTCAGCACTCTCTCAGCTCTCTCTCAGCTCTCTCTCAGCTCCCTCTACGCACTCTCTCAGCACTCTCTCAGCTCTCTCTCAGCACTCTCTCAGCTCTCTCTCAGCTCCCTCTCTGCTCTCTCAGCTCCCTCTACGCACTCTCTCAGCACTCTCTCAGCTCTCTCTCAGCACTCTCTCAGCTCTCTCTCAGCTCTCTCTCAGCTCCCTCTACGCACTCTCTCAGCACTCTCTCAGCTCTCTCTCAGCACTCTCTCAGCACTCTCTCAGCTCCCTCTCAGCACTCTCTCAGCTCTCTCTCAGCACTCTCTCAGCTCTCTCTCAGCTCTCTCTCAGCTCCCTCTACGCACTCTCTCAGCACTCTCTCAGCTCTCTCTCAGCACTCTCTCAGCACTCTCTCAGCTCTCTCTCAGCTCTCTCTCAGCACTCTCTCAGCTCTCTCTCAGCTCCCTCTCTGCTCTCTCTCAGCTCACTCTACGCACTCTCTCAGCATTCTCTCAGCTCTCTCTCAGCTCTCTCTCAGCTCCCTCTACGCACTCTCTCAGCACTCTCTCAGCACTCTCTCAGCTCTCTCTCAGCACTCTCTCAGCTCTCTCTCAGCTCTCTCTCAGCACTCTCTCAGCTCTCTCTCAGCTCCCTCTCTGCTCTCTCTCAGCTCACTCTACGCACTCTCTCAGCACTCTCTCAGCTCTCTCTCTCAGCTCCCTCTCAGCTCTCTCTCAGCTCCCTCTCAGCTCTCTCTCAGCTCCCTCTCTGCTCTCTCTCAGCTCTCTCTCAGCACTCTCTCAGCTCTCTCTCAGCACTCTCTCAGCTCTCTCTCAGCACTCTCTCAGCTCTCTCTCAGCACTCTCACAGCTCCCTCTCTGCTCTCTCTCAGCTCCCTCTACGCACCCTCTCAGCTCTCTCTCAGTTCTCTCTCAGCTCTCTCTCAGCTCCCTCTCAGCTCTCTCTCAGCACTCTCTCAGCTCTCTCTCAGCACTCTCTCAGCTCTCTCTCAGCTCTCTCTCAGCTCTCTCTCTGCTCTCTCTCAGCTCCCTCTACGCACTCTCTCAGCACTCTCTCAGCTCTCTCTCAGCACTCTCTCAGCACTCTCTCAGCTCTCTCTCAGCTCCCTCTCTGCTCTCTCTCAGCTCCCTCTACGCACTCTCTCAGCACTCTCTCAGCTCTCTCTCAGCTCCCTCTCAGCACTCTCTCAGCTCTCTCTCAGCACTCTCTCCGCTCCCTCTCAGCTCTCTCTCCGCTCCCTCTCAGCTCTCTCTCAGCACTCTCTCAGCTCTCTCTCAGCACTCTCTCAGCTCTCTCTCAGCTCTCTCTCAGCTCTCTCTCAGCACTCTCTCAGCTCCCTCTCAGCTCTCTCTCAGCTCCCTCTCAGCTCTCTCTCAGCACTCTCTCAGCTCTCTCTCAGCACTCTCTCAGCTCTCTCTCAGCTCTCTCTCAGCTCTCTCTCAGCTCTCTCTCAGCACTCTCTCAGCTCTCTCTCAGCACTCTCTCAGCTCTCTCTCAGCTCTCTCTCAGCTCCCTCTACGCACTCTCTCAGCACTCTCTCAGCTCTCTCTCAGCACTCTCTCAGCACTCTCTCAGCTCTCTCTCAGCACTCTCTCAGCTCTCTCTCAGCACTCTCTCAGCTCTCTCTCAGCTCTCTCTCAGCACTCTCTCAGCTCTCTCTCAGCTCCCTCTCTGCTCTCTCTCAGCTCACTCTACGCACTCTCTCAGCACTCTCTCAGCTCTCTCTCTCAGCTCCCTCTCAGCTCTCTCTCAGCTCCCTCTCAGCTCTCTCTCAGCTCCCTCTCTGCTCTCTCTCAGCTCTCTCTCAGCACTCTCTCAGCTCTCTCTCAGCACTCTCTCAGCTCTCTCTCAGCTCTCTCTCAGCTCTCTCTCAGCACTCTCACAGCTCCCTCTCTGCTCTCTCTCAGCTCCCTCTACGCACCCTCTCAGCTCTCTCTCAGCTCTCTCTCAGCTCCCTCTCAGCTCTCTCTCAGCACTCTCTCAGCTCTCTCTCAGCACTCTCTCAGCTCTCTCTCAGCACTCTCTCAGCTCTCTCTCTGCTCTCTCTCAGCTCCCTCTACGCACTCTCTCAGCACTCTCTCAGCTCTCTCTCAGCACTATCTCAGCACTCTCTCAGCTCTCTCTCAGCTCCCTCTCTGCTCTCTCTCAGCTCCCTCTACGCACTCTCTCAGCACTCTCTCAGCTCTCTCTCAGCTCCCTCTCAGCACTCTCTCAGCTCTCTCTCAGCACTCTCTCCGCTCCCTCTCAGCTCTCTCTCAGCACTCTCTCAGCTCTCTCTCAGCACTCTCTCAGCTCTCTCTCAGCTCTCTCTCAGCTCTCTCTCAGCACTCTCTCAGCTCCCTCTCAGCTCTCTCTCAGCTCCCTCTCAGTTCTCTCTCAGCACTCTCTCAGCTCTCTCTCAGCACTCTCTCAGCTCTCTCTCAGCTCTCTCTCAGCACTCTCTCAGCTCTCTCTCAGCTCTCTCTCAGCTCTCTCTCAGCACTCTCTCAGCTCTCTCTCAGCACTCTCTCAGCTCTCTCTCAGTACCACACCAGAGTGTTCGCCTGGATTCCGCAGTCAAGTTGGACTTCAACAAACAACCTCCTGGCTGAAGAGGCAAGGCTGACACTTTCTGCGCAAAACAGAAATGGTGCATCCTTGTCAACACTCTGCATTTTTCTGATAACCACAGGAGTGTCCAGTGTGAATTTTCAGCAGAGCCACGCTCCTTGTTCCTATTTGTGCACAAGCTCTGCCTTGTTCCAGGCAATCTTTGCATCTGGGAGAAATGTCAAAAACAATTGTGGTTTCAGGCCAAACAAAGAAGCATTTTAAATGCTTAATGCTTTAATTTTACTCCAAGTGCCAATGTGATACTAGCACTGTTTCTGAAGTGTTATGACTAGTTAGTCTGGGATTGTGTTCTCTTCTTTCACAGTCCTTGGAATGGGGTTAATGATCATGAGCTCCAGGAGTTCTGCATTTGAGTAAATGAGACCAAGAAGAAGAAAATTTAGTTTGGGCCAAAAATTAGTCTTTTCCCATTTGCAGTGGTGGGGATCTGGGTCTCCAGTCTGCCCGGGCCCAGCTCCTTTGAGGGCGGCAATATTTAAACTCCGTGTGCTGCCTCCTCATTGGAATGTTTGTAGCATTCAGCTGAGTGACTGTAGCTGCTGGCTGGCTGCTTTACACAGGGGCCTGACAACATGTCTGGCTTACATGTGTTTCAGCTCACCTGCCCCACTTAAAGGCATCCTGTCCATCTTAAAGGGGCGCTGCGCCCATTTGAAGGAAGTCATTGCAGTTTGCCAGCAGTAAGCTGAACAAATGGAGACCTAGGGAAGAGTGAGGGTTCCCTGGTTCATCAGATGCAGCACTGGAAGCCGTAGTGAGGGAGGCCACCAGGAGGAGAAACAACCATGTTTCTCAGGAGAACCAGGATGCTCTCAATGACCCCCACCCCCACCCCCCCGCACCCCCCCCGCCCGTCCCACCAAAGGAGGAGGGGGCCTACAGGTCAATACCCACCACCTGGCCCTGGGAACCAACCTGTAGTGCTGGATGAAGCTTAGTGACCTCTTCGGTTGGCCAAAGTCAGTGAATACATTTTCAAAGGACAGCTCCTCCCATCACTAACCTCACGCTGTTCAATACACCCATTCACCCATTCACCCATTCACCCATTCACCCATTCACCATTCACCCATTCACCCATTCGCCCATTCACCCATTCACCCATTCACCCATTCACCCATTCACCATTCACCCATTCGCCCATTCGCCCATTCACCCATTCACCCATTCACCATTCACCCATTCACCATTCACCATTCACCCATTCACCATTCACCCATTCACCCATTCACCATTCACCCATTCGCCCATTCGCCCATTCGCCCATTCGCCCATTCACCCATTCGCCCATTCGCCCATTCGCCCATTCGCCCATTCACCCATTCACCCATTCACCATTCACCCATTCACCCATTCACCCATTCACCCATTCACCATTCACCCATTCACCCATTCACCATTCACCCATTCACCCATTCGCCCATTCGCCCATTCGCCCATTCACCCATTTACCATTCACCCATTCACCCATTCACCATTCACCATTCGCCCATTCGCCCATTCACCCATTCACCCATTCACCCATACACCCATTCGCCCATTCGCCCATTCGCCCATTCACCCATTCACCCATTCACCCATTCACCCATTCACCATTCACCCATTCGCCCATTCGCCCATTCACCCATTCACCCATTCACCATTCACCCATTCACCATTCACCCATTCACCATTCACCCATTCGCCCATTCGCCCATTCGCCCATTCGCCCATTCACCCATTCACCCATTCGCCCATTCGCCCATTCGCCCATTCGCCCATTCACCATTCACCCATTCACCCATTCACCCATTCACCATTCACCCATTCACCCATACACCCATTCACCATTCACCCATTCACCCATTCACCCATTCACCCATTCACCCATTCACCCATACACCATTCACCCATTCACCCATTCACCCATTCACCCATTCACCCATTCACCCATTCACCCATACACCATTCACCCATTCACTTCAACACAGTTCCAAGCTATCAGGACTCAGGCCTAAAATTCAGGATGCTGCACCTCCCCATCACACACCTTCCAATGGCACTGACCCACATCGATCTCTTACAGGTCCCACATGCCTTCTGCTATTCAGCTATGGCAGGCACATCACCATTTACATTGCCACATAATCACTGATATTCTTCCTTTTCTTTTTTGTAAATAAATTTAGAGGACCCAATTCATTTTTTCCAATTAAGAGGCAATTTAGCGTGGCCAATCCACCTACCCTGCACATCTTTGGGTTGTGGGGGCGAAACCCACGCAGACTCGGGGAGAATGTGCAAACTCCAGACGGGCAGTGACCCGGGGCCGGGATTCGAACCTGGGACCTCGGCGCCGTGAGGCAGCAGTGCTAACCACTGTGCCACCTTGCTGCCTATATTCTTCCTTATGTCTGGCAGGAGAATGTTGACCACAATCAAAGAGAGCAGAGTTAGCTTGGCCATCCATCTCTAGCTTCCCTACCCACCCCACCCTTCCGCACCCTGACCCTCCCCCACTCATTTCCTGTTTTCAGACCCCAAACAACTGCTGTCTGCCCGGTCTCGGGCGGACGGTCTGAGCAGCGCCACACCGCTAATGAAGAGTGTTTGGATTGACACTCACAGCCACCAGCCCAGGTACTGGCACTGCGCAAAATCCAGAAGGTTGCAATCTGGTGAGTGATGGGCACAGGTTGGCTGCAGCCAAGGTTGGCGCCTGTGCCAGCTCACCAGAGAATGAGGTAGTGGGTGAGTTCTGCTACTAACAAGCAGATGCAGAACTTGCTGGGGCAATATCCAGGAGAATGCAGGTGAACCGGTATGTTTGCTGTATCGGTGGGTCTACCGCTCAGCTGCCAGTCACTGGGAGGAGCAAAAATGAGTTTGGCTCCAACGTGGAGCAGGGAATTATTCAGAACGTGGAGCCCATCCTTCCCACCGTGATGGTGGGAAACTGGGGTATCCAGAACAACCCTAGCACAGGCACAGTGGGCCTCTTGCTGCACCGTTAGTTGTCCATGGTCTCCCCCTGCATAAGGAATTTTAAACTTAGGGTCACTGTCTTAGAATAAACAATCAGATATTTCGGGTTGAAATGAGGAGAGATGTCTTCAAGCAAAGGATTGTGAACCTTTGGAATTCTCTGTGAGATCAGTGGATGTTCAGTCGATGAGAGGATTTCCGGTCTGAGGCAGTGGTTTACAGAGTTTTGGGTATTAAGGGAATCGGGGGTAGTGCAGGAAGATGCAGAAGATCAATGATTTTGTTAAATGGTGGATCAGACTCCAGGAGCCAATTCCTGCTCCTTTTTCTAATGTTCCTATATTCTTCTGTCATTATATAACAGCAAGTGTGGCCCAGTCAGGACGCACCATCTCATAGCTGCCATCTCCGCTTCCAGTGCAGCCACCACAACCTCCGAGCTGTAGTGGAATCTTAGGCAGAGACCATGGGATCCTTACTTCTTGCTGTACAATGTGAGTAGATCAATGCTCAAAGGGGCGGGCTCACACAGCACTCCACCAATCTGTCCTCCAGCAGATGACCAGGATCAGTGAGGTGCCGCCCATGTTCTGGGTCAGTGGCTTCATGGTGTCCGGATTTCCTGCACTCCCTCAGGAATCCGCCATTCATGATCTTGTCACTGTCACTGCCGCAGTGACGCTGCCATCGATCCCGCAGGCAGCTCACTCCCAAAAATGAGCTGCTTCAATCTGAAGCCACGTCCTCAAGCTTCAGGGCTGCTGAAGGGCATCTACGGAGCCACCTGCATTCTCCCCCGCCCAGCAGCCGGGGCGGGGGGCGGGGGGGGGGGGGGGGGGGGGGGGAGGGGGGGGGGCTGCGGGCGGGGGGGCTGCGGGCACTCCTCTCTGCCTCCTCAGCCGGGGGAGGGGGGGCTGCGGGCGGGGGGGCTGCGGGCACTCCTCTCTGCCTCCTCAGCCGGGGGAGGGGGGGCTGCGGGCGGGGGGGCTGCGGGCACTCCTCTCTGCCTCCTTAGCCAGGACTCAGTTGGGAATATTCTTCCCCCTGAGTCACCGGGTTCTGGGTTCAAGTCCCACTGCAGGATTGGGGTACAAAACTGAAGTTTGAAACTCCAGTGCAGTACGGGAGGTGCTGCACTGTTACAGGAGCTATCTTTCTAATGAGACTTTGAAGCAAGGCCCCATACCAGATTATCTGACTATTATCATGTTGCTATTAGTGCTCTGTGTAGATTGGTTGCTGCACCTCCTGCATCACAACAATAGCTACAACTCAAAAGTGTTTAACTGTCTGTAAAACACTTTGAGTCCAGTGATTCTGAAAGGTATTATGGAAATGTTAATTTTTCTCCTGAACATTGGTTGCACCCTCGTAGAAATGAGATTTTGTCAGAGGCAGCAGATTACAACATACTTGAGGACACACAATCTGGTGAGAAATTTGAGAATTGTAGCCCCCCCCCGCAACCTGTCCAGACAGCAGAACCATTGCTTAGGAATGCCAACAGGCTGTTCCACGATATGTCTGTAGCACCACGGTCCTCACTGTCTCACGTGGCCAGATCATCGACATGGATACCACCATTACACACGAGAACACCTCCCACCAGGTACGTGGTACATAATCGTGCAACTCAGCCAACGTTGTCTACCTCATAAGCTGCAGGAAAGGATGTCCCGAAGCGTGGTACATTGGCGAGACCATGCAGACGCTGCGACAACGAATGAACGGACATCGCGCAACAATCACCAGGCAGGAATGTTCCCTTCCAGTCGGGGAACACTTCAGCAGTCAAGGGCATTCAGCCTCTGATCTCCGGGTAAGCGTTCTCCAAGGCGGCCTTCAGGACCCGCGACAACGCAGAATCGCCGAGCAGAAGCTTATAACCAAGTTCCGCACACGAGTGCGGCCTCAACCAGGACCTGGGATTCATGTCACATTACATTCATCCCCCACCATCTGGCCTGCAAAATCCTACCAACTGTCCTGGCTTGATACAATTCACACCTCTTTAACCTGGGGTTACCCCATCTCTGGATCTGTAAAGATTTAATCACCTGCTAATGCTTGCATTCCTAGCATTGTTTGGCATCTTTGAATCTGTCTATATATGTGTTTCTGGAACAGACCTCTTCATTCACCTGAGGAAGGAGCAGCGCTCCGAAAGCTAGTGACATCGAAACAAACCTGTTGGACTTTAACCTGGTGTTGTAAGACTTCGTACAAAAGAAGATGGTTGTGGTGGTTGGAGGTCAATCATCTCAGTTCCAGAACATCACTGCAGGAGTTCCTCAGGGAAGTGTCCAAGGCCCCAACCATCTTCCATCATAAGATCAGATATTCGCTGATGACTGCACAATGTTTAGCATCATCCGTGATTCCTCAGACACTGAAGCAGTCCACGAAGCAGAGAGTATCATCGGCAGCACATATAGAGAGGTGGCACACTACAGGCTAATAATCCACAAGCTGGAAAGAAATGGGCGAGGACACAAATAACGTAGCAGAAATGTTGGGGAAATGTTGGGGAACACAGGGAGGGAGGAACTGAAGGAAATTAGTAGGGAAATGGTGTTGGATAGATTGATAGGATTGAAGGCCGATATATCCCCAGGGTCTGATAATCTACATCCCAGGGTACTTAAGGAGATGGCCCTGGAAATAGTGAACCCGTTGGTGGTCATCTTCCAGGATTCTTTTAAAAAATATATATATATTTATTAAAGTTTTTTAACACAATTTTTCTCCCTTACAAACAATAACCCCCCCCCGTAACAAAAAGAAACCGAGAAATCGCGCAGAGCAAGATATATACATGGCAAAATGATATATTTGCACAGCTTTGTATACTGGCCCTCACCCGTACGTGCCAGTTTCCCCAACCCATGTTATCTCTTGCTCATCCACCCTCCCAGGCAGTCCCCCTCTCCCACCCCCACCCACCCCCCTCCCAGGACGTCCGTCCCCCCCTCCAAGGTTTCTGCTGCTGCTGACCGACCTTCATCTAACGCTCCGCGAGATAGTCTAGGAACGGTTGCCACCGCCTGTAGAACCCCTGCGCAGACCCTCTCAAGGCGAACTTAATCCTCGCCAACTTTATGAACCCAGCCATGTCGTTTATCCAGGCCTCCAGGCTGGGGGGCTGCGCCTCCTTCCACATTAGCAAGATCCTTCGCCGGGCTACGAGGGACGCAAAGGCCAGAATGCCGGCCTCTTTCGCCTCCTGCACTCCCGGTTTGTCCACTACTCCAAATATTGCTAGCCCCCAGCTTGGCTTGACCCGGACTTTCACCACCTGAGATATTGCTCCCGCCACTCCTCTCCAAAACCCCTCCAGTGCCGGGCATGACCAAAACATATGGACATGGTTCGCCGGGCTCCCTGAGCACTTTCCACATCTGTCCTCTACCCCAAAGAACCTACTCAACCTCGCCCCCGTCAAGTGCGCTCTGTGGACCACCTTAAATTGTATCAGGCTGAGCCTGGCACACGAGGAGGAGGAATTAACCCTACCTAGGGCATCAGCCCACAGACCTTCCTCGATCTCCTCCCCCAGCTCCTCCTCCCATTTACCCTTCAACTCTTCTACCAGCGCTTCCCCCTCTTCTTTCAACTCCTGGTGTATTCCGACACCCTGCCCTCCCCAACCCATACACCCAAGATCACCTTATCTTGAACTTCTTGTGCCGGGAGCAACGGGAATTCCCTCACCTGTCGCCTCACAAACGCCCTCACCTGCATATATCTAAAGGCATTTCCCGGGGGTAACTCAAACTTCTCCTCCAGTGCCCCTAGGCTCGCAAACGTCCCGTCGATGAACAGGTCCCCCATTCTTCCAATCCCCGTCCGATGTCAGCTCTGAAACCCCCGTCCATCTTCCCCGGAACAAACCGGTGGTTACCCCTGATCGGGGACCACACCAAGGCTCCCATTGCACCCCGGTGCCGTCTCCACTGGCCCCGTTGCCGCCACCACCGGGCTCGTGGTGTATCTGGCGAGAGCGGCAGCGGTGCCGTCACCAACGCCCCCAGGCTCGTTCCTTTACAGGACGCCATCTCCATCCTCTTCCATGCCACCCCCTCTCCCTCCATAGCCCACTTGCGGATCATCGCCACATTTGCTGCCCAGTAGTAGCTCCCCAGGTTGGCAGCGCCAACCCTCCTCGGGCCCTACTACGTTCCAGGAACCCTCTCCTTACTCTCGGGGTCTTATTCGCTCACACAAACCCCACAATACTCCTGCCTACTCTCTTAAAAAAGGCCTTAGTGACCACGATGGGAAGGCACTGAAACACAAACAGAAACCTCGGAAGGACCACCATTTTGACCGACTGCACTCTACCCGCCAGCGAGAGCGGTAACATGTCCCATCTTTTGAAATCCTCCTCCATTTGCTCCACCAACCTCGTCAGATTCAGTTTATGTAGGGCCCCCCAACTCCTGACTATCTGGATCCCCAGATACCGAAAGCTCCCCTCCGCCCTCCTCAGCGGTAGATCCCCTATCCCTCTTTCTTGGTCCCCCACCTGTAATACAAAGAGCTCACTCTTCCCTACATTGAGCTTATAGCCCGAAAACTCCCCAAACTCCCTTAGAGTCTGCATGACCTCCTCCATCCCCTCCATTGGATCCGCCACGTACAGCAACAGGTCATCCGCAAATAGCGACACCCGATGCTCTTCTCCCCCTCGGACCACCCCCTTCCATTTATTAGACTCCCTCAATGACATGGCCAATGGTTCGATCGCCAATGCGAACAACAGGGGGGACAGGGGGCACCCCTGCCTCGTCCCTCAGTACAGTCGAAAGTACTCCGACCTCCGCCGGTTCGTCACTACACTTGCCACCGGGGCTCTGTAAAGGAGCTTAACCCAATTGATAAACCCTACCCCGAACCCAAACCTGCGCAGCACCTCCCAGAGGTACTCCCACTCTACTCAGTCAAAGGCCTTCTCCGCGTCCATAGCTGCCACTATCTCCGCCTCTCCCTCCTCCGATGGCATCATTATCACGTTTAAGAGCCTCCGCACATTGGTGTTTAGTTGCCTGCCCTTTACAAATCCCGTCTGGTCCCGCTTTAGGATCAAAGAAATTGTCGCTTCCGACATTGTCGCGGGCAGGGTCCCCTCCTCTCTTGCCTCATTAAAGGTCCTCACCAGTAGCGGGGCCAACGGGTCTGCGTGCTTCCTGTAGAACTCCACCGGGAATCCGTCCAGTCCTGGGGCCTTCCCCGCCTGCATCCTCCAACCCAATTGGTGCCCCCAAACCAGCCACCTCTTGCTCCTCCACCCTCGGGAATCTCAGCTGATCTAGGAATCGTCTCATCCCCTCTTCCCCCGCTGGGGGCTGGGATCTGTACAGCTCTTCATAGAAGGCCTTGAATACCTTGTTTATTTTCGTCGCACTCCGAACCGTGGCTCCCCTTCCATCTTTGACTCCCCCTATTTCCCTCGCTGCCATCCTCTTACGGAGCTGGTGTGCCAGCATCCGACTGGCCTTTTCCCCGTACTCGTAGGTCGCCCCCTGCGCTTTCCTCCACTGTGCCTCCGCCTTCCCTGTGGTCAACAGGTCAAACTCCGTCTGGAGCCGTCGTCTTTCCCCAAGTAATCTTTCCTCCGGGGCCTCTGCGTATCTCCTGTCCACTCTCAAAATCTCCCCCACTAACCTCTCCCTTTCCATACCCTCTGTCTCATCCCTATGAGCCCTAATGGAAATTAGCTCTCCCCTGATCACCGCCTTCAACGCCTCCCATACCACCCCCACCCGCACCTCCCCGTTGTCGTTGGCCTCCAAGTACCTTTCGATACACCCCCTCACCTTCCCACACACCACCTCGTCCGCCAGCAGTCCCACATCCAGCCGCCACAGCGGGCGTTGGTCCCTCTCCTCTCCCAGCTCCAGTTCCACCCAGTGTGGGGCATGGTCCGAAATGGCTATAGCCGAATACTCCGTCCCCTCCACCCTTGGGATGAGTGCCCTACCCAGAACAAAGAAATCTATCCGGGAGTAGGCTTTGTGTACATGGGAGAAGAAAGAAAATTCCCTGGCCTGCGGCCTTGCAAACCGCCATGGGTCCACTCCCCCCATCTGATCCATAAACCCCCTAAGTACCTTGGCTGCCGCCGGCCTCTTTCCAGTCCTTGATTTGGAGCGGTCCAGTGCTGGAGCCAACACTGTATTGAAGTCCCCTCCCATTATCAGGCCTCCTATCTCCAGGTCCGGAATGCGCCCCAACATGCGCTTCATGAATCCTGCATCATCCCAGTTCGGGGCGTATACGTTTACCAACACCACCCACATCCCTTGCAGCCTACCGCTCACCATTACATATCGCCCTCCATTGTCCGCTACAATAGTCTTGGCCTCAAATGACACCCGCTTTCCCACCAATATTGCCACCCCTCTATTCTTCACGTCCAGTCCTGAGTGGAATACCTGTCCTACCCATCCCTTTCTTAGCCTGACCTGGTCCGCCGCCTTCAGGTGTGTCTCTTGGAGCATGGCCACGTCCGCCTTCAGTCCCTTTAAGTGCGCGAATACTCGAGCCCTCTTCACCGGCCCATTCAGGCCCCTCACATTCCACGTTATCAGCCAGATTGGAGGGGCTCTCACACACACCTACCCCCCCCCCGACTAGCCATCTCCTTTTCTAGGCCAGTCCCGTGTCCGTGCCACCCTCACCCTCCAGTCCCCCAGCCGGGGGACCCCTGCCCTGACCACCTCTTCTGTGTCCCATTCCCTTTCGGCCAGTGCAGCTGCAACCCTTCCACCCCCCCCCCCCCCTGCCCTCCCCCCCGCTAGACCCCTGTCTAGCTTTTTTGCTCCCCCCATGTCACTCCCGTAAGTTAGCTGACGCCTGCTGACCCCGGCTTCCCCCGCCGTCCCATTGACCTCCCCGCGTGGGAGTCTCCCAATCCATATGCATTCCTTCGTTCCCCTTCCCGCCTTTCTTCCCACGCACGGGAAAACACCCCGCACTTTCCAAAGCCTGCTCCGCCCCCTCTGGCGCAGCCCCTGTCGCGGCCTTGTCCCTCTGCCCCAGCCCATGTAACATTTCATGCGCGTGATTGACCCCCTATATACAACAACCATCACACATCAAACCTCAAAACATCCCCCCACCCTCACAAACCCTCAGTTAGAGTCCAACCTTTCGGCTTGTACAAAGGTCCACGCCTCTTCAGGCGTTTCGAAGTAATAGTGTTGGCCCTTGTCTGTGACCCACAGTCGCGCTGGCTGCAGCATTCCGAATTTCACTTCTTTCCGGTACAACGCCGCTTTGGCCCGGTTGAAACCTGCTCTCCGCTTTGCAACCTCCGTGATCCAGTCCGGGTATATTCGGATCTCTGCATTGTCCCACTTACTGCTCCGCTCCTTCTTGGCCCATCTCGGGACCCACTCTCTGTCCGTGAACCGGTGGAACCTCACCACCATCGCCCTTGGCGGCTCATTTGCCTGGGGCTTCTTCGCCAGCACCCGATGTGCCCCGTCCAACTCCAGCGGCCTCGAAGGGGCCTTCCTGCCCATCATCGCCTCGAGCATCGTGCTCGCGTATGCCCCGGAATCAGCCCCCTCCACTCCCTCAGGGAGACCCAGGATTCGCAGATTCTTTCTCCTCGACCTGTTCTCCAGGCCTTCGAGTCTTCCCACCCACCTCTTGTGTAGCGCCTCGTTCTACTCCACTCTCACCGCCAGGCCCACGAGCTCGTCCTCGTTCTGACTGACTCTTTTCTGTACCTCCTGGATCTCAGCTTCGTGGACCTTCTGGGTGATCCCGAGTCCTTCAATTGCCGAAAGCATAGGCGCCAACATCTCCTTGCGCATCTCCTCGCGCTGCTCCGCGAAGCAGCGCTTGATGAACTCTTGCAGCTCCCCTTTGTCCCTGGCCGCCGCCATTTTGTTTTCTTTCCCTCGCTTCTCCCGTTGCTCCAGTGCCGCTCCTTTGGCCGTTACACTTCTGGTCCGTTTAAAAAGGGGCATCTTGACAAATATATGAATAGGATGGGAATAGAAGGATACGGACCCAGGAAGTGTAGAAGATTGTAGTTTAGTCGGGCAGTATGGTCGGCGCGGGCTTGGAGGGCCGAAGGGCCTGTTCCTGTGCTGTACATTTCTTTGTTCTTTGTTCTTTGTTCTATGGAAACTCCTGAAAAAGGTCTGAGAGTCAGTTCCAGACGGGAGCTGCCCAATGCGCGACCTACTCCTCCATGGCCGCCACCGGAAGCCTCGTCCCTGCTTCTTCAATGGCCCTGGTAGATCCTTTCACAGTTGTTCCCTCTGCTGCTAGAATTCACCTTTGATAGAGTCAAGCCAGATTGCAGCTTTAAGCTTGCCCTTCCCCCGCCTGCATGCTGGAAGAGGCCCTTGTCTAAACCTGCAGCCAAAGCCAAATCTTTTACTGTTTCTGCCGGGTCTGGTAGCCAAAAGACACAACATTCCTGGGGGACACTGTCAGGGGAATGTTGCAGTCTTCTTCCCACACCGGGAAATGTCAAACAAATGCCGTGGGGGCCCTGTAAAAGAGCCCAAAAGTCCGTTCCAAGTGGGAGCTGCCGAATATGCGACCTAGCTCTGCATAGCCGCACCCGGAAGTCTCTTCCAGGATTCTAAAGACTCTGGAACAGTTCATGCACATTGGAGGGTAGCTAATGTAACCCCACTGTTCAAAAAGGGAGGTCGGGAGAAAACAGGAAATTATAGACCAGTAAGCCTGACTTCGGTAGTGGTAAAAGAGCTGGAGTCCATTATCAAAGATTTTATAGCAGAGCAGTTAGAAAACAGTGACAGGATCGGACAGCATCAGCATGGATTGATGAAGGGGAAGTCATGCTTGACGACTCTACTGGAAATCTTCCAGGATGTAACCAGTAGAGTTGATGAGGGGAAGCCAGTGGATGTTGTATATTTGGACTTTCAGAAGACTTTCAATTAAGTCCCACATAAGAGATTATCGTGTAAAATTAAAGCATATGGGATTAGGGGTAATGTATTGAGATGGATAGAAAACTGGTTAGCAGACAGGAATCAAAGAGTAGGCATAAATTGGTCTTTTTTCGAATTTATAGGTAGTGATCAGTGGGGGGCTGGCATGGATTGGTGCTGGGACCCCAGCAATTCACAGTATATGTTAATGATTAAAATGAGGGAACAAAATGGAATAGTTCCAAATTTGCAGATGACACAAAGCTGGGTGGGAGGGTGAGCTGTGAGGAGGATGCAGAGATGCTTCAGTGTGATTTGGACAAGTTGAGCGAGTGGGCAAATAAATGGCAGTTGCTAAATGGATAAATGTGAGGTTATCAACTTTGGACGCAAAAACAGGAAGGCAGTTTATTATCTGTATGGTTATAAAGATGTGCAGGTTAGGTGGGTTAGGGTGGAGGAATGGGGTAGGGACAGCACTTTTTCAGAGAGGGGAATGTGAATCGAGACCTGGGTGGCATCATACACCAATTGCTGAATTACACAGGGCCTTGGTGAGGCCACCCCTGGAATACTGTGAGCAGTTTTGGTCTCCTTATCTGAGGATGTTCCAGGTATAGAGGGAGTGCAGTGAAGGTTTACCAGACTGATTCCTGGGATGGCAGGACTGACGTATGAGGAGAGATTGAATTCGTTAGGATTGTATTCGCTGGAGTTCAGATGAGGGGGGATCTCATAGAAACCTATAAAATTCTAACAGGACTGGACAGGGGAGATGCAGGAAGGATGTTCCCGAGGGTGGGTGTGTCCAGAACCAGAGGTCACAGTCTGGGGATACGGGGGAGACCATTTAGGACGGAGATGAGGAGACATTTCTTCACCCAGAGAGTGGTGAGTCTGTGGAATTCGCTACCACAGGAAGTAATTGAGGCCAAAACATTGTAGGTTTCAAGAGGGTGTCAGATATAGCTCTTAGGGTGAAAGGGATTTAAAAATATGGGGGGAAGGCGGCATCAAGCTATTGAATTGGATGATCAGCCATGATCAAAATGAATGGTGGAGTGGGCTGGAAGGGCCGAATGGCCTCCTCCTGCTCCTATTTCTTTTTTAAAAATAAATTTAGAGTACCCAATTCATTTTTCCCAATAAGGGGCAATTTAGCGTGGCCAATCCACCTACCCTGCACATCTTTGGGTTGTGGGGGTGAAACCTACGCAGACATGGGGAAAATGTGCAAACTCCACACGGACAGTGACCCAGAGCCGGGATTGAACCCAGGTCCTCAGCGCTGTGAGGCAGCAGTGCTAACCACTGTGCCACCGTGCTGCCCTTTCCTGCTGTTTCAAATCTCCGGGTCCGCCTCTCTCTGTGCCACCGTGCGGCCCGTGCTCCTATTTTCGATGTTTCTATGTCCAAATGCAGCAAGACCTGGACAATATCCAGGCTTGGACTGACAAGTGGCAAGTCACATTCACACCACACAAGCGACAGGAAATGACCACCTCCAACAAGAGAGGACCTAACCACCGCCCCTGATATTCAATGGCAATATCATTGCTAAATCCCCCACTATTAACATCCTGGAGATTATCATTGGGATGAGGGGTCTCTATCTCCTCCCAGTGCGTCGGTGTGGATGGGAGACCTGATGGAGTTCTTACACCTCGAGAAAGTTAAGTGCACGGTGAGGGGAACAATCGAGGTGTTCTCCAGAGAGGGCAGCCATTCATTGTTTACTTCAAGAAGTTTGTCGCCATTAGTTGTTAGGGGGGGGGATTAGATTTTGTGAGGAGATATTTGATGTGTTTGGTTCTTTATGTATATAATTCTGTTTACTCTTTCTTGTTATTTTGTATCGTATAAAGTGAAAAATGTGAGTAAAAATACACATATAAGAACATAAGAACTAGGAGCAGGAGTCGGCCATCTGGCCCCTCGAGCCTGCTCCGCCATTCAATGAGATCATGGCTGATCTTTTGTGGACTCAGCTCCACTTTCCGGCCCAAACGCCATCATCCTTAATCCCTTTATTCTTCAAAAAACTATCTATCTTTATCTTAAAAACATTTAATGAAGGAGCCTCTACTGCTTCACTGGGCAAGGAATTCCATAGATTCACAACCCTTTGGGTGAAGAAGTTCCTCCTAAACTCAGTCCTAAATCTACTTCCCCTTATTTTGAGGCTATGCCCCCTAGTTCTGCTTTCACCCGCCAGTGGAAACAACCTGCCTGCATCTATCCAATCTATTCCCTTCATAATTTTATATGTTTCTATAAGATCCCCCCTCATCCTTCTAAATTCCAATGAGTACAGTCCCAGTCTACTCAACCTCTCCTCGTAATCCAACCCCTTCAGCTCTGGGATTAACCTAGTGAATCTCCTCTGCACACCCTCCAGCGCCAGTACTTCCTTTCTCAGGTAAGGAGACCAAAACTGAACACAATACTCCAGGTGTGGCCTCGCTAACACCTTATACAATTGCAGCATAACCTCCCTAGTCTTAAACTCCATCCCTCTAGCAGTGAAGGACAAAATTCCATTCACCTTCTTAATCACCTGTTGCACCTGCAAACCAACTTCTTGCGACTCATGTACTAGCACACCCAGGTCTCTCTGCACAGCAGCATGTTTTAATATTTTATCATTTAAACAATAATCCCTTTTGCTGTTATTCCTACCAAAATGGATAACCTCACATTTGTCAACATTGTATTCCATATGTTTAAATTGACCAGAAACTTAACTTGACCAGCCATATAGGTAATGTGGCTACAAGAGCAGGCCAAAGGCTGGGAATCCTGCAAAGGAATCCCTTTAAAATTGTTCTGTGCTTTGGATGATTTGGCGATCTGTTCATAGGGGGCTAATTTGCGAAGGTGGAGGACCTGGAGGAAGAGTGCGAGTTGCCGGGGGGAACGGGTTTAGGTTCCTGCAGGTTTGGGACTTTGTGAGGAGAGAGATTCCGTCTTTTCCTGCTGCCACCCCTGGAGTTGCAAGACAAGGTGCTGTTGAGGGACGAGATAGGGGAGGGGAAGGTGTCCGATGTCTGTAAGGAGTTGATGTATTGGGAGGGAGCCCTGGTGGGGGACATAAAGCGCAAGTGGGAGGAGGAGCTGGGAGGGGAGGTGGAGGCCGGGACGTGGGCAGAGCCCTGTGGAGGGTGAATGCGTCCTCGTCGTGTGCGAGGCTAAGCCTTGTCCAGTTTAAAGTGATACATAGGGCGTTTCTTTGAGGGGGTAGAGGCTAGGTGTGGGCAGTGTGCAGGGAGGCCCACGAATCACGCCCACATGTTTGGGCATATCCAAGGCTGAAGGCGATCTGGAAGGGGTCCGTATACGCACATTTATTGCTTTTTAGATTAAAATAAGTGTTGAATGGGGCAGCACGGTGGCGCAGTGGTTAGCACTGCTGCCTCACGGCGCCGAGGTCCCAGGTTCGATCCCGGCTCTGGGTCACTGGCCGTGTGGAGTTTGCACATTTTCCCCGTGTCTGCGTGGGTCTCACCCCCACAACCCAAAGACGTGCAGGGTAGGTGGATTGGCCACGCTAAATTGCCCCTTAATTGGAAAAATGAATTGGGTACTCTAAATTTTAAATAAAATTTTTTTTTTAAAGTGTTGAATGATTTTAGCACATGTTCAAATTTTGTTGATGATTCATTAATTCCCTGTCTTGCAATAATGTTGTCCACAACCGGGCCCACTGAGTAAAGCAGTGTGTTCACCTGCTCATCTTCTGATTTTTTATTTAAAACTGGAGTGATGCTGTATCTTAAGAATCTTTTCCTTTAATTATAATCCCGGACCAGACCCCAACGTTTGCGAGGATACCGGACAAGAACCCCAATCACTTTTTTAAAATTATAACATTGTGAGGAAAGCATACTTTGCCCCAGGAGTGATTCCACGCACAAATAGGGACACGGTATATTAAAACAAACTTTATTATTAACATAGGTTTAAACTACCTTTAACAGAACAGAAATATAGCTTCCAATTACCAGTTAAACAATGCTTAACAATAAAACGCAACACTTTGCCTCCCAGCTGCTACATTCCTCATCTCCAATCAAGCACAACCCATCAGAGGTTAAAAAACAAACTTTTGAATAAAGTTAGAAAACACAGGATTACTTGCCAGTCTCTGGCTAAAGAATTCCTAACAGCTTTCTCCAGAAACTGTTCTTCAGATCACAGCCTCCAGCAACACTAACTCAAAATCTGACAGCCACAAACCTGGCTCCTCCCATTACCATGTCATCTTTACCCCACTCAAATCCCATAACCCAATGACTTAATAGCTTCTCCTTTTAAACATAAGCATGGTTTGAAATGATGATCTCACTCTTACAACATCTTAATTACACCCCTTTGCAGCTTTCCTTTAAAGCAGGAATTTTAAAATAAATTACAGCAGCAGATATGTACGCCCTAACCCAGGCTTTTTAAAACCATTACTGCACCAGACACACATAATACAATATAGATACCAATGTCTCACACTCATCACAACTGGGAAAGCCAATAAAAAGGAACTGATAGCTACTCCAATTGTACTGGTGCCTGAATAATCTAAATGAAAATGTTGATTGGAAGTAAACAGAGTGAATATTGAATTCAGAACAGGAGCAATGAATACCAAGAAGGAACTGTCGCGGTTCGGTGAGGTGATAGTATTGGGTAGGGGGAGGGGGCGAGGTGAGGTTGGGTCAATAGGGGATTTGGTGCTGGATCGGGGTGGGAAGGTGCAGGTGGAGACTGGGTCATGTCAGTGAAGAGATCAGGTCGATGGGGAATACCATGGGGCAGAGGGCATGGGGTGTTTAGTTGTGGAGTTGTGCACCTGAAACATGGGAGATCCTCTTAAATATGCAGGTCGAGCTCTGATGACCCCACCAGGACCTGTTGCATGATAGTTGCCTAATCCCTGATCAGAGGAGTAATGATCACTACCCCACCAGTCCAAACCTACCAGGTTCCAAACCAAGGCCAGAAGAGGCCCAAAGATGTTCATTAATTATTTTTCTGTTCCCTTGTGGCCCTGGCGCAGCATGAACCTTTCTCTGAGCCACACACAAAAAACACTGGTCCTCTCCCCTCCTGGGCTGGGAATCTCCAGGTTTACCTGACGCTCACTTTCCCGCCCGCACCCACCAACCAAGGACTGATTCCCGCAGGTTTATTCAGGAGCATAAATATGGGACTGAGTCTGAGACTAGGAGGGTGTTTCCACTTGTGGGAGATTACTTCATGTATCAGACTCGCCCCCCCCCCCAACCCAAAGATGTGCAGGTAAGTGGATTAGCCACGCTAAATTGCCCCTTAATTGGAAAACAAAAAATAATTGGGTATTCTAAATTTATAATAAAGAAAAATGGGGGAAAAAATGTATCAGATCTGCCAACCCAGGAATCAATCTGGTAAACCTTGGCTACACTCTCTCAACAGCAAGAACATCCTTCCTCAGATACTTAGTTTCCTCGATTTAGATTCAGGACCTTAGTCTCAGAATCAACTACCTCACCCTCCACCTCGATGGAAAATTCCATCATATTATGGTCATTCATCCCCAAGGGGTCTCGCACAAATAAATTGTGAATGATTCAGTTCTCTTTACACAGTAACCAGTCAAGGATGGCCTATTCTCTAGTTGGTTCCTCAACATGTTGGTCCAGAAAACCATCCCGTATACACTCCAGGAATTCCTCCTCTACAGTATTGTGACTAATTTGACTTGCCCAATCTATTTTTGTTTCATAAACTTAGAGTACCCAATTATTTTTTTTCCAATTAAGGGGCAATTTAGCATCACCAATCCACCTACCCTGCACTTCTTTGGGTTCTGAGGGTGAGGCCCACGGAGACACGGGGAGAATGTGCAAACTCCACCCTGACAGTGACCCGGGGCCGGGATCGAACCACCGTGCCACCCTGCTGCCCTTGATTTGTCTAATCTATATAAAGATTAAAATCACCCATAATTACAGATGTTCCTTTATCGCCTGCGTCTCCAATTTCCTGTTTAATGCCATTCCCCACACCACCATTGCAGTTTTGAGGTCTGTATACGATGCCCGCTAATGTTCTTTGCCCTTGGTGTTTTTCAGCTCTACCCATACAGCTTCCACATTGTCAGAGCTAATATCCCTCTCTCTATTGCGTTAATCTCCTCTTTAACCAGCACTGCCATGTCACCACCTTTTCCTTTTTGTCTGTCCTTCCGAAACAGTGACTATCCCAGGATGTTCAATTCCCATCCCTGGTCACCCTGCAGCCATGTTTCTGCAATCCCAATTATATCATACTCGTTTACGTCTATTTGTGCGATTATGTCCTCCTCTTCATTGTGAATGCTCCATGCATTAAGCCAAAGCCTTTAAGCTTGTCTTTCAAACTTTACTTGTCTCGCTCCCAATATTTTTCACTGTGACCCTGTTTGATTCTGGCTCTTGGTTTCCCTGCCTATCACTTTTCTTATTCCCCTTTCTGTCTTTTGTTTTTGTCCACGTTTCCCCCTCCTCTGACTCCGTGCACAGATTCCCATCCCCCTGCCATAATAATTTAAATCCTCCCCAACCACTCTAGCAAATACTCCCCCGAGAACATCAGTCTCGGTCCTGCCCAGGTGTAACCCATCCAGTTTTATTGGTTCTACCGCCTCAGAAGTGGTCCCAATATCCCAGGAATCTAAAACCCTCCCCCTCACACCATCTCTTCTGCTACGTATTCATCTGGTTCCTCCTGCTATTTCTACCCTGACTAGCACGTGGCATTGGTAGTAATCCTGAGAACTCTACCTTTGAGGTCCTTCTTTTCAACTTTCTAACTCCCTATATTTAGGATCTCATCTCTTTTCCTTTACCTATGTCATTTGGATAAATGTGTACCACCACCACTGGCTGTTCACCCTCACCCTTCAGAATGTCCTGTAACCACACCGAGACATCCTTGACCCTAGCACCAGGGAGGCAACATACCATCCTGGAGTCTCGTTTGTGGCCACAGAAACGCCTGTCTATTCCCCTTACAATCAAATCCCCTATAACTATTGCATTCTCACACTGCAGCAGAACTAACGTGGTGCAATGAATTTGGCTGTTGCTGTTTTCCCCTGAGAGGCCATTCCCCTCAACAGTATCCAAAGCGGTATATCTGTTCTGCAGAGGAATGGCCACAGGAGATTCCTGCACTGCCTGCCTAGTCCTCATGCTGTGCCTGGTGCTCACCCATTCCCTTCCTGCCTGTGGAGTCTGAGCCTGCGGTGTGACCACCTCTCTATATGTGCTGTCCACGATGCTCTCCTCCTCGTGGATTCTCCACGGTGTCCCCAGCCGCCGCTCCAACTCTGAATTTGGGCTTCCAGGAGCTGTACCTGGAGACACTTCCTGTACACATACTGGCCAAGGCACTGGACATGTTCCCGGTTTCCCACATAGAGAAAGAGGTGCACACCACGGTTGGAGCTCTCCTGCCAGGACATACCCATTTAAATATAATTAAACCTTTCGGAAGATACTTAATATAAAATCAGATCAATTACTCCAGGGCCCTTCTTATCCATTCCTCATTGTTACAGAATATAGCACTTACAAATAATGAACCACTCTCACCCCCACATCCCAAAGATGTGCAGGGCAGGTGGATTGGCCATGCAAATTTCCCTGTAATTGGAAAAAAAAAATTTTTAAGCAACAAATGATGAATTACAAAAATAAGACCTTGAAAACTAGGGCTGGATTCAACCAAATGGGAACAAAGTCCCCAGCGAGCGCGTTTAACCGCCTGTTTCCTGGTGCTCGCAGTGCCGAATAATACGAGGCTATACAACGTGACTCGTGTTCTATAAGGGCCTCAGCGGGAAATGCGCAGCCGAGGATGCACATAGCCACGTTTTGTACATTGTGGAGCTCCACTCACCAGAACTCCCCATTGTAGCGAGAGATTGAGCACCATTTTTGAATGGCATCCCAATCTCCGAGGCTTCCGAAGCGACCCCCAACCTCCCCCCAAGCCCGAACACACTATGGGAGTGTCCCAGTCCCTCCAGATCAGAGCTACCATTACCCCCAAAACATTATGTCTGCAAATCCCGTCCAAAACCCCCTCAACCTCGGACACCACAAAACATTTTTGGACATGGTTCGCTGGCCCACCCGCACACCGCCCACACCCTAGGAGCTGACTCGTCCTGGACACCGTTGTGTGGGCCCTGTGCACCACTTCAATCTGGGTGAGACTTAGTCTTGCGCATGACGAGGATGCATTAACCCTCCACAAAGCCTCACTCCACACTCCAACCCCCAGGACCCCCTCAGCTCCTCCTCCCACTTTCACCTAACCCCCTCCACTGAGGCACTCTCTCTCTCAACAGCTCCCCATATATCCCAGACCTTTCCCTCGCCTATCTCCTCTTCGGACAGGAGTTTGTCCTGCAGTACCGGGGGTAGCCGTGCTGGAAACGAAGGCACCTCCTTCCTCATGAAGTCCTTAACCTGCAGATACCTGAACCCACTCACCTTCGGCAACTGCTACATCCCCTCCAGCACCTCCAGGTCTGCAAACTTCCCTCCAACAAATAAATCCCTCAAAGTATTCTATCTCCACATGCCGCCATCCCTGGAACCTCGCATCCAACCCAGCTGGGGCAAACCTATGATTGTCACCCACAGGGACATGCTTGGATCGACTGGACTTGTACTCACTGTAGTTTCGAAGAATGAGAGGGGATCTCATAGAAACATATAAAATCCTGATGGGACTGGACAGGCTGGATGCAGGAAGAATGTTCCCAATGTTGGGAATGTTCAGAACTCGGGGTCACAGCCTAAGAATAAGGGGTCAGCCATTCAGGACTGAGATGAGGAAGAACTTCTCTCAGAGAGTTGTGAGCTTGTGGAATTCTCTCCCACAGAAAGCTGTTGGGGCCAGTTCATTGGATATATTGAAGAGGGAGCTGGACGTGGCCCTTGCGGCTAAAGGGATCAACAGGAATGGAGAGAAAGCGGGAGTCGGATACTGAATTTGCACATCAGCCATGATCATATTGAATGGTGGAACAGGCTTGAAGCGCCGAATGGCCTACTCCTGCACCTATTCTCTATGGTTACATTCTAAAATCCTGCCGGCACTGGTCGAGGGGTGTTTTTCTGACTGGAAGTCTGTGTCCAGTGGGGTACCGCAGGGATCAGTGTTGAGGCCCTTGCTCTTTGTGGTTTCTATAAATGATTTAGATATGAATATAGGAGGGTTGATCAGTAAGTTCGCGGATGATACGGAAATTGGTGGGGTGGTAAATAATGCGGAGGATAGCCTTCGATTACAGGAGGATATAGACGGGCTGGTCAGATGGACTGATCAGTGGCAAGTGGAATTCAATCCGGATAAGTGTGAGGTGATGCACTTGGGCAGGACAAACAGGGCACGGGAATACAGGATAAACGTCAGGACCCTGGGAAGCACCGAGGATCAGAGGGACCTTGGTGTGCATGTACACCCGTCCCTTAAGTAGCAGAGCAGGTGGATACAGTGGTTAAGGCGGCACATGGTATACTTGCCTTTATTAGCCGAGGCATAGAGTTTAAGAGCAGGGAGGTTCTGCTGGAACTGTATAAAACGTTGGTTAGGCTACAGCCAGAGTATTGTGAGCAGTTCTGGGATCCACATTATAGGAGGGATGTGATAGCACTGGAAAGGGTGCAGAGGAGATTCACCTGGGTGTTGGGCTGGAGCGTTTTAGTTATGAAGAGAGATTGGATAGACTGGGGTTGTTTTCCTTGGAGCAGAGGAGACTGAGGGGGGACATGATTGAGATGTATAAAATTATGAGGGGCATAGATAGAGTAGACAAGAATAAACCTTTCCCCTTGGTGGAGGGGTCAATGTCCAGGGGGCAGAGATTTAAGATAAGGGGCAGGAGGTTTAGAGGGGATGTGAGGAAAAACCTTTCACCCAGAAGGGGGTGGGAGTCTGGAACTCGCTGCCTGAAAGGGTGATGGAGGCAGAGACCCTCATAACATTTAAGAAGTATTTAGATGTGCAGTTGCGATCCCAAGGCAGACAAGGCTATGGACCAAGAGCTAGAAAATGGGATTAGAATAGTTACGTGATTGCTTTTGACCGGCGCAAATGCGATGGGTCAAAGAGCCTTTTCTGTGATGTCGACCTCTATGACAGCGTCCTGGTAGGCAGCTAGGGGTTAGGGGAGCAGAGGGGAAACTGGACAAGTGTGGACCCACTGGATTGCAAAGACAGCCGCAGCCTTTCGATCTCTTCAAAGGGCACTGCAGACGTCCCCAGTGGTCCAAATATCTCCAAATTTGTCTTGGTGAAAAACTTGTTCTGTTTTATGTTAAAGACACTTTTATAAATGCACGTTGTTGTTTGTTGTTGTAAAATAAAGAACTTGCATTTATAGAGCACCATCTGCATCCTGGAGATATCCCGAAGCATTTCACAACCAATTAAGTGCTCTACTGGAGTGACTGTAGACAGAACAAGATGTCACAAACAGCAATGAGATCAATGGTCAGATGATCTGCTTTAGATTGTTGGTCTGTATTTTAGGGCAACCCAAGCTGTTTTACGAATAGTCCTTGAATTAGGTTATACAAAGCTTTACTTTAACATCCATTCAGAGAAAAACAGCACATCAAACAGTGCAACACACTGATCGTGCTGGCTACTCAAATGCAGGATTGAACCCATGACCTGGACACTCAGGGGCTACCACTGAACCAAGGCTGATATCTTTTGCGTCCAAGCACTGTTTTTTTTCCAGCTGGGCTAAAAGATTGAGGGGCAAAATCTATCTGACAAAACACAAGGCAACATTAATTAATCCACTGAGATACTGCAGACGCTGGAATCTGAACCCGACAACCTCTGTGGAGGGCGAAGGGAGCTAACATTTCCAGTCTGGATGACTGTCAAAATTAATTAATTAATTATTAATCCATATTTGCCACCATGTATGCATTTCTGATCCTCCACCCCCCTGGTGTTGAATGGAAAGGGGGCACAAGAAAGGGTTATACTAAAGAAAAACTGAACAAGCTGGGACTTTTCTTTACGAAAGGGAAAACTGAGAGGTGACCTGACAGATCCTCAAGATTATAAAACATTTTTGATGGGACAGATGCAGAGATATCCCAGTTGCCCGGGACTGGGGGCGGGAGATGAGGTGGGGACTGGGGGCGGGAGATGAGGTGGGGGGATCATCATAAACTTAACAGGAAATCCAGGCCACATTCCTTTATTCAGAGAGTGTTGGGAATGTGGCACTGAAAAATCATTGAGATGCGCAAAGTGAAAGGGAGCAGCAGAGGAGCTGGCAAGGCAGAGAAGGGATAGCAGGGCTCCTGGCTCAAATGGCCTGTGTCTGTACCCCCCCTCCCCCCCCCCCCCCACCACCACCCAGCCCCCCCAAACCCAGGTAGGAGCTGCACTCTTTCCGCATCGCTCATTTGATGAGAAGCTTTGCGTTTGAATTGTGTTTCTTCCCAAAAAATTCACTATTCACGATTCTGCACTACCACCCCCCCCCCCGCCCTCCACGGAGAATGTGGCGGCTTTCCAGCCCCGCCCATTCCCCCCACTTTCCAGCCCCGTCCATTCCCCCCCACTTTCCAGCCCCACCCATTCCCCCCCCACTTTCCAGCCCCGCCCATTCCCACCCACTTCCCAGCCCTGCCCATTCCCCCCACTTTCCAGCCCCACCCATTCCCCTCAGTTTCCAGCCCCACCCATTCCCCCCCACTTTCCAGCCCCGCCCATTCCCCCCCACTTTCCAGCCCCCATTCCCCCCACTTTCCAGCCCTGCCCACTTTCCAGCCCCGCCCATTCCCCCCACTTTCCAGCCCCGCCCATTTCCCCCACTTCCCAGCCCTGCCCATTCCCCCCCACTTTCCAGCCCCACCCATTCCCCCCACTTTCCAGCCCCACCCATTCCCCCCCACTTTCCAGCCCCACCCATTCCCCCCACTTTCCAGCCCCACCCACCCCCCCACTTTCCAGCCCCGCCCATTCCCCCCACTTTCCAGCCCCGCCCATTCCCCCCACTTTCCAGCCCCGCCCATTCCCCCCACTTTCCAGCCCCGCCCATTCCCCCCACTTTCCAGCCCCACCCATTCCCCCCACTTTCCAGCCCCGCCCATTCCCCCCACTTTCCAGCCCCGCCCATTCCCCCCACTTTCCAGCCCCGCCCATTCCCCCCACTTTCCAGCCCCACCCATTCCCCCCACTTTCCAGCCCCACCCATTCCCCCCACTTTCCAGCCCCGCCCATTCCCCCCACTTTCCAGCCCCGCCCACTTTCCAGCCCCGCCCATTCCCCCCACTTTCCAGCCCCGCCCACTTTCCAGCCCCGCCCATTCCCCCCACTTTCCAGCCCCGCCCACTTTCCAGCCCCGCCCATTCCCCCCACTTTCCAGCCCCGCCCACTTTCCAGCCCTGCCCATTCCCCCCACTTTCCAGTCCCGCCCACTTTCCAGCCCCGCCCATTCCCCCCACTTTACAGCCCCGCCCACTTTCCAGCCCCGCCCATTCCCCCCACTTTCCAGCCCCGCCCACTTTCCAGCCCCGCCCATTCCCCCCACTTTCCAGCCCCGCCCACTTTCCAGCCCCGACCATTCCCCCCACTTTCCAGCCCCGCCCACTTTCCAGCCCCGCCCATTCCCCCCACTTTCCAGTCCCGCCCACTTTCCAGCCCCGCCCATTCCCCCCACTTTACAGCCCCGCCCACTTTCCAGCCCCGCCCAGCTACATTTCTGTCTCCGAGCTCCTCCCCCCCGCACACTCCACATCATCCGTCAATTTGACCAGAATCCGATGAGAATCGGCCCGGGGCGGGAACGGCGCCAAACGGCCGCTGGCCCCCCGCCCGCGTAATGGGGGCGGGGATACTCGGGGATTTGGTAGGAAAGCCCCGCCCCCTCAGGCCCCGCCCATCACGCCCCTCCCCGCACCCCGCTCGCCCCGCCCACCGTGCGTTCTCACTCCACCTCAGGCCCCGCCCCCCGCCCGCCCCGCCTCGCGCGCCCCGCCCCCTCAGGCCCCGCCCCCTCCCGCGCGCCCCCTCCCAGACAAAGCGGCGGGGCGGCGGGCAGCGCGCTCAGTCCAGCCGCCGGGGAGCACAGCAAGATCCCAGCACCATGGCCGCCTTCGCCGCTCCCGACTACTTCGCGGCCGAGTGCCTGATGTCCATGTGGAGCGGGGCGGGGGTCCCCGGGGCGGGGGGGCCCGGGGCGGGGGGGCCCGGGGCGGGGGGGCCCGGGGCGGGGGGGCCCGGGGCGGACGATGAGGAGAGTTGGAGCGAGGACAAAGAGGTGCGGGAGACGCTGCGGGGCGGCGGCGGGATCCTCGCCCGGCTCCAGAAATCCCGCCCCGTCTCCTCCAACTCGGACAGCAGCAGCTCGGCGGAGAGCGGCTACACCACCCAGTCTGAGGGGGGGCCCGGCCCGGGGACCCCCGCCCCCGGGACCCCCGCCCCCGGGACCCCCACCCCTGGCTCGGGCAGCCGCCGGTGCCGCCGCTCGGACAGAGGCGCCGCCGCCAAACGGCATCAGTGTGAATTCCGCGGCTGCGGCAAAGTTTACGGCAAATCCTCGCATCTGAAAGCGCACCGGAGAACACACACAGGTAACCCCCCCCCCCCCCCCAATCTCTCCCCCCCCCCCAATCTCCCCCCCCCCCACACACACTCCCCCCCCCCCCCCCCACACACTTCCCCCCCCCCACTCCCCCCCCAATCTCCCCCCCCACCCCCCCCCCCAATCTCCCCCCCCACCCCCCACACCCCCACCCCCCACACTCCCCCCCCCCCACACTCCCCCACCCCACACTCCCCCACCCCCCACACTCCCCCCCCTCCCACACTCCCCACCCCCCCACACTCCTCCCCCCCCCACACTCCCCCCCCCCCCCCACACTCCCCCCCCCCCCCAATCTCCCTCCCCTCTCCCCCCCCCCACTCCCCACCCCACCCCCCCACACTCCTCCCCCCCACACTTCCCCCCCCCCAATCTCCCTCCCCCCTCAACCCCCCAATCTCCTCCCTCCCCCCCCCCCACTCCTCCCCCCCCCACACTCCTCCCCCCCCCCACACTCCCCCCCCCCCAATCTCCCTCCCCTCTCCCCCCCCCACTCCCCACCCCACCCCCCCACACTCCTCCCCCCCCACCCCCCCACTCTTCCCCCCCCCCCAATCCAACCCCCCCCAATCCAGCCCCCCCTATCCAATCCCCCCATCCAATCCCCCCCCCGATCCAATCTCCCCCCCCCCGATCCAATCTCCCCCCCCCCCCCCCGATCCAATCTCCCCCCCCCCCCCCCGATCCAATCTCCCCCCCGATCCAATCTCCCCCCCCCCCGATCCAATCTCCCCCCCCCCGATCCAATCTCCCCCCCCCCGATCCAATCTCCCCCCCCCCCGATCCAATCTCCCCCCCCCCCGATCCAATCTCCCCCCCCCGATCCAATCTCCCCCCCCCGATCCAATCTCCCCCCCCCCCCCGATCCAATCTCCCCCCCCCCCGATCCAATCTCCCCCCCCCCCCCGATCCAATCTCCCCCCCCCGATCCAATCTCCCCCCCCCCCCGATCCAATCTCCCCCCCCCCCCGATCCAATCTCCCCCCCCCCCGATCCAATCTCCCCCCCCCCCCCGATCCAATCTCCCCCCCCCCCCCCCGATCCAATCTCCCCCCCCCCCCCCCCGATCCAATCTCCCCCCCCCCCCGATCCAATCTCCCCCCCCCCCCCGATCCAATCTCCCCCCCCCCCCCGATCCAATCTCCCCCCCCCCCCGATCCAATCTCCCCCCCCCCCGATCCAATCTCCCCCCCCCCCCCGATCCAATCTCCCCCCCCCCCCCGATCCAATCTCCCCCCCCCCCCCGATCCAATCTCCCCCCCCCCCGATCCAATCTCCCCCCCCCCCCCGATCCAATCTCCCCCCCCCCCCCCCCGATCCAATCTCCCCCCCCCCCCCCCCCCGATCCAATCTCCCCCCCCCCCCCCGATCCAATCTCCCCCCCCCCGATCCAATCTCCCCCACTCCCCCCCGATCCAATCTCTCCCCCCCCCCCCCCCCCCCGATCCAATCTCTCCCCCCCCCCCTGATCCAATCTCCCCCCCCCCCCCCCCGATCCAATCTCTCCCCCCCCCCTCCCCCGGATCCAATCTCCCCCCCCCCGATCCAATCTCTTCCCCCCCCCCCCCCCGATCCAATCTCTTCCCCCCCCCCCGATCCAATCTCCCCCCCGCCCCCCGCCCCGATCCAATCTCCCCCCCCCCCCCCCCCCGATCCAATCTCTCCCCCCCCCCCCCGATCCAATCTCCCCCCCCCCCCCCGATCCAATCTCCCCCCCCCCCCCCGATCCAATCTCCCCCCCCCCCCCCCCGATCCAATCTCCCCCCCCCCCCCCCCCCCGGATCCAATCTCCCCCCCCCCCCCCCGGATCCAATCTCCCCCCCGATCCAATCTCCCCCCCCTCCCCAATCTCCCCCCCTCCCCAATCTCCCCCCCCTCCCCAATCTCCCCCCCCTCCCCAATCTCCCCCCCCCAATCTCCCCCCCCCTCCCCAATCTCCCCCCCCTCCCCAATCTCCCCCCCCTCCCCAATCTCCCCCCCCTCCCCAATCTCCCCCCCCTCCCCAATCTCCCCCCCCTCCCCAATCTCCCCCCCCTCCCCAATCTCCCCCCCCTCCCCAATCTCCCCCCCCTCCCCAATCTCCCCCCCCTCCCCAATCTCCCCCCCCTCCCCAATCTCCCCCCCCTCCCCAATCTCCCCCCCCTCCCCAATCTCCCCCCCCTCCCCAATCTCCCCCCCCTCCCCAATCTCCCCCCCCTCCCCAATCTCCCCCCCCTCCCCAATCTCCCCCCCCCTCCCCAATCTCCCCCCCCTCCCCAATCTCCCCCCCCTCCCCAATCTCCCCCCCCTCCCCAATCTCCCCCCCCTCCCCAATCTCCCCCCCCCTCCCCAATCTCCCCCCCCCTCCCCAATCTCCCCCCCTCCCCAATCTCCCCCCCTCCCCAATCTCCCCCCCTCCCCAATCTCCCCCCCTCCCCAATCTCCCCCCCCTCCCCAATCTCCCCCCTCCCCAATCTCCCCCCTCCCCAAATCTCCCCCCTCCCCAATCTCCCCCCCCCCCAATCCCCCCCCCCAATCTCCCCCCCCTCCCAATCTCCCCCCCCCCTCCCAATCTCCCCCCCCCTCCCCAATCTCCCCCCCCTCCCCAATCTCCCCCCCCCTCCCCAATCTCCCCCCCCCTCCCCAATCTCCCCCCCCCTCCCCAATCTCCCCCCCCTCCCCAATCTCCCCCCCCTCCCCAATCTCCCCCCCCTCCCCAATCTCCCCCCTCCCCAATCTCCCCCTCTCCCCCCCCTCCCAATCTCCCCCCAATCTCCCCCCCCTCCCCAATCTCCCCCCCCTCCCCAATCTCCCCCCCTCCCCAATCTCCCCCCCCTCCCCAATCTCCCCCCCCTCCCCAATCTCCCCCCCCCTCCCCAATCTCCCCCCCCCTCCCCAATCTCCCCCCCCCCTCCCCAATCTCCCCCCCCCTCCCCAATCTCCCCCCCCTCCCCAATCTCCCCCCCCTCCCCAATCTCCCCCCCCTCCCCAATCTCCCCCCCTCCCCAATCTCCCCCCCCTCCCCAATCTCCCCCCCTCCCCAATCTCCCCCCCCTCCCAATCTCCCCCCCCTCCCAATCTCCCCCCCCTCCCAATCTCCCCCCCCTCCCAATCTCCCCCCCCTCCCAATCTCCCCCCCTCCCAATCTCCCCCCTCCCAATCTCCCCCCTCCCAATCTCCCCCCCTCCCCAATCTCCCCCCCTCCCCAATCTCCCCCCCTCCCCAATCTCCCCCCCTCCCCAATCTCCCCCCCTCCCAATCTCCCCCCCTCCCCAATCTCCCCCCCTCCCCAATCTCCCCCCCTCCCCAATCTCCCCCCCTCCCCAATCTCCCCCCCTCCCCAATCTCCCCCCCTCCCCAATCTCCCCCCCTCCCCAATCTCCCCCCCTCCCCAATCTCCCCCCCTCCCCAATCTCCCCCCCTCCCCAATCTCCCCCCCTCCCCAATCTCCCCCCCCTCCCCAATCTCCCCCCCTCCCCAATCTCCCCCCCTCCCCAATCTCCCCCCCCCTCCCCAATCTCCCCCCCCCTCCCCAATCTCCCCCCCCTCCCCAATCTCCCCCCCCTCCCCAATCTCCCCCCCCTCCCCAATCTCCCCCCCCCCTCCCCAATCTCCCCCCCCCCTCCCCAATCTCCCCCCCCCTCCCCAATCTCCCCCCCCTCCCCAATCTCCCCCCCCTCCCCAATCTCCCCCCCCTCCCCAATCTCCCCCCCCTCCCCAATCTCCCCCCCCTCCCCAATCTCCCCCCCCTCCCCAATCTCCCCCCCTCCCCAATCTCCCCCCCTCCCCAATCTCCCCCCCCTCCCCAATCTCCCCCCCCTCCCCAATCTCCCCCCCCTCCCCAATCTCCCCCCCCCCCCTCCCAATCTCCCCCCCCTCCCCAATCTCCCCCCCTCCCCAATCTCCCCCCCCTCCCCAATCTCCCCCCCCTCCCCAATCTCCCCCCCCTCCCCAATCTCCCCCCCCTCCCCAATCTCCCCCCCCTCCCCAATCTCCCCCCCTCCCCAATCTCCCCCCACCCCCTCCCAATCTCCCCCCCTCCCCAATCTCCCCCCCCTCCCCAATCTCCCCCCCCCTCCCCAATCTCCCCCCCCTCCCCAATCTCCCCCCCCTCCCCAATCTCCCCCCCTCCCCAATCTCCCCCCCTCCCCAATCTCCCCCCCCTCCCCAATCTCCCCCCCCTCCCAATCTCCCCCCCCCTCCCCAATCTCCCCCCCCCCTCCCCAATCTCCCCCCCCCTCCCCAATCTCCCCCCCCTCCCCAATCTCCCCCCCCTCCCCAATCTCCCCCCCTCCCCAATCTCCCCCCCCTCCCCAATCTCCCCCCCTCCCCAATCTCCCCCCTCCCCAATCTCCCCCCTCCCCAATCTCCCCCCTCCCCAATCTCCCCCCCTCCCCAATCTCCCCCCTCCCCAATCTCCCCCCCCCCCAATCTCCCCCCCCCCCCCTCCCCAATCACCCCCTCACCCCCCCCCCCCCCAATTACCCCCTCACCCTCCCACTCACCTTCCTTTCCTAAGGCCCCCCCCGAATGCACACCGGTAACTCCCTACCCCCAAATACCAACCCCCCCCCAAATGCCAACAACCCCCCCCCCCCCCCCCCCCCCCAGAACCCAAACAGGTAAACCCCACCCACCCACACCTCGTACTGTCACCCCCCTCAGGTGGTGTCAGTGTTGATGTTCGGGATGTCTGTCTGGTTCCGCTCACTGTTCGGGGGGGGGGGGGGAGGAAGGATTCTGTCGCGGCAACGGGATTGTCCCTGCCCCCACCCCCAGGACATTGAGTGGAGGGGGTGGGCAATTCCTGTCGTGGGCTCCCCTCCAGCTTCGCGGGGGCGTGACAGGGATCCCGCCTTCCCCAGAAAAGGCCACGCTGGGATTTCCTCCATTTTAAAAATGAATAACAATGTGATGGGGAGGCGGTCTGACCTTCTCCTCTCTCTCCCCCCCCCGCCCCCCCCCCCCACTGGAGGTTCAAGAGCCCCTCCCATCCCAGAGGGGGCTGGGCCTTTCCAGGGGGTGTGACTGAGCTTAGCACTGGGTGTCCACCCCCTCCGCCCGCTGGGTCACACTGGCTAAATGAAGACCCTTCAGCCCAGCCAGCCAGCACTTAACCCCCCTCACACCAAACCAGTTACTGCAGATACTGGGACATGGATAGGAAATGCTGCACTCAGTATCTCTGGAGGGAGAAGGGGACAACATTTCCAGTCTGGATCACTTGTAGTGTTTCAAGCTCTGAACTTTAGTTCTGCTCTTTCTGCTCGGGCACTGCCAGACCTGCTGAGATTGTCCAGCATTTGCTGTTTTTGTTGTTTTTTTTGCTGTTTACCTACCTATTCGGATGCCATTTTCCTGCCCTTTGCTCTGTACCCTTGTGTGCTGTGGTGTTTCAAGCGATGTATCGTGACTGCTGTCAAGGGCCTATCCTGCCTTTTAGAATGAACCAAAGATGAATCTGATAGGTGAATGATTACTGAAACTGTGGACGCGAGCCTCCGGTCACACTGTGCTGGAAAAAGCAGCTCGCTGCGGCGCAACGTGGCCCGTGAAAGCCGGGGGACCCCGGGATCCACGCAGCTCGCAACGCCTCGAGATTCAATGCAATCTCGTGAAATGTAAATCCTGCCCACAATGAGCGGAGTCACTTTTTGGCAAATCTGTATATTAGAACGAGGCAGTTAGCCTTACTCTAATGTGCAGATTCCAGAGGTACCCGAGGCTTTGAGATTCAATTCCTTCGTCTCGGAGACCTCGGGCGAGCGCCGCTTCGCGTTAGTCCCCACGAACGGGGACCAGGTGGAACGGCACTCGTGGGGGGCCTCCCAGGGGATCGGAAGCCCCCAACTGCATGCCCTTTGGACAGGGTGGTGCCCTAGTACTGCCGGTGCCATCTGGGCACTCTGACAGTGCCACCTGGGCTCTGCCAATGTGCAACGGTGGCAATGCCAGCTGGTTTGTCACTGCCAGGTTAACACTGCCAAGCTGGCAGTTTTTGCGCATGCCCAATTGGCCCGGGGTTGCCCCCTGTGGGTGTTTGGGGGGGGGGGGGGGGGGCTGTGGAAGGTGGGTGCCTGCTTCCCCTCATTTTGCATTTGGGCCGGGGGAGTTTTTTTTTTGTGTGGGCCTCGGAGATCAGGATGCCATTACAACTGGCAGTTCCGGCGCACAAAGCTCTCCATTGTAAAAATGAAAGGGGCTGTGTACAGCCTCAGCCGCACGTTTCCCGTTCAGGCCCCTTATTCAACACGCCACGTGTTTCTCAGCACAGAGTGCCGGGAAGCACGCGGCTAAACACGCTCACCAAGGAACTTCCTTTTTGGAAGATTGTGCCCCTTGTAACAGATTTACAAATGAATAGCATCACCAGCAGACCACAGACCAATCTATTGCTGTGATTCCAAGTGCATGTTCTGATTGACCCTCTTACAAGCAGTAGAACGTGGCTTGGAAGAGTTTATTTGAGTTGGTTGAAGTGGAGCAGAATGCCAGAGGTGGCGGCTAAGAGCTGGTGTCATGCAGAGTGTACGACCAGTTACTAGCTGAAATCACAAAGAAGTTGAGGGAATCCCAGAAGCAGAGCCACTCCACTTGCATGTACCAGGTTCCCCCTTCCACCCAGATAGATTGATTGATATTTGTTGTCACATGTACCAAAGTACAGTGAAAAGTATTTTTCTGCGGCCAAGGGAATGCTGAGGGCCTTCCATCGAGGGACTTTACCTCGATAGTAGACAAAAGAATAATCGACAGAGTACATTGATAGTGGTGCATCAACAAATAGTGATTGGTTACAGTGCGCAGAACAAGGCCAAACAAGAGCAGCATAGGGTGTCGTGAACAGTGTCCTTACAGGGAACAGCTCAGTCCAAGAGAGAGTCATTGAGGAGTCTTGTAGCTGTGGGGAAGAAGCTGTTCCTATGTCTGGATGTGCAGGATCTGTACCTTCTGCCTGATGGAAGGGTCTGGGAGAAGGCAGTGCCTGGGTGGGAGGGGTCTCTGACAATGCTGTCTGCCTTCCTGAGGCAGCGGGAGGCGTATACAGAATCAATATGAGGGTGGCAAGCTTGTGTGATGATTTGGGCTGAGTTCACCACACTATAGTCTCTTGCGATCTTGGGCTGAGCAGTTGCCATACCAGGCTGTGATGCAGCCCAATAGGATGCTTTGAATGGCACATCTGTAGAAGTTTGTGAGAGTCGATGCATACATGCCGAATTTCTTTAGCTTCCATAGGAAGTAGAGACGTTGTTGGGCTTTCTTGACTGTTGCATCAACGTGAGTGGACCAGGACAGACTGTTGGTGATGGTTTCTCCCAGGAACTTAAAGCTATCGACCTTCTCTACTTCGGAGCCATTGATGCAGATGGGAATGTGTGTCATGCTACGCTTCCTGAAATCGATGATCAGTTCATTGGTCTTTACGACATTTAGAGAGAGTTTGTTTTCGGTACACCATGCAACCAAGTGATCTATCTCCCTTCTGTAGTCTGATTTGTCGTTGTTTGAGATACGACCCACCACAGTCGTATCATCTGCGAACTTATAGATTGAATTGGAGTAGAATCTCAGCACACCGTCCTGTGTGTACGGGAGTACAGTAGAGGACTGAGCACACATCCTTGCAGGGCTATTGTGGAGGAGTGTTGTTACCTATCCTGACCGATTGCGGTCTGTTGGTGTGGAAGTCAAGGATCCAGCTGCACAGATGGGTCAAGTCCAAGGTTACAGAGTTGGGATAATGGTGTTGAAGGCGGAGCTGTAGTCTATGAACAGCAGTCTGACGTAGATGTCCTTGTTGTCGAGATGTTCGAGAGTTGATTGTAGGGCCAGAGAGATAACATCTGCTGTGGATTGGTTGCCGCAGTAGGCAAACTGCAGTGAACCGAGACCACCTGGGAGGCTGGCAGTGATCCGTCTCATGACTAAGCAGCTCATAGCATTTCATGGTAACAGATCTTGACTGTGCATCATAAACTCCTTCATGGTCAACATTTTTGAGCGCATCGCCTCCGAGGCCTCGCACCTCCTTCATTACACCATCTTCGCTCATGAGATCCAGGGCACCATGCGCCTCATGCTGCCGGGAGAACAGGCCAAGTAAACATGGCGCCTTCGAGGCACGAAAGCGGTCACCAAATACACCAACTCCATTTAGGTCGAGCGTACTAAAGATAAAAAATACAAGATTACAATGCAGCTGGAGGCCACTGTGACCAATCCAGCTCTTTGGTGGAATTTCCTAGATGCCTCTCTGTAGCCCTGGGGGCTAAACTGGTCAATAGGTGTAGAGCTAAGAGTACCCAATTCATTTTTTCCAATTTAGGGGCAATTTAGCGTGGCCAATCCACCTACCCTGCACATCTTTGGGTTGTGGGGGTGAAACCCACGCAGACATGGGGAGAATGTGCAAACTCCACACAGGACAGTGACCCAGAGCCAAGATGGAACCTGGGACCTCGGCGATGTGAGGCTGCAGTGCTAACCACTGTGCCACCGTGCTGCCCTTAAAATAGGTGTAGAGTTTGAGGCAAATCTTCATTATAGTAAATGGGGATTGAGTATTCCGTTACGCACAGGGTCCCAGGCTTGGTCTCCTGGCCTGAGCCAAGTTAACTGATCTCAGTGCGAAGGTACAACAATTATTTCTGCACCTCTCGTCTCAGTTGGAGTGTGTGTGATTGGCAGTATCGAGCTCACCTTCAAGGCCCCATTGATCAAACAGTCAGCTGACACTCACCATTATCCCTTCAGGAAGAGAGGAACAATAACAACTCTTATCATTAGAAATACAGTCAATATTCACTTTGAATAATTGGCAGAAAAATATATAAATAGTTTGCAGTGCGCACTCTGCACCCGCTTTCCAACTTGTTGAAAAGGACAATGCAGTGTGAAACAGTTTGCAGGTAGAACCAGGCAGTTCTGTCCCTTTAGTTTTGGTGTCTCAGCTGGCTCAATGTGGTGACTTACATCTGTTACCAGACAGGGAATTCCAGCTGTGTGTGAAGCAAAAATGAATTGGGGTTTGGATTGGAGCTGAGAGAATTATTCCCTCTTCACAAATATTTGGTAGAGGTGAGGAGGACCCCTCTGCTCGCTGAGGGTTTAAAAATCCACCAATCCCTTGGGTATTTCCTTTTTCCCCACTGTGACATCCTCCTGTGCTTTTATACTGTGCCTATCTGTTGATTCCCAACTTGCAATACTGGGATCAAGACCAGTCATAGGAACATTAGGAACTATAGTAGGCCATTCAGCCCCATGCCGCTCAGTCAGAGATGGTTGGTCTGTACCTCCAACACACTTTTACATTGTAGCACCATATTCCTTCATGTTCATGCCCAGCAAGTCTTATCTATCTTCATCTTGAAGGCTATTGCCCTAATACCCACAGATTCTCAGGGGATAAATACCAAATGTCTGCTACTGTGTAAGACAAATGCTTCCTGTTTTCCCTCCCAAGCGCCTTTGTTCTAATTTTAACATTATGCCCCCTTGTGTCAAGTTTCCCCCGTCAGAGCAATTAGATTATTTGTATCTACCCTGGCATTAGAAACCCCTCCATTCCCCTGCATGAAGTTTTTGTAACCTGTCTTCCGTCATTTTGTTTCTCCCATCCCTTACTACTCTCCTCTCTTGTGGATGGTACCTGAATTGTGGTGTGGTTTCATGACATAAGCCCGCTCAGCATTTGACACTGAACCGAGTGTCACTCAGCTTGTTACCAAGGTGGTTGTAAACGTCCTTTGCTGGTGTCCATGCACAAACACCTCACGAGGAGGCTAGTATTTAGATTTGGGGTTAAGAACATTCACTGTTTTTCTCTCTGATTAACTGTGAACTAGTTGTAGAGCCCACGTCACTACCAAGATCATTCATCACAGAACAAGGGTGCAATCTGTGACATTCCTGGTTTGTCTGGCTTTGTGTTATAATAGCAGTATTACTCTGGGACATTAAGGGAGTGGTGGTGTTACAATTCATTCAGGGATTTTGTCTTATTATAGAACATACAGTGCAGAAGGAGGCCATTCGGCCCATCGAGTCTGCACCGACCCACTTAAGCCCTCACCTCCACCCTATCCCCTCAACTCAATGACCCCTCCTACCCCTTTTTTGGTCACTAAGGGCAATTTATCATGGCCAATCCATCTAACTTGCACGTCTTTGGACTGTGCGAAGAATCCGGAGGAAACCCACGCATACACGGGGAGAACGTGCAGACTCCGCACAGACAGTGACCCGGGGGTGAATTGAACCTGGGACCCTGGTGCTGTGAAGCCACAGTACCATGGCAGCATGGCCATTTATGTGGATGTTGCAGCCTTGAGCTCTGGTTGGTGGTAGAGGTTCCACCATTCCTTCCATCATATGGCTGACCAGGTGTGTCTCCTGCCTTGTCCATCTGCTATTGACTTGTGTTGGAAGGATTAACAAATTAATAATCAACCTGCTTGGCCATGTTATGAACGTGATTTCCCTGGTGATTTAATCGTGGGGTGGGACTCTAACCTGGAGCCTCTGCTTGAGGCAGGAACACTGCCCAACAAGACCTCCATATTCGCAGAGTATTAACCCAATGTTTTTGTTTTTCTTGATGGACCTATCTCGCACAAGGTTACAGACAAATTAATATGCTTGATTAGGCTTTCACTAACGATTTTAGTATCTTTCAGTACAGATCTATCTCAGCATTGCTAATACAGTGCACTGAGCTATGATAATTCTGTAATAAACTTCAGGTGTGACTTTGGGCTGTGATGCGATGAATCTCCCTTATATTGCGGGATAGCTTTCCTTGCTAGGTTAACAAACAGCTGGTGATCTTTATTAGTGTCACATGTAGGCTTACATTAACACTGCAATGAAGTTACTGTGAAAATCTCCTAGTCGCCACACTCCGGCCCCTGTTCGGGTACACTGAGGGAGAATTCCGAATGTCCAATTCACCTAACAAGCACGTCTTTCGGGACTTGTAGGAGAGCACCCGGAGGAAACCCAGGCAGACATGGGGAGAACGTGCAGACTCTGCATAGACAGTGACCCCAGCCAGAATTGAACCCGGGTCCCTGGAGCTGTGAAGCAACTGTGATAACCGCTGTACTACTGCATTCATCTACTTGAAAATTAGATTTTTATTCTTGAGTTGCCAGACCATCTCTGCTGAGAAGGTCAGTGTAGGGAAACCTCATCACTAATCTTTAACCAAGAAAATTGTCACTCTGTCATGGTGTGAACCACAGGATTGACTATGGTCCCAGCACAACTTCTGCAGCTCAGGCCCTCCTGAACTGAAATGACCTCGCTCGATAATGAAAGCTTGACTTCGTTGAATTCTGGCAAGGTGCTCTCTGTGAGACACAGATGTGCTGGGAAAGGCTCAAGAACTAGAAGGTGCTGCGGCAACTCTTGAAGAGGAAATTGTCTCAAAGTTCAACTTTAAAAAAAATATATATATGTATTGGATAGGTGAGATCCAGTTTTAAATAGATTTCTGATTTATTTATTTGAAAGCAGTTTTATCAGATTAACAAAGGAGCACAAAACAGCTACAAATCATTCTTGTTGAGACTAATGAATTCAACACCAGGGAAAGGGCAACAGCTCTTGCTGTACATTGTAATCCCGATACTACCCCTTGCCCAAGCAGCTGCATATCTAAGTGCAAGTTAATTTATGTGCCTTGTATCATTAACCTGGCTTTGTTTAGTGTTTTCAGTGACTCCATAACAAGCTGTTCCTTAATCCAGGTTCAGCTACTTGAAATGAGAGCTCTATTGGAGATTAGGTGATGTGATGGATTAGTGAACAGTCCTTTTAATTTGAGAGTAGACAGATGGGAGGAGATGAATAAACCTGACATTCGACTGATGGTGCTTTTATTGAAGCTTTTGTGGTCTTGACAAACAATTGCATCTATTTCCTGGTTCAGTCTACTTGAGTTCAGTTAATGAATTCAAATGCTCAGGGAGATAATTTTTAAGTACTAAATTCCTGCTTTGCAGTGTTTATTACTTGATTCAAATTATTTGATTTAATTCTGTTTCTCTTTGGCTCAGAATTGACTGAATTAATAGTCTGCGTGTCATCCCGAGGGACTTCATTCCAGGTTGTAGCGGAGTAAATCTGAAGGGAAAGCATTACAATTTGTGATCACATTAAATGGAAAAAGTTTAACCGAAGTCAAGCCAGTTAGTGAAGTCAAAACTAAGATACAGCCTTTCCTTATTGAGAGAGTTTATTGACTTTATCCAGTGTCAACATTCCTCAGTGTCGCATGCCAGTTTAAGTGTTCAAATACCCATCACCTGTTTCCTTTAACAATGTAATTGATAAGACATTGACATGAGAGGTAATTGTAACTGGCCTCTATCTTGTGCTTTCTAAAATGATATAAAAGTTTGAGTCCGTCAAGGTTTTCTGTTAAAAGTTTGAGTCCGTCATTGTTTTCTGTTATGTGGGAAGGAGCCAATATTATGATATCAACACAATCTTTGGGCGGGATTCTCCGTTCCTGCGGCTAAGTGCCAGCTCAAACGGAGAATCCATGGGGAAGTTCACGTCAAAGAAACCAGTGCAAACCCTTCGCTGATTCCGGTACCGGTGAGGGGCTACCGCGGGTACCGCGTGAAACACTGACTGGTCACGTCGAGAATGCGCACGACTGATGACCTACACCGGTCATGCCATACAACATGGCGCTGGCCGTGCGTGTAACCTGATCCGCCGACCGTGACCCCACAGCCCACCCCCTGGTCAACCCACAGCCCTGGCAGACGCCCCCCCCGGCCAGCGGCACGGATCCCAGCCGAGTGTGGCGGCGCTGGACACAATCCGCAGCTGGCTCAGACCACATGTTCCCGCGCCTCCGGGAACTCGGCCAGTCCGTGGTGGAGCACCGCGGGTGGGTCGGCAGATGAGGCACCAACGGCATTGACTGCGTACGTCGCGTGTCACGATGCTGGTTTGGAGGGGGCAGAGAATCGCAGACTGGCGCTGGCCCCAATTCCCATGTCTGAATCGATACTCCGCCCAATCGCCAATTATGATTTCGGCATTGGGCCACAGAGAATCCCGCATGTTGTTGAGTTATTTCTCGAGAAACGTGATGGCTGGGAGTAATCTTATCAAAGGATGTAAATGACATCAAGTGTACTTAGCTCAAAGCTATCAAGCTTTTTTCAAGGTTCCCTATCCAGGAGAGAGTGCATTGCTCTTCTGAGATCAGCTAACTCCAGCACACATCTTTCCGGTTGTTAAGCATTTGATTGTCCATGAATTTTACTTTTGTTAAATAGTGCACTGACACTGAAGGGGTTGATTTTAATCTAACACCTCATGGGGAATTTATTGTACTGCTGCAATACTGATTTTACATCCTGCCTGATTCCACACACTGGCAGAACGTGAGACACTGGGCAGTGTGTGAGAATCATGTTCCCCAATCGTGTGGGTTTCCTGCCATGAGTTAGATTGAACTGACCCCCATTTAGTTCAGAAAGATACAGGCAGCTTGGAACCCACCCACCAATTGTTTAGTGCCAACATGGGGAAGGAGAGGACAATTACATCCATGAGTTGAAACGAGAATACACTAAAATCATTCCCCTGCTTTTGTTTAAATTCAGCTCACAATCCCTCTCTTCCATTTTCTCTTTCAGGGGAGCGACCATTTCCTTGCACCTGGCCACAGTGTTTGAAGAAATTTGCCCGTTCAGATGAGCTAGCTCGACATTATCGGACCCACACGGGCGAGAAGAGATTCGGGTGCCCCATGTGTGAGAAGAGGTTCATGCGCAGCGACCACTTGATGAAGCACGCTCGCCGACACCCAGACTTCACGCCCAACATGATCGTCAAGCCAAACAGCAGAAGTGCATCACCCCCCAACATGCTGGCACCCCCTTCCATTGTCAATCCTCCTACTGATCCTGTGTTCAATTAGACCAAAGGTGGGGGGGGGGGGTGGAAGGAACCCAGGTGGCACCAAATGTACTGTTGAACTGAGAGTCTAACATCCCACCCTCCTCGCATGTGTGGACTGTGCTTGTAGATCTTTGCTTTCGAACAATTTGATCTTTGCAGACTAGTGTTGGGGAAGGTCTTTTTCATATGCTTTGTTTTTGCACACTCATTGACTGTGGCCAGCGACTGAAGTTCAGCAGTGAGCTTCTTTGTTGGATTGGTATGAGAGTAAAATAGTGTGAGCTATGAACCTTAATATTGTCCTCATTATTATCTGCCCTAGTTGGACCTGTTACCCATTTTTATTTTTAAATTTCTAATTTATTGCAGTAACTCCAGACAGGCTTTTGAGTACATTGTTTAGTCAACCTAGTCAAAAATTGACCCATTTTTAATAACTTTTTCTGAAATCAAAGTCACGCAGACAGAGACCGAGACACAGCTTCCCCAAGTAAACCAAACAGCCACATACAGCGCCACTGTGCGGTAATATGGTAACTTAAAGCTTGATAGCACATCAAAAGCAAGACACTTCAGGGCAGTTTTAACTGGAGCAGGGAATGTAAAAATAAAATCACGTCTTCACAGTCTTTCAGATTTTATAACCGTTTTCATACTATGTTCAAATAGGAATTAAAAACGTTGCTTGGTTTCTCACACCAGTTCTGATTTGTGATCTTGCAGCTCAGTTTAACTCGGTAAGTTTCCTTCCTTGGAGAGATCTCATTGAGTTTAACTCAGGGAGCAAATTACTGTAAATTGCAGGATTCCTACAGTGGCAATGATTTGCAGCTATTTAATTGACCTGTCTCAGGGCTACAAAGGATCTTGCCACATGTCACAGAAACAGACGTCACACTGCTATTCTGGACACTGGTACACCTCTCGCAGGTACTTCTTCAATGTCTTTATTTTGGTTTGAGTGGGGGGGGGGGGGCGGTGGGGGTTGCTTTTTAGTACAATGAGTGCTGAAACGTGTCTGTGCTTCCGTATGCAAGTAATGTATAGTAATTGTACTGCGGGTATGATGATCCTTAACGTGGCGAGAAGGTCAGACTGAGCACGGCAGCAATGTAATTATGAGGTTACCAGCCTTTTGCAAATCTTCTGGTTTATAGCTCAATTTAACTCTGTTGCTGTGAGATTTTAAGATTACAAATAACTACCATTCAATCCGAAACATGGCTGTACATGTGATCAATTGTTTTTTAAAGATAAAATATGCCTAAGGGTCTAGCATGAGAAATCAAGCTTTAAACATGGTTTCTACAGTGACAGTGGATTAACTTCATTGTGACCTGGTTTGCTAGGAAAAAATGTACCCAAGTAGGACATCTTTATTCAGATTACTTGATTCCAGCAGTATTTTGTATCCCTGTACACTTCCCGACTTGTGACCACTTTTTCAGGGAAATTTACGATAAAGTTGGTAGAAAGAAGGGTTCAGGATACTTTACAGGTTAATTGCTGAGATCATCATGCTGACAACTGACAAACACATGTTGCACATGAAGCAAGGCACAGAGTCAAAGCTTTCACTGGATTGAAAGGTGATTAACTGGAGTTACCTGTTCGAGTCATCTGTGTGCAAAAATGATGTAGCTGTGGAGTTGTGTGATACTGCCTTAAAGTGCTCCTACATATAAGGTATTTTTGTAATGTTTCTACTCGGGGCCGTGTTGCTAATGCATACATTTCACCATACATATGTGGAGCGTGTGTGTATCTAAGTTTTGTACCTGTTCAGTGTGTGAAATGGGAACAGTGTTGTTCCCAGTAATTTGCTTATGGTAAACTGTTGATCAGTTACCAAAAAGGAAGATATATTAAGTGTTCTACTCTTACTAAAATTGCTAGCTGTGTGTTTGGGGGGGGGGGGGGGAATTATAAATATAACTTTAAGAAGTAATGTAAATATTTGTGGAAAGCATGTTTTTAAGGTAGTGATTTAAAGTTACACTAATGACTTTTATTATAAATAGCTCATGCACTATTGCACACGCCTCTCAACCAGTTGTGTTTCAGGAAGTAGAGTATATGCTGTAATCAATAGTAATGCCTCTATTTCAATTCTCCAGGTGAAACAAAAACATTTTACAAAATATTCTGAATAAAAAAAACTCTGGGCAGCTGTATCTCCCCTCCTGATGTATATTTTTAATCTTGAGTCTGGACATCACTCGAGATGTCGCAAGACAAGGTATCTTAGCTTCAGGATTTTTAAAAACTCATACAGGTGCTGATAGTGGACACTGTTAGATTTATCTGTATCTTGACATAATCAGTGAACGCTTGCATTGAATTGTGGCAGGTATTACCGATCTCATGTTATCATGAATTCAATTATTTCTGTCAGTGTGGAGTTTGCACATTCTCCCTGTGTGGGTTTTACCCTCACTCCCCAAAATATGTGCAGGCTAGGTGGATTGGCCACGCTAAATTGCCCCTTAATTGGAAAAAGAATAATTGGGTACCCTAAATTTATTTATTTTTTAAAAATAATAATAAAAATGAATTCAATTTCATGCATCAGGATAAAGATGGAAGAAAATAAAAATCTAACAAATGACTTTTTAAATCATAAGCTGAAATTCCTCTTCAGAAAAGTAGAGGAGAAGCACATTAAATGACATCATGGGAATACTTACCTCTTGAGATGCTCCATTTGCTGTGAATGCAGTTTTAATAACATCAGATAGTATCCATTTTGAAAGGGAAATTTCACTCCCTCGTCTCGCTAGTTTTTGACACAGCGTCCCTGCTGCATCTGGATATTATGGGGGCCAAGCAGTGATGCTCGGGTGCTGTTAACTTATCTGTGGAATTGTCAACTTCATCGAAAGGACGTCATAATTGCGCAACAGTTTTATAATTATTAGTGTCCGGAGGATGTGGAACTGATTCATAAGAACATGCTGCCAGGCCAATCCTCTATCTGCTAGTATAAAAAGGGCAAGATGAGAATGATCAACTTTTTCTTTGTTATAAATTTAAGAGCACCCAATTATTATTATTTTTTCCAATTAAGGGGCAATTTAGCGTGGCCAATCCACCTAACCACATCTTTGGGTTGTGGGGGTGAAACTCAGTGGAGAATGTGCAAACTCCACACGGAGAGTGGCCCAGAGCCGGGATTCGAACCTGGATCCTCAGTGCCGCAGTCCCAGTGCTAACCACTGCACCACATGTCGCCCCATGATTAGCTTTTTAAATAAATTAGCCCTCATTAAATTTTTAAATTGCTTATTCAATTTCATGAATTTAAATCATTTGTTGCCATCTTTTTTTTTTAAACAAATCCTAGTTTGTCCCATTGGGCAATGCCCACTACTATCAATAGCAAGGAGGGCTGGGTTAGCACAGTGCACTAAACAGCTGGCTTGTAATGCAGAACAATGCCAGCAGCGCGGGTTCAATTCCTGTACCGGCCTCCCCGAACAGGCGCCGGAATGTGGCGACTAGGGACTTTTCACAGTAACTTTATTGAAGCCTACTTGTGACAAACAATTATTATTGTCAAGGAGCAGCCCTATCCCACTAGAGTTGAATTTTCAGTGTTTTGACCCACTCCACCATCCAGGTAACATGGCTTTAGCAAGAGAAGTTTTAATGTTCTCGAGACTGAGCAGATGTGTGATGCTGGCATAAATATGGTTTATTTCCCAGAGTTAAAGATTGATTTTTGTATCACTTTGCCAATAGCGCATAACATATCAATCTCCCCCACATTTGAGATAAAGCTTGCTTTCTTTCTGTCTGGGTGGATCATAGTTGATTGTCCTGTCTGACTGGGGCGGCCACAGGTCTGCCTTTTTGGAGCTAAGATTGCAAGAGTAGGGCAGCACGGTGGCCTAGTGGTTAGCACAGCTGCCTCACTATGCTGAGGTCCCAGGTTCGATCCCGGCTCTGGGTCACTGTCCGTGTGGAGTTTTCACATTCTCCCCGTGTCTGTGTAGGTTTCGCCCCCACAACCCAAAAATGTGCAGAGTAGGTGAATTGGCCACGCTAAATTGCCCCCTAATTGGAAAAAATAATTGGGTAATCTAAATTTATTTTAAAAGAAGATTGCAAGAGACTCAATACAACTTGGTCAACACACTGTTTTTCATATTGATATTGGAGAAGCTTGCTACTTATTGCACCATCCGACCACTCCACGGTGCTGCTTAGAGCTGAGGAGCTGGAAAGTACCCAAGAAGTCTCTATTTGTAGTGTACTTATTATTTTATTTGTAGGTGTTGCTAATGAGGTGTGAGGAATGCCAAGCATTGCGATGTTAGTATTTAAGAATGTAAGGATTGTAACATTCCAGTTTGTATTTCATAATCTTCATCCACAGCTGCGGGCAGCTTACCATTTATTTGCAATAAAATAAATATCCAATACAGCGAGACCAGCCATGGGCAGAGGTGAAGGTCTAACATTAGGATTTCAGATTAAGTAGACACTGTTTCTTGTGAGCCAATTGTAAAGTTGCTATTTCCACGAGTGTGGGGATGAATTACTCCACTTCTCAAATCAGCTGTTATGTGTGAAATTGTAACATTTTAAATTGTAGGCCAATTTTGACTTGGATGTTTCATGTCTCCCACTTTCCAGCATTCTCTGATTTGAGACGGGAAAGTGGTTTGGTATGATTCCTGTGTGATCGAGGCCCACAAAAACAATATTTGCTCTTGAGAGGAATCTTGATGCTAGACCCACTAAGGGATGCCCTCCTGGTTTGCAGAATATATTGCACATTTTTTTAAAATTCTGTTATTGTATTCTGTGTAATTAATATTGTGTGGGCAAACTTATTCTTATTTTTGTATATAGAATTATGTGAGAAAATATGCTTTATTTCCCTCTTAATTTTTGTTTCTTTCTGTCTCTCTCGTACTGATGTACAATTTAACACAGTCTTGTGCGTGTATATGTGTGGGAGAGAGACTGGGCAGCAAATGTCTCAAATGCAATAATGTCCTCATCTGATGCCCAAAAGTGCATAATAGTCAGGAGCAAAAATCCAAGCTGAGGTTTTATTTTCTCTCCCCACCTCCTAGGCAGTGTTGCTTTTACCCTGAGATCGATCACTCAACTCCGGACAGATCGGAAATTTCCTTGCTCTATTGAGGTTAACGCAATCCATTTCTATCCTGAGTAATCAGGAAAAGGAGGAAGTTGCGACAAGGAATTAGCAATCAAACGGTTTTTAAACTGGCCTTCTTACATTTAAAGAAAACTATGATCTCATGAGCTTTATTTTTAAATAACATTAAATTTGCTGGGAATAACACTGAATAGTAAGTGCAGATTATTGTGGAATATGAACTGGATCTTTGTATATAGTCTGTCAAAGTTTAGCAATTTAAAAAAAAAAAAAACTTAATTTTCTCAAATTAGAAACAGTTTTGAAAAACAGCCACTTATTCAGGAATTACCATTAAATGTGCCTAAAGGAATGCTGTTCCTCACTATCCCTGTGTTTCAAGTCTGTGTAGTACCCATTTAGAAGTTGGTATTACTGGAAGCTTTATTTTACTTTTTTAGTCATTTTATGGATATTGTATTTTATAACTTTCTGGCAATCGGTTATATTAGTACATGTGCTAATACAGTAAGCTATGAAGCATTACAGATTGTTGTTTGAAATTTTGCATGGATGACTGAATTTTGTACACAGTGAATAAACAAATGTCCTGATTAAAACACATGGATTTTTTAATAAGGGATTAAATATCTACCTGCGGACTGGAAATTCTGGCCTTTCTGAACAAAAATGTTTATTTGGTGTAATTTTATTCCTCACCCTTTTTGCACAGATTTGCCTGGGAACTCTAAATATAAATTTAGAGTCCCCAATTCATTTTTTCTAATTAAGGGGTTGTTTAGCGTGGCTGATCCACCTACCCTGCACATCTTTGGGTTGTGGGGGCAAAACCCACACAGACACGGGGTGAATGTGCAAACTCAACACGGACAATGACACAGAGCTGGGATCGAACCTGGGACTGAGGCAGCAGTGCTAACCACTGCGCCACAGTGCTGCCCTAGGAATGCTCCAGAGATGACGGAGGCTCTCGAAGTGCTGCCCCTTATGTTCCTCACTGTCCCTGTGTTTAGCCAGTGCTGAACTATTTGACGTCATAGAGCCCATGTACGGTTTAAAAAAAAAAAAATCTGACCTGAGTGGTTTTGTTCAGCTATTTCAGAGGGCAGCTAAGAGTCAACCACATTGCAATGGGTCTGGAGTCACATGTAGGCCAGACCGATAAGGATGGCAGATTCTGAGCTTCCGGTTGCGGCTATGCGGAGCTAAGCCGCAGGGTTTGGCAGCTCCCGCTATCACGGACTTTCGGGCTCGTTAGAGGAGCCCCAACGGAATTTTTTCCGAAGACAACCCGTGGGGAAGGGAAGAGAGAGGTCCCCCGTCAACTTTTATGGACCGGACCAGAAGTGAAACCACCAGAAAAGCGGCATTGGAGCAGCGGGAGAAGCGAGGGGAAAAAACAAAATGGCGGCGGCCGGGGACAAAGCGGAGTGCGGGCCGGAGCTGCAGGAGTTCATCAAGCGCTGCTTCGAGGAGCTGCGCAAGGAGATGCTGGTGCCTATGCTGTCGGCAATTGAAGGACTAGGGATGACCCAGAAGGCCCAGGAGGTAAAGATCCAGCAGGTACAGAAAAGAGTCAGTGAGAATGAGGACGAGCTCTTGGGCCTGGCGGTGAGAGTGGAGCAGCACGAGGCGCTACACAAGAGGTGGGCGGGAAGATTCGAAGACCTGGAGAACAGGTCGAGGAGAAAGAACCTGCAGATCCTGGGTCTCCCTGAAGGAGTGGAGGGGGCCGATGCCGGGGCATACGTGAGCACTATGCTCGGGGCGATGATGGCGTGAAGGCCCCTTCGGGGGTCGCTGGAGCTGGCCGGGGCACACCGGGTGCTGGCGAGGAGGCCCAAGGCAAATGAGCCGCCAAGGGCGATGGTGGTGAGATTTCACCGGTTCACGGACAGAGAGAGGGTCCTGAAGTGGGCCAAGAAGGAGCGGAGCAGCAAGTGGGACAATGCAGAGATCCGAATATACCCGGACTTGAGTACGGAGGTTGTAAAGCGGAGAGCAGGTTTCAACCGGGCCAAAGCGGTGTTGCACCAGAAAGGAGTGAGATTCGGAATGCTGCAGCCAGCCCGACTGTGGGTCACACACAAGGACCAACACTATTATTTTGAAACGCCTGAAGAGGCGTGGACCTTCATACATACCGAAAAGTTAGACTCAAACTGAGGGTTTGTGAGGGTGGGGGGTTGTTTGAGGTTTGATGTGTGATGGTTGTTGCATATAGGGGGTCAATCACACGCAGGAAATGTTACAAGGGCTGGGGGAGAGAGACAAGGCCGCGACAGGAGCTGCGCCAGAGGGGGCGGGGTAGGCTTTGGAAAGCGTGGGGTTCCCCCGCGCGAGGAAAGAAAGGCGGGAAGGGGAATGGAGGAATGCATACTGATTGGGACACTCTCACACGGGGAGGTCAATGGGACGGCGGGGGAAGCCGGGTTCAGCAGGTGTCAGCTGACTTACGGGAGTGATATGGGGGGGGGAGCAAAAAAGCTAGACTGGTCTAGCGGGGGTGGGGTATGGGAGCAAAAAAGCTAGACAGGGGTCTAGCGGGGGGGGGGGGAAGGGTTGCTGCTGCACTGGCCGAAAGGGAATGGGACACAGAAGAGGTGGTCGGGGCTGGGGGACTGGAGGGTGAGGGTGGCACGGACACGGGACTGGCCTAGAAAAGGAGATGGCTAGTCGGGGGGGGGGGGTGGTGTGTGTGAGAGCCCCTCCAATCTGGCTGATAACGTGGAACGTGAGGGGCCTGAACGGGCTGGTGAAGAGGGCCCGAATGTTCGCGTACTTAAAGGGACTGAAGGCAGACGTGGCTATGCTCCAAGAGACACATCTGAAGGTGGCGGACCAGGTCAGGTTAAGAAAGGGATGGGTAGGACAGGTATTCCACTCGGGACTGGACGTGAAGAATAGAGGAGTGGCAATATTGGTGGGGAAGCGGGTGTCATTTGAGGCCAAGACTATCGTGGATAATGGAGGGCGATATGTGATGGTGAGCGGTAGGTTGCAGGGGACGTGGGTGGTGTTGGTAAATGTATACGCCCCAAACTGGGATGATGCTGGATTCATGAAGCGCATGTTGGGGCGCATTCTGGACCTGGAGGCAGGAGGCCTGATAATGGGGGGGGACTTCAATACAGTGTTGGACCCAGCACTGGACCGCTCCAGATCAAGGACTGGAAAGAGGCCGGCGGTGGCCAAGGTGCTTAGGGGGTTTATGGATCAGATGGGGGGAGTGGACCCATGGAGGTTTGCAAGGCCGCAGGCCAGGGAATTTTCTTTTTTCCCCCCATGTGCACAAAGCCTACTCCTGGAGATAAATTTTTTTTTTGTTCTGGGCAGGGCGCTCATCCCGAAGGTGGAGGGGACGGAGTATTTGGCCACAGCCGTTTCGGTTCACGCCCCGCACTGGGTGGAACTGGAGCTGGGAGAGGAGAGGGACCAACGCCCGCTGTGGCGGCTGGGTGTGGGACTGCTGGCAGATGAGGTGGTGTGTGGGAAGGTGAGTGGGTGCATCGAAAGGTACTTGGAGGCCAACGGGGAGGTGGGGGTGGTATGGGAGGTGTTGAAGTCGGTGATCAGGGGAGAGCTAATCTCCATCAGGGCTCGTAGGGAGAAGACAGGGCATGGAAAGGGAGAGGTTAGTGGGGGAGATTTTGAGAGCGGACACGAGATACGCAGAGGCCCCGGAGGAGAGATTACTTGGGGAAAGACGACGGCTCCAGACGGAGTTTGACCTGTTGACCACAGGGAAGGCAGAGGCACAGTGGAGGAAGGCGCAGGGGGCGACCTACAAGTATGGGGAAAAGGCTAGTCGGATGCTGGCACACCAGCTCCGCAAGAGGATGGCAGCGAGGGAAATAGGGGGAGTCAAAGATGGAAGGGGAGCCACGGTTCGGAGTGCAACGAAAATAAACTAGGTATTCAAGGCCTTCTATGAAGAGCTGTACAGATCCCAGCCCCCAGCGGGGGAAGAGGGGATGAGACGAACCTAGACCAACTGAGATTCCCGAGGGTGGAGGAGCAAGAGGTGGCTGGTTTAGGGGCACCAATTGGGTTGGAGGAGCTGAGCAAGGGTTTGGGGAGCATGCAGGCGGGGAAGGCCCTGGGACCGGACGGGTTCCCGGTGGAGTTCTACAGGAAGTATGTAGACCTGTTGGCCCCTCTACTAGTGAGGACCTTTAATGAGGCAAGAGAGGAGGGGACCCTGCCCCCGACAATGTCGGAAGCGACGATTTCTTTGATCCTAAAGCGGGACAAGGACCCACTGCAATGTGGATCATACAGGCCGATCTCACTCCTCAATGTGGATGCTAAGTTGCTGGCAAAAGTGCTGGCCACGAGGATCGAGGTCTGTGTCCCGGGGGTGATCCACGAGGACCAGACGGGATTCGTAAAGGGCAGGCAACTAAACACCAATGTGCGGCGGCTCTTAAACGTGATAATGATGCCATCGGAGGAGGGAGCAGTGGAGATAGTGGCAGCTATGGACGTGGAGAAGGCCTTTGACCGAGTAGAGTGGGAGTACCTCTGGGAGGTGCTGTGTAGGTTAGGGTTCGGGGGAGGGTTTATCAGTTGGGTTATGCTCCTTTACAGAGCCCCGGTGGTGAGTGTAGTGACGAACCGGCGGAGGTCGGAGTACTTTCGGCTGTACCGAGGGACGAGGCAGGGGTGCCCTCTGTCCCCCCCCTGTTGTTTGCATTGGCGATCGAACCCTTGGCCATGTCATTGAGGGAGTCTAGTAAATGGAGGGGGGTGGTCCGAGGGGGAGAAGAGCATCGGGTGTCGCTTTATGCGGATGACCTGTTGCTGTACGTGGCGGATCCAATGGAGGTCATGCAGACTCTAAGGGAGTTTGGGGAGTTTTCGGGCTATAAGCTCAATGTAGGGAAGAATGAGCTCTTTGTACTACAGGCAGGGGACCAAGAAAGAGGGATAGGGGATCTACCGCTGAGGAGGGTGGAGGGGAGCTTTCGGTCTCTGGGGATCCAGATAGCCAGGAGTTGGGGGTCCCTACATAAACTGAATCTGACGAGATTGGTGGAGCAAATGGAGGAGGACTTCAAAAGGTGGGACATGTTACCGCTCTCGCTGGCGGGTAGAGTGCATTCGGTCAAAATGGTGGTCCTTCCGAGGTTTCTGTTTCTGTTTGTGTTTCAGTGCCTTCCCATCGTGATCACCAAGGCCTTTTTTAAGAGAGTAGGTAGGAGTATAATGGGGTTTGTGTGAGCGAATAGGACCCCGAGGGTAAGGAGAGGGTTCCTGGAACGCAGTAGGGTCCGAGGAGGGTTGGCGCTGCCAAACCTAGGGACCTACTACTGGGCAGCAAATGTGGCGATGATCCGCAAGTGGGTTGTGGAGGGAGAGGGGGCGGCATGGAAGAGGATGGAGATGGAGTCCTGTAAAGGAACGAGCCTGGGGGCGTTGGTGACGGCACCGCTGCCGCACTCGCCAACAAGATACACCACGAGCCCGGTGGTGGCTGCAACGCTAAGGATCTGGGGCCAGTGGAGACGGCACAGGGGTGCAATGGGAGCCTCTGTGTGGTCCTCGATCAGGGGTAACCACCAGTTTGTTCCGGGGAAGATGGACGGGGGGTTTCAGAGTTGGCATCGGGCGGGGATTAGAAGAATGGGGGACCTGTTCATTGACGGGACGTTTGCGAGCCGAGGGGCACAGGAGGAGAAGTTTGAGATACCCCCGGGAAACACTTTTAGATATATGCAGGTGAGGGCGTTTGTGAGGCGACAGGTGAGGGAATTCCCGTTGCTCCCGGCACAAGAAATTCAAGACCGAGTGATCTCGGGTGTATGGGTCGGGGAGGGCAAGGTGCCGGCTATACACCAGGAGATGAAAGGAGAGGGAAACGCTGGTAGAGGAGCTGAAGGGTAAATGGGAGGAGGAGTTGGGGGAGGAGATCGAGGAAGGTTTGTGGGCTGATGCCCTGGGTAGGGTTAATTCCTCCTCCTCATGTGCCAGGCTCAGCCTGATACAATTTAAGGTTGTTCACAGAGTGCACTTGACGGGGGCGAGGTTGAGTAGGTTCTTTGGGGTGGAGGACAGATGTGGAAAGTGCTCAGGGAGCCCGGCGAACCATGTCCATATGTTTTGGTCATGCCCGGCACTGGAGGGGTTCTGTAGAGGAGTGACGGGAGCAATATCTCAGGTGGTGAAAGTCTGGGTCAAGCCAAGCTGGGGGCTAGCAATATTTGGAGCAGTGGACGAGCCGGGAGTGCAGGAGGCGAAAGAGGCCAGCATTCTGGCCTTTGCGTCCCTAGTAGCCCGGCGAAGGATCTTGCTAATGTGGAAGGAGGTGAAGCCCCCCAGCCTGGAGGCCTGGATAAACGACATGGCTGGGTTCATAAAGCTGGAGAGGATTAAGTTTGCCTTGAGAAGGGCCTGCGCAGGGGTTCTACAGGCGGTGGCAACCGTTCCTAGACTATCTCGCGGAGCGTTAGAGGAAGGGCGGTCAGCAGCAGCAGCATCCTGGGGGGGTGGGGGGGTGCCAGGGAATGGGGGATTGCCTGGGAGGGTGGATGAGCAAGAGATAACATGAAGGATTTGGGAAACTGGCACGTGCGGGAGAGAGCCAGTGTACAAAGCTATGTAACGTATCATTTTACCATGTATATATCTTGCTCTGTGCAATTTCTTGTTATTTTGTTACGAGGGGGGGGTTATGTTTGTATGGGTGAAAAATTGTGTTAAAAAACTTTAATAAATATATATTTTTTAAAAAAGGATGGCAGATTTCCTTCCATAAAGGACATCTGTGAACCAGATGGATTTTTAATGATAATTGATGATCGTTTCACGGTCTTTATTCCTGAGACTAGATTTTAATTCCAGATTTATTGATTGAATTTAAATTCCACCAGCAGCCATGGTGGGGTGGGATTTGAACCCATATCCCCAGAGCGTTAGCCTGGGCTGTTGGGTGACATTATGCCAGCATCTCCAAACTTTCTTTCACTCGCACTCTTGGCCTCTTAAGCCTAGAAGATTGTGGGTCCAAGTCTTAACTCCAAAACATGGGTATGTAATACACATTTCATCCACATTGACAAGTGCGATGATGGAGGGAGCACCGTATTGCATTTTGTTTGGCAGTCTTATTCTTTTGGAGGACTTCAGATGCACTTTCCTAATCAAAGTTGAAGCGGTTCTGGTGAACAGTAGGATTTTGTGCCACTTTTTGTAGAGAACAGGGAATTCTGACATCACTTGCAACTCTGAACAGTTATCAAAACAGATCAACTGGGTGGGTAATTCATCCTTTGTGGGATTAGCAATGTCAGTTGAACTGCATTTCTTCAGAAAGTAGCCAATGAATGTGACACATTTGCAGTTTTCTGATGGGTGTGATAGTTGCTATACCCTGGCAGTGCAAAACTGTTATCAAGGGTGAAGGAATAATTTCAGGCATAACCCAATTATTGGTATTTGGGATCCACCACTTTTTATGTCTCTTCCCAATTTGCATTAGAAACAGGTGAATGCACTTGTGTCTCTCCCATCTATCCTTTGTGGGCATCGCTGGAAGAGTGAGCATTGGCAAAATAATGCCAACTGCCAAAATCTCTGTGGCCAAGAACAATTCCCATGGCACAGGGAATATGGAGTTCTGGGAATCACGCCCTGCTCAAGTGAGACCCTCGACTGGAATGATGTCACATCCCAGTCGCCATCTGAATGATCTAACTACCTTTCGAGAGCAGCATAAGCAATTCTGCCCTGGCTTAGAGATTTTCAAATGTTTTCAGATCCTTTTAGTTACCACAATGGTGCTATTTATTCTATCCTGGCAGGAATATCCCTGTGGAGGCAGGAGCCCTGGAAGTGATGAAAATTGGGCAGATACTTTATTCAAATTACCCTGCAACGAGTCCGACAAAGAATGAACAGAGATTTTACTGCACCTTGATCCATCCTCCGGCAGTTCCCCCAGCAATCTCTTGAGGGCTGCGAATAGCAATCAAGAGTAGAAACCATGACATCCTTCTGTCCGTCCCCATGCCCACCTTTTGAGTGTCCCCAGTCCAGTTCCGTTGAGTGAAATGTAGCATGCCCCCTACAGTTACTCCATCAGCTCAACATTCCAAGGACAGAACCCTGGACACATCCTCGCAATTACACCAAACAAGCCACTGAGGAGCTCTTGTGACTGCATTTTGGAGTTTCATTACAAGGTGAGAACAGCTTTCCTGGCTTTGCGGAAACACGTCCCCTAGTGTATATTGCAAACTGGAAAAAAAACTTTTCACCTCCATGTTAAAGGATTTTAATGTGGCATTGGCAATGCTTTTTTTTCTCTTTGTCAAGCAGTGTTCTGAATTTGAGCAGTTATATTGAATATAACTCCGTTCCCAGAATCAGATTGATGCAATTTATAAGGCGACCATTTGGCCCGTTATCCCTGTGCCAGCCCTTTAACAGAGCTGAATCCTGCTCTTTCCCCATAGGCCTGTTCTCTTCCAGTATGTATCCAATTCTCTTTCAAATGTTACTATTGCATCTGCTTCCACTTCCACTCCAGGTCATGCATCCCAGATCGCAACAAGGTACCATGAAGGGGGGGGATGTTTCCTCACGTCAGCACTCTTGGTTCTTTTTCCAGTCATCTTAAATCTATGTCCAGGGGTTACTGACCCCCCTTCTTATTTATTACTCTCAAAAATCGCTTGAATTTGAATGCCTCAATCAAATGGCCTCAAACTCTCTGGTCCAAGGCAAACCGCTTTTCCAGTCTCTCCACTTTCCCAAAGTCACCCCTCATTATCATTCTAGTAAATCTCTTTCCAAAGCCTTCCTAAAGTGTGGTGCGCAGAATTGAACACGGTTTGCAAGCTGAGCCCTTAACCAGTCTTCTGAAAGGTTGAAGATCATTTAAGACCATAAGACATAGGAGCGGAAGTAAGGCCATTCGGCCCATGGAGTCCACTCCACCATTCAATCATGGCTGATTTCAACTACATTTACCCGCGCTCTCTCCATAGCCCTTAATTCCTCGAGAAATCAAGAATTTATCAACTTCTGTCTTAAAGACACTCAACGGCCTCCACCGCCCTCTGTGGCAATGAATTCCACAGACCCACCACTCTCTGGCTGAAGAAATTTCTCCTCATCTCTGTTCTAAAGTGACTCTCTTTTATTCTAAGGCTGTGCCCCCGGGTCCTAGTCTCCCTTTGGCTCTTCAATTCCACTATTAATATGTGTTTTATTCCCAACAGCCTTCTCAATCTGTCCTGTAACCTTCAACGTTTTGTGTACGTAAATCTACAGGTGGCTCTGTTAAGTGTCACCGTTTAGTTAATACTGCCCCTCCCCCCCTCTTCTCCAAATTCATCACTTCACATTTGCACAGAATTACGTAGGATTTGCAGCACAGGAACAGGCATTTCAGAACTGGTCTGCATTGAACTGAGGAACAAAAATAGAGCAATCACACTGCTGGGAGTATGCTATAGACACCCAGTCAGAGGGAAATACAAGAGTAAATAAGTAGGTAAACTTTGGAGAAGTTCAAAAGTAATAAGGCAGTAATAGGTTTCAATTGCACTCTTTATCGTATGTTCCACGTTTTCATGTATGGAACAATCTGGACTGTATGCAGAACAACACTTTTCACTGTACCTCAGTGCATGTGACAAATCAAAATATAAAATTAACTGGGATAAAATCAGTGTGAAAAGTATAGAGTGCAGAATTCTCAATCACAGAATCATACTGTACAGAACAGGCACTTTGGCCCATCAAGCCTGCACAGACAAAAAAAAAGACTAATTACACTAATCCCACTTCCCAGCACTTGCCCAAGTTCTTAAAAATTGTGAGGTTCCCTGCCCCAATTCCCCTCCCAGGCCGTGCATTCCAGCTTCCCACGACCCTCTAAACCTTCTGCCCCTCACCTTAAAATTATGCGCCCTCGTTATTGACCCTCCAACTAAGGGGACCAGCTGCTGCCTATCCACTCCGTCCATGCCTCTATGAGCCTTCTCTGCTGAGAAAACAAGCGCAGTTTAACCCACCTCTCTTCATAGCTCAGAATATTTAGCCAGTGTGGTGGAAGCACAATCAAAGGGGTAGTTCTGGATGTTGAGGGAATGATGTGGGTAGGTGATGGAAGTGTCAGTGGGAGAGTATTTTGGAGGTATTAGAGTAGTTATGGAAAAGGATAAAACTAGATGAAGAAGCTTGTATCAAATACTGAGAACTCACAATTGTAGAAAGTCTAAAGGAATAAAGAAAATGCCGAGATGAAATTAACAAAAAGGAATAAGGAAAGCAAAAAAAGGGCACAAAAAAATATTGGCAAATAAATCCAAGGGAAAACAAGGGATGTTTTGGAAATACATCAAACCAAGAGGATAACAAAGGATGAGTGGGGCCTATTCAAGACCAAAGCAGTCAGTAATGCATGTAGAGAGCTGGGAGAAGTGCACATGGTTCTTAACAAGTATTTTGTATCTGGACTGGATGGACTTTGGGCAGCACGGTAGCACAAGTGGATAGCACTGTGGCTTCACAGTGGGTCCCAGGTTCGATTCCTGGCTTGGGTCACTGTCTGTGAGGAGTCTGCACGTTCTCCCCGTGTCTGCGGGGGTTTCCTCCGGGTGCTCTAGTTTCCTCCCACAGTCCAAAGACATGCAGGTTAGGTGGATTGGCCATGATGTATTACCCTTAGTGACCAAAAAGGTTAGGAGGTGTTATGGGGATAGGGTGGAAGTGAGGGTTTAAGAGGGTCAGTGCGGACTCAATGGGCTGAATGGCCTCCTTTTGCACTGTATGTTCTATGTTCTAAATGTATCCCGGGCTGATAGGAGAAGCAAGGGAGGAAATAGCGGCGACTCTTTTTTGATATAAATTTAGAGTACCTAATTCTTTCTTTCCAATTAAGGGGCAATTTAGCGTGGCCAATCCACCTACCCTGTACATCTTTGGGTTGTGGGTGTGAGGCCCACGCAGACATGGAGAGATTGTGCAAACTCCACGCGGTCAGTGATCCGGGGCTGGGATTGAACCCGGGTCCTCGACACCGTGAGGCAGCAGTGCTAACCACTGTGCCACCGTGCTGCCCTATAGGGCGTTTGATAAGGTTCCCCACGGTAGGCTATTGCAGAAAATACGGAGGCTGGGGATTGAGGGTGATTTAGAGATGTGGATCAGAAATTGGCTAGCTGAAAGAAGACAGAGGGTGGTGGTTGATGGGAAATGTTCAGAATGGAGCTCAGTCACAAGTGGAGTACCACAAGGATCTGTTCTGGGGCCGTTGCTGTTTGTCATTTTTATCAATGACCTAGAGGAAGGCGCAGAAGGGTGGGTGAGTAAATTTGCAGACGATACTAAAGTCGGTGGTGTTGTCGATAGTGTGGAAGGATGTAGCAGGTTACAGAGGGATATAGATAAGCTGCAGAGCTGGGCTGAGAGGTGGCAAATGGAGTTTAATGTAGAGAAGTGTGAGGTGATTCACTTTGGAAGGAATAACAGGAATGCGGAATACTTGGCTAATGGTAAAGTTCTTGAAAGTGTGAATGAGCAGAGGGATCTAGGTGTCCATGTACATAGATCCCTGAAAGTTGCCACCCAGGTTGATAGGGTTGTGAAGAAGGCCTACGGAGTGTTGGCCTTTATTGGTAGAGGGATTGAGTTCCGGAGTCAGGAGGTCATGTTGCAGCTGTACAGAACTCTGGTTCGGCCGCATTTGGAGTATTGCGTACAGTTCTGGTCACCGCATTATAGGAAGGACGTGGAGGCTTTGGAGCGGGTGCAGAGGAGATTTACCAGGATGTTGCCTGGTATGGAGGGAAAATCTTATGAGGAAAGGCTGATGGACTTGAGGTTGTTTTCGTTGGAGAGAAGAAAGTTAAGAGGAGACTTAATAGAGGCATACAAAATGATCAGGGGGTTGGATAGGGTGGACAGTGAGAGCCTTCTCCTGCGGATGGAAATGGCTGGCACGAGGGGACATAGCTTTAAACTAAGGGGTAATAGATATAGGTCAGAGGTAGGTTCTTTACGCAAAGAGTAGTGAGGCCATGGAATGCCCTACCTGCTACAGTAGTGAACTCGCCAACATTGAGGGCATTTAAAAGTTTATTGGATAAACATATGGATGATAATGGCATAGTGTAGGTTAGATGGCTTTTGTTTCGGTGCAACATCGTGGGCCAAAGGGCCTGTACTGCGCTGTATCGTTCTATGTTCTATGTTCTATAGCCACGACTCTGACCATAATTTCCCAGTTGAATATAGAAAGTTCAGAGGGAAAATGAATAAGAACATGAGAGGCAAAAAGAGTTTGAGAAGGAATTGGCAGCTAACATAAAAGGGAATCCAAATGTTTTCTACATGCATATAATATAATGAAAAGGAAATAACAGAAAGGGATCAGAAAGGGGATATGGGCTTTATAGGGGCTGTAGAAAATATTTACAGGAATGTTTCCATCGCAATGGGATGAGTGTCTTCAGTTTTTTTTAATCATTCAAAGGATGTAGGCTATGATATCTAGGCCAGAATTTATTGCCCATCCCTAGTTACCCTTCAGAAGATGGTGGATCGGGCAGCACGATGGCGCAGTGGTTAGCATTGCTGCCTCACGGCGCTGAGGTCCCAGGTTCGATTCCGGCTCTGGGTCACTGTCTGTGTGGAGTTTGCACATTCTCCCCGTGTTTGCGTGGGTTTTGCCCCCACAACCCAAAGATGTGCAGGGTATGTGGATTGGCCACGCTAAATTGCCCCTTAATTGGAAAAAATGATTTGGGTACTCTAAATTTAAAAAAAAAAAGGTGCTGCCTTCTTGAACCACTGCAGTCCCCTGAGGTGCAGGTACACCCACTGTGCTGTTAGGGAAGGAGTTCCAGGATGTTGCCCCAGTGACTATGAAGGAGCAGCGATATATTTCCAAGTCAGGGTGGTGTTAGTCGGTGGTGGAGGGTTTGAGTGATTGTGGAGGGGTGCAAATCAAGTGGGCTGCTTTGTCCTTGATGGTGTTGAGTTTCTTGAGTGTTGTTGGAGCTGCACTCATCCAGGCAAATGAAGAGTATTCCATTGCACTCATGACTTGTGCCTTGTAGATAGTGGACAGGCTTTAGGGGGTCAGGAGGTGAGTGAATCACCGCAGGATTCCTAGCCTTTGACCTTATCTTGTAACCACAGTATTAATGTAGCTAGTCCAGTTCAGTTTCTGATCAATGGTAACTCCCAGGGTATTGATTGTGGGGGATTCAGCCATGGTAATGTCATTGAATGTCGAGGGGTGGTGGTTAGATTCTCTCTTGTAGGAGATGGCCATTGCCTGGCACTTGTGTGACGCGAATATAACTTGCCACTTGTCAGCCCAAGCCTGGATATTGTCCAGGTCTTGCTGCATTTGGACATCTGAGGAGTTGTGAATGGTGCTGAACATTGTGCAGTCATCTACAAACATCCCCACTTCTGACCTTATGATGGAAGGGAGGTCATTGATGAAGCAGCTGAGGATGTTGGGCTTAGGACACTACCCCGAGGAACCCCTGCAGTGATGTGCTGGAGCTGAGATGATTGGCCTCCAACAACCACAGCCATCTTCCTTTGTGCCAGGTATGACTCCAATCAGCAGAATATTTTCCCTAATTCCCATTGGCACCAATTTGTCTAGGACCCCTTGATGCCATAATTGGTCAAATGCTGCCTTGATGTCAAGGGCAGTCACTCTCACCTCTGGAGTCCAGTTCTTTGTGTTTGAACCAAGGCTCTAATGAAGTCAGAGCCAAGTTGCCCTTGACGGAACCCAAACCGAGCGTCAGTGAGCTAATTATTTTTATATTTTTCTTTTCTATAAATTTACAGTACCCAATAATTTTTTTTCAATTAAGGGGCAATTTAGCGCGGCCAATCCAGCTACCCTGCACATCTTTGTGTTCTGGGGTTGATACCCACGCAGACACTGGAGAACGTGCAAATTCCACACGGACAGTGACCCGGAGCCAGGATCGAACTCGGGCCCTCGGCGCCGTGAGGTAGCAGTGCTAACCACTGCGCCACTGTGCTGTCCACCGAGCTAATTATTTTTAAGCTAGTGCTGCTTCAAAGCACTGTTGGTGACCTCTTCCATCACTTTACTGATAATTGAGTGTAGACTGATGGGGCAGCAGTTGACTGATTGGATTTGTCCTGCTTTTTCTACACAGGCAACCTTTCATGTTGTAGTTGTACTGGAACAGCTTGACTAGAGGTGCACCAAGTTCTGGATTACAAGTCTTGGGGGCTGGTTTAGCACAATGGGCTAAAGAGCTGGCTTGTAATGCAGAACAATGCCAGCAGCGCGGGTTCAATTCCCGTACCTGCCTCCCCGAACAGGTGCCGGAATGTGGCGACTAGGGGCTTTTCACAGTAACTTCATTGAAGCCTACTTGTGACAATAAGCTATTATTATTTCAGTACTATTGCTGGGATTTTGTCAGGGCCCATAGCCTTTGCAGTATCCAGTGCCTTCAGCCATTTGGACATCACGTGGAGTGAATCGTATTGGCTGAAGGCTGACATCTGTGATGCTGGGGACCTCTGGAGGAGACCGAGATGGATCATCCACTTGGCACTTCTGGCTGAAATTTGTTGCGAATGCCTCAGCCTTGTCTTTTGCACAAATGTGCTGGGCTCCTCCATCATTGAGGATGGGGATATTTGTGGAATCTCCTCCTGCAGTGAGTTGTTTAATTGTCCACCATTCACTGCTGGATGTGGCAGGACTACAGAGCTTAGATCTGATGCGTTGGTTATGGGATTGCTTAGCTCTGTCTATTACTTGCTGCTAATGCTGTTTGGCAACAAGTAGTCCTGTGTTGTAGCTTCACCAGGTTGACACCTCATTTTTCAGTATGCCTGATGTTGCTCCTGGCATCCCCTCCTGCACTCTTCATTGAACCAGGGTTGATCCCCTGGCTGGGTGGTAATGGTAGAGTGGGGGATATCCCAGGCCGTGAGGTGGCAGGTTGTGGTTGAATTTAATTCTGCTGCTGCTGATGGCCCACAGCGCTTCATGGATGCCCAGTCTGGAGTTGCAGGAACTGTTCTGAATCTATTCCATTCAGGATGGTAGTAGTGCCTCACAACATGATGCATGGATAGATAGGAGAATCTTGTGTGTTCTCCTCAGCAAAGAGAAGGTTGAGAGGAGGTTTGATAGAGGTGTCCAAAATCATCAGGGGACCAGCCAGAGCTGGCAGCAAAACTGTTCTCATTAGTGAAAGGGTTGAGGACAGAAGACAGCAATTTAAGGTAATTAGCACAATGCCAGGAACCTGAGTTTGATTCTGACCTTGGGTGACTGTATGGAGTTTTCACGTTCTCCCCGTGTCTGCGTGGATTTCCTCCGGGTGCTCCAGTCTCCTCCCACAGTCCAAAGATGTGCAGGTTAGGTGGATTGGCCATGCTAAAATTGCCCCTTAGAGCCCAACGTCTAGGTGGGGTTACGGGGATAGGGCAGGTACATGGGCATAGGTAGCATCCTCTTTCAGAGGGTCAGTGTAGACTTTATGGATTTCCATTGTTTGTCTTGTCTCACTGCTGGTTGCTGCCTGTGTCCTTTGGAGGAAAGTAAGTCAAAACAGTCCAGGAGCTCCTTTCTGACATTTAAGGCTGCGATCTGGAGTATCTGCAACTGACTGCTGGTGAGATGAATTCTTTTTCTGTCAGTAAAAAAGCCAGTATTGTTGTGAAAAATGATTCAGGGGTGAATGCTCAATGAAATATTATCCTGTTCAAAAATAAACCTGCACCAAAGGTTTTTCACTTTAAAGAGTTAAAGAGCCCCCCCCCCACACACACACACACTCACCAACATTAAATTCCCCCCATATACTCATTGGGTGGGATTTTCTGGCCCCTCCCTCTTCCTGTCCTGCCAAGGTCAACTCCTGGCAGTGGGTTCCCCGGCAGCGGGGCAGGTGGGCCAAGCAAACACCCAGAGACAGTGGCACATCTGGTTCACTAATGCCCTTTCGGGAAGAAAATCTGCCATCCTTACCCGGTCTGCCCTTCATGTGACCTCCAGACCCACTGCAATGCGGCTGACTCTTAAATAGCACTCAGTTCAAAGGCAGTGAGGGATGGACAATTAATGCGGGTCCAGCCAGGGACACCCACAACCCATGCATATTAAAAAAAAATATTTTGAAATCATTCACCACCTCCAGAGAGTCATAAAGAACTTTATTGAGATTCGGGAACTGAAAGCATACTTTTGCAGGGCAAGAACTTCATAATTATGCCTTCTTTTGGGAGCATAAGACAGAGAAGAGGAAGAGAAAAAATGCACTGGTGAAGCAACTTGCAAGATGGTTAAATGTTACTTTTGGAGAGGTGAGAAGTTGGCCCATATGGTATAACAGCTACCAAAATAACACTGGAACTTGCAAATATGGAAATTTGATTAAAATAATCTTGTATTTTACTCTAGGAAATGTGTTTCATGTTCAGCTAGAATACAAAACAAAGAGCATCACAACACCATAACTTCAGTTTAGAAAGACCAGGGTAACTCTAATGCAACTTACTGGCTCTTTCTTTCTTGTATGTCAGCTTAACTCCGCGACCATGATGAGACTAAAAAGATACACACCAAGATCTCAGAACTTTCTCCAGACTGAGTAAATGTTACACTTTCAGGTGTGTTGTATCGCAAATTAAGGGGCTGGTTTAGCACAGGGCTAAAGAGCTGGCTTTTAAAGCAGACCAAGGCAGGCCAGCAGCACGGTTCAATTCCCGTACCAGCCTCCCCGAACAGGTGCCGGAATGTGGCGACTAGGGGCTTTTCACAGTAACTTCATTGAAGCCTACTTGTGACAATAAGCGATTTTCATTTCATACTAAGGTCTTTGTGTTCTGGTGATTTAAGTGAAAAGCTAAAAGATCCCATTGCACCATTCTGCAAAGAATGACTAATATTCCTGGTTCAACTAAAACCATAAAAAATTAGATCACACTGGTTATTAATTTCACTGATATTAGTGGCATGTTACTGCTATTAAATTGCTAAATGAAACCAATATTTCAAAAACAATTCACCTTGTGAAATATTGTTTGATGGTCAATGTGTTGATTGATAGTCCGTTTAAGAACTACACTACCAGGAAGATGATTTCTGATAAAGCATCTTGTTTCCAGGAACTGATCACGTTGCCTAGGAGATAAGCAGTGGGTGGCACAGCGGCACGGTGGTTAGCACTGCTGACTCACAGTGCCAGGATCACAGGTTTATTTCCGACCTCGGGTGACTGTGCGGAGTCTGCACGTTCTCCCCGTGTCTGCGTGGGTTTCCTCCGGGTGCTCCGGTTTCCTCCCACAGTCCAAAGATGTGCGGGTTAGGTGGATTGGCCGTGATAAATTGCCCTTAGTGTCCAAAATTGCCCTTGGTGTCCAAAAAAGGTTAGGTGTGGTTACTGGGTTATGGGGATAGGGTGAAGTGTGGGCTTAAGTAGGGTGCTCTTTCCAAGAGATGGTGCGGACTCGATGGGCTGAATGGCCTCCTTCTGCACTGTAAATTCTATGAAAGAGGAATCGATAGATTTTTTTATCACTGCTTGAAAGTTAAGCGCACTGTCGTATAAATTTCCCACCGTTGCTGATTCAATGCTTCGTGATCAAGTTGTTTCTGGCATTAATGACAAACGTTTGCGAGACAAATGCCGAGCTGCCGGATGCAGTGATTACCGCTGAATGTGCGGAGTCGGGGAAGGCGGCGCCGCCACACCGGAAACTGCCGCTGGCACCGCCATGGATGCTGGGCCGCCACACCGGAAACTGCCGGGCAGACATTTTGTGTGACGTCACGAGCGTGATGACATCCACGTGCTGCGGCCACGCCCACATTTAAAAAACTGCGCGGCAACAGGCAAACTATTTTCCAAATGTCGCAAATGCAGTCGCTTTGCGGCACTGCGCTGTTCCGCAATGGTATTTCCTCCGTCCGGAAATTAGTGCTCCCCCCCTCAGGCCTCCCTCAGCCCCCCTGTTCCCCCGGCGTCTCCTGTCACACCCCGCCCCGCCCCCCGGGTCAGCCGTACCCGCCCTGCCCTGTGACCTCCGACCTGGGCCCCCCGAGCTGCTGCACTTCCTCTTCCGTCCTCCGCGGCGCTGTCGCTGGAGGCGCTGTCGCTGGAGGCGCTCTCAGGCAGGCATTCCTCCCGAGTGAGGGGCCGAAGCGCCGCCTGCAGCTGAGGCCAGCGTGAGATGGCGGCGGGGAGCTCGGAGCGGCCGGGACGCTTCCCCGCCGCCTGAGAAACTCAGGCTATCAGCTGCTCAAGCCGGCCCGGCCTGGGAGGCCCCACAGCCCAGTGCCCCCCCCACACAGCCCAGTGCCCCCCCACACAGCCCAGTGCCCCCCCCCCACACAGCCCAGTGCCCCCCCCACACAGCCCAGTGCCCCCCCCCACAGCCCAGTGCCCCCCCCACACAGCCCAGTGCCCCCCCCCACAGCCCAGTGCCCCCCCCACACAGCCCAGTGCCCCCCCCACACAGCCCAGTGCCCCCCCCACACAGCCCAGTGCCCCCCCCACACAGCCCAGTGCCCCCCCCACACAGCCCAGTGCCCCCCCCCACAGCCCAGTGCCCCCCCCACACAGCCCAGTGCCCCCCCCACACAGCCCAGTGCCCCCCCCACACAGCCCAGTGCCCCCCCCACACAGCCCAGTGCCCCCCCCACACAGCCCAGTGCCCCCCCCCCACAGCCCAGTGCCCCCCCCCCACAGCCCAGTGCCCCCCCCACACAGCCCAGTGCCCCCCCCCACACAGCCCAGTGCCCCCCCCACACAGCCCAGTGCCCCCCCCCACAGCCCAGTGCCCCCCCCACACAGCCCAGTGCCCCCCCCCCACAGCCCAGTGCCCCCCCCACACAGCCCAGTGCCCCCCCCACACAGCCCAGTGCCCCCCCCCACACAGCCCAGTGCCCCCCCCACACAGCCCAGTGCCCCCCCCACACAGCCCAGTGCCCCCCCCACACAGCCCAGTGCCCCCCCCACAGCCCAGTGCCCCCCCCACACAGCCCAGTGCCCCCCCCACACAGCCCAGTGCCCCCCCCCACAGCCCAGTGCCCCCCCCCACAGCCCAGTGCCCCCCCCACAGCCCAGTGCCCCCCCCCACACAGCCCAGTGCCCCCCCCACACAGCCCAGTGCCCCCCCCACACAGCCCAGTGCCCCCCCCACACAGCCCAGTGCCCCCCCCACACAGCCCAGTGCCCCCCCCACACAGCCCAGTGCCCCCCCCACACAGCCCAGTGCCCCCCCCACACAGCCCAGTGCCCCCCCCCCACAGCCCAGTGCCCCCCCCACACAGCCCAGTGCCCCCCCCACACAGCCCAGTGCCCCCCCACACAGCCCAGTGCCCCCCCCCACACAGCCCAGTGCCCCCCCCACACAGCCCAGTGCCCCCCCCACACAGCCCAGTGCCCCACCCCCACACAGCGCAGTGCCCCCCCCACACAGCCCAGTGCCCCACCCACACAGCCCAGTGCCCCCCCCACACAGCCCAGTGCCCCCCCCACACAGCCCAGTGCCCCCCCCCCACACAGCCCAGTGCCCCCCCCCACACAGCCCAGTGCCCCCCCCACACAGCCCAGTGCCCCCCCCACACAGCCCAGTGCCCCCCCCACACAGCCCAGTGCCCCCCCCACACAGCGCAGTGCCCCACCCACACAGCCCAGTGCCCCCCCCACACACAGCCCAGTGCCCCCCCCACACAGCCCAGTGCCCCCCCCACACAGCCCAGTGCCCCCCCCCACACAGCCCAGTGCCCCCCCCACACAGCCCAGTGCCCCCCCCACACAGCCCAGTGCCCCCCCCACACAGCCCAGTGCCCCCCCCACACAGCGCAGTGCCCCCCCCCACACAGCCCAGTGCCCCCCCCACACAGCCCAGTGCCCCCCCCACACAGCCCAGTGCCCCCCCCACACAGCGCAGTGCCCCACCCACACAGCCCAGTGCCCCCCCCCCACACAGCCCAGTGCCCCCCCCCACACAGCCCAGTGCCCCCCCCACACAGCCCAGTGCCCCCCCCCACACAGCCCAGTGCCCCCCCCACACAGCCCAGTGCCCCCCCCCCACACAGCCCAGTGCCCCCCCCACACAGCCCAGTGCCCCCCCCACACAGCGCAGTGCCCCCCCCACACAGCGCAGTGCCCCCCCCCACACAGCCCAGTGCCCCCCCCACACAGCCCAGTGCCCCCCCACACAGCCCAGTGCCCCCCCCCACAGCCCAGTGCCCCCCCCACACAGCCCAGTGCCCCCCCCCACACAGCCCAGTGCCCCCCCACACAGCCCAGTGCCCCCCCCCACACAGCCCAGTGCCCCCCCCACACAGCCCAGTGCCCCCCCCACACACAGCCCAGTGCCCCCCCCACAGCCCAGTGCCCCCCACACACAGCCCAGTGCCCCCCCACACAGCCCAGCCCCCCACACACAGCCCAGTGCCCCACCCACACAGCCCAGTGCCCCCCCCACACAGCCCAGTGCCCCCCCACACAGCCCAGTGCCCCCCCCACACAGCCCAGTGCCCCCCCCACACAGCCCAGTGCCCCCCCCACACAGCCCAGTGCCCCCCCCACACAGCGCAGTGCCCCCCCCCACACAGCGCAGTGCCCCCCCCACACAGCCCAGTGCCCCCCCACACAGCGCAGTGCCCCCCCCACACAGCCCAGTGCCCCCCCCACACACAGCGCAGTGCCCCCCCCCCACACAGCGCAGTGCCCCCCCCACACAGCGCAGTGCCCCCCCCACACAGCCCAGTGCCCCCCCCACACAGCCCAGTGCCCCCCCCACACAGCCCAGTGCCCCCCCACACAGCCCAGTGCCCCCCCCACACAGCCCAGTGCCCCCCCCACACAGCCCAGTGCCCCCCCACACAGCCCAGTGCCCCCCCCACACAGCCCAGCCCCACCCACACAGCCCAGTGCCCCCCCACACAGCCCAGTGCCCCCCACACAGCCCAGTGCCCCACCCACACAGCCCAGTGCCCCACCCACACAGCCCAGTGCCCCCCCACACAGCCCAGTGCCCCCCCACACAGCCCAGTGCCCCACCCCCACAGCCCAGTGCCCCCCCCACACAGCCCAGTGCCCCCCCCCACACAGCCCAGTGCCCCCCCCACACAGCCCAGTGCCCCCCCCACACAGCCCAGTGCCCCCCCCACACAGCCCAGTGCCCCCCCACACAGCCCAGTGCCCCCCCACACAGCCCAGTGCCCCCCCACACAGCCCAGTGCCCCCCCCCACACAGCCCAGTGCCCCCCCCACACAGCGCAGTGCCCCCCCCACACAGCGCAGTGCCCCCCCCACACAGCCCAGTGCCCCCCCCACACAGCCCAGTGCCCCCCCACACAGCCCAGTGCCCCCCCCCACAGCCCAGTGCCCCCCCCCCACACAGCCCAGTGCCCCCCCCACACAGCCCAGTGCCCCCCCACACAGCCCAGTGCCCCCCCCACACAGCCCAGTGCCCCCCCCACACACAGCCCAGTGCCCCCCCCCCACAGCCCAGTGCCCCCCACACACAGCCCAGTGCCCCCCCACACAGCCCAGCCCCCCACACACAGCCCAGTGCCCCACCCACACAGCCCAGTGCCCCCCCCACACAGCCCAGTGCCCCCCCACACAGCCCAGTGCCCCCCCCACACAGCCCAGTGCCCCCCCCACACAGCCCAGTGCCCCCCCCACACAGCCCAGTGCCCCCCCCACACAGCGCAGTGCCCCCCCCCACACAGCGCAGTGCCCCCCCCACACAGCCCAGTGCCCCCCCACACAGCGCAGTGCCCCCCCCACACAGCCCAGTGCCCCCCCACACACAGCGCAGTGCCCCCCCCCCACACAGCGCAGTGCCCCCCCCACACAGCCCAGTGCCCCCCCACACAGCCCAGTGCCCCCCCCACACAGCCCAGCCCCACCCACACAGCCCAGTGCCCCCCCACACAGCCCAGTGCCCCCCCACACAGCCCAGTGCCCCACCCACACAGCCCAGTGCCCCCCCACACAGCCCAGTGCCCCCCCACACAGCCCAGTGCCCCACCCCCACAGCCCAGTGCCCCCCCCACACAGCCCAGTGCCCCCCCCCCACACAGCCCAGTGCCCCCCCCACACAGCCCAGTGCCCCCCCCACACAGCCCAGTGCCCCCCCCACACAGCCCAGTGCCCCCCCACACAGCCCAGTGCCCCCCCCACACAGCCCAGTGCCCCCCCACACAGCCCAGTGCCCCCCCCACACAGCGCAGTGCCCCCCCCACACAGCCCAGTGCCCCACCCACACAGCCCAGTGCCCCACCCACACAGCCCAGTGCCCCACCCACACAGCCCAGTGCCCCCCCACACAGCCCAGTGCCCCCCCCACACAGCCCAGCCCCACCCCCACAGCCCAGTGCCCCCCCCACACAGCCCAGTGCCCCCCCCCACACAGCCCAGTGCCCCCCCCACACAGCGCAGTGCCCCCCCCACACAGCCCAGTGCCCCCCCCACACAGCCCAGTGCCCCCCCCACACAGCCCAGTGCCCCACCCACACAGCCCAGTGCCCCACCCACACAGCCCAGTGCCCCACCCACACAGCCCAGTGCCCCACCCACACAGCCCAGTGCCCCACCCACACAGCCCAGTGCCCCACCCACACAGCCCAGTGCCCCACCCACACAGCCCAGTGCCCCACCCACACAGCACAGTGCCCCACCCACACAGCCCAGTGCCCCCCCACACAGCCCAGTGCCCCCCCCCACACAGCCCAGTGCCCCCCCCCACACAGCCCAGTGCCCCCCCCACACAGCCCAGTGCCCCCCCACACAGCCCAGTGCCCCACCCACACAGCCCAGTGCCCCACCCACACAGCCCAGTGCCCCACCCACACAGCCCAGTGCCCCACCCCCACAGCCCAGTGCCCCACCCCCACAGCCCAGTGCCCCACCCACACAGCCCAGTGCCCCACCCCCACAGCCCAGTGCCCCACCCCCACAGCCCAGTGCCCCACCCCCACAGCCCAGTGCCCCACCCACACAGCCCAGTGCCCCACCCACACAGCCCAGTGCCCCACCCACACAGCCCAGTGCCCCACCCACACAGCCCAGTGCCCCACCCACACAGCCCAGTGCCCCACCCACACAGCCCAGTGCCCCACCCACACAGCCCAGTGCCCCACCCACACAGCCCAGTGCCCCACCCACACAGCCCAGTGCCCCACCCACACAGCCCAGTGCCCCACCCACACAGCCCAGTGCCCCACCCACACAGCCCAGTGCCCACCCACAGCCCAGTGCCCCACCCACACAGCTCAGTGCCCCACCCACACAGCCCAGTGCCCCACCCACACAGCCCAGTGCCCCACCCACACAGCCCAGTGCCCCACCCACACAGCTCAGTGCCCCACCCACACAGCCCAGTGCCCCACCCACACAGCTCAGTGCCCCACCCACAAAGCCCAGTGCCCCACCCACACAGACCAGTGCCCCACCCACACAGCCCGGTGCCCCACCCACACAGCACAGTGCCCCACCCACACAGCCCAGTGCCCCACCCACACATTGCCCAGTGCCCCACCCACACATTGCCCAGTGCCCCACCCATACAGACCACACATTGCCCAGTGCCCCACCCAAACAGACCACACATTGCCCAGTGCCCCACCCACACAGACCACACATTGCCCAGTGCCCCACCCACACAGACCACACATTGCCCAGTGCCCCACCCACACAGACCACACATTGCCCAGTGCCCCACCCAAACAGACCACACATTGCCCAGTGCCCCACCCAAACAGACCACACATTGCCCAGTGCCCCACCCACACAGACCACACATTGCCCAGTGCCCCACCCACACAGACCACACATTGCCCAGTGCCCCACCCACACAGACCACACATTACCCAGTGCCCCACCCACACAGACCACACATTGCCCAGTGCTCCACCCACACAGCCCAGTGCCCCACCCAAACAGACCACACATTACCCAGTGCCCCACCCACACAGACCACACATTGCTCAGTGCCCCACCCAAACAGACCACACATTGCCCAGTGCCCCACCCACACAGACCACACATTGCCCAGTGCCCCACCCACACAGACCACACATTGCCCAGTGCCCCACCCAAACAGACCACACATTACCCAGTGCCCCACCCACACAGACCACACATTGCTCAGTGCCCCACCCAAACAGACCACACATTGCCCAGTGCCCCACCCACACAGACCACACATTGCCCAGTGCCCCACCCACACAGACCACATATTGCCCAGTGCCCCACCCACACAGACCAGACATTGCCCAGTGCCCCACCCACACAGACCACACATTACCCAGTGCCCCACCCACACAGACCACACAATGCCCAGTGCCCCACCCACACAGACCACACATTGCCCAGTGCCCCACCCACACAGACCACACATTGCCCAGTGCCCCACCCACACAGACCACACATCACCCAGTGCCCCACCCACACAGACCAGACATTGCCCAGTGCCCCACCCACACAGACCACACATTGCCCAGTGCCCCACCCACACAGACCACACATCACCCAGTGCCCCACCCACACAGACCAGACATTGCCCAGTGCCCCACTCACACAGACCACACATTGCCCAGTGCCCCACCCAAACAGACCACACATTACCCAGTGCCCCACCCAAACAGACCACACATTGCCCAGTGCCCCACCCACACAGACCACACATTGCTCAATGCCCCACCCATACAGACCACACATTGCCCAGTGCCCCATCCAAACCGACCACACAGTGCCCAGTGCCCCACCCAAACAGACCACACATTACCCAGTGCCCCACCCAAACAGACCACACATTGCCCAGTGCCCCACCCACACAGACCACACATTACCCAGTGCCCCACCCAAACAGACCACACATTGCCCAGTGCCCCAGCCAAACAGACCACACATTACCCAGTGCCCCATCCAAACAGACCACACATTGCCCATTGCCCCACCCAAACAGACCACACATTGCCCAGTGCCCCACCCAAACAGACCACACATTGCCCAGTGCCCCACCCAAACAGACCACACATTGCTCAGTGCCCCACCCAAACAGACCACACATTGCCCAGTGCCCCACCCAAACAGACCACACATTGCCCAGTGCCCCACCCAAACAGACCACACATTACCCAGTGCCCCACCCAAACAGACCACACATTGCCCAGTGCCCCACCCAAACAGACCACACATTACCCAATGCCCCACCCAAACAGACCACACATTGCCCAGTGCCCCACCCACACAGACCACACATTGCCCAGTGCCCCACCCAAACAGACCACACATTACCCAGTGCCCCACCCAAACTGACCACACATTGCCCAGTGCCCCACCCAAACAGACCACACATTGCCCAGTGCCACACCCACACAGACCACACATTGCCCAGTGCCCCACCCAAACAGACCACACATTGCCCAGTGCCCCACCCAAACAGACCACACATTGCCCAGTGCCCCACCCAAACAGACCACACATTACCCAGTGCCCCACCCAAACTGACCACACATTGCCCAGTGCCCCACCCAAACAGACCACACATTGCCCAGTGCCCCACCCAAACAGACCACACATTGCCCAGTGCCCCACCCAAACAGACCACACATTACCCAATGCCCCACCCAAACAGACCACACATTGCCCAGTGCCCCACCCACACAGACCACACATTGCCCAGTGCCCCACCCAAACAGACCACACATTACCCAGTGCCCCACCCAAACTGACCACACATTACCCAGTGCCCCACCCAAACAGACCACACATTGCCCAGTGCCCCACCCAAACAGACCACACATTACCCAATGCCCCACCCAAACAGACCACACATTGCCCAGTGCCCCACCCATACAGACCACACATTGCCCAGTGCCCCACCCACACAGACCACACATTGCCCAGTGCCCCACCCAAACAGACCACACATTACCCAGTGCCCCACCCAAACAGACCACACATTACCCAGTGCCCCACCCAAACTGACCACACATTGCCCAGTGCCCCACCCAAACAGACCACACATTGCCCAGTGCCCCACCCACACAGACCACACATTGCCCAGTGCCCCACCCAAACAGACCACACATTGCCCAGTGCCCCACCCAAACAGACCACACATTACCCAATGCCCCACCCAAACAGACCACACATTGCCCAGTGCCCCACCCACACAGACCACACATTGCCCAGTGCCCCACCCAAACAGACCACACATTGCCCAGTGCACCACCCATACAGACCACACATTGCCCAGTGCCCCACCCAAACAGACCACACATTGCCCAGTGCCCCACCCAAACAGACCACACATTACCCAGTGCCCCACCCAAACAGACCACACATTGCCCAGTGCCACATCCAAACAGACCACACATTGCCCAGTGCCCCACCCAAACAGACCACACATTGCCCAGTGCCCCACCCACACAGACCACACATTGCCCAGTGCCCCACCCAAACAGACCACACATTACCCAGTGCCCCACCCAAACAGACCACACATTGCCCAGAGCCCCATCCAAACAGACCACACATTACCCAGTGCCCCACCCAAACAGACCACACATTGCCCAGTGCCCCACCCAAACAGACCACACATTGCCCAGTGCCCCACCCAAACAGACCACACATTGCCCAGTGCCCCACCCATACAGACCACACACTGCCCAGTGCCCCACCCACACATTACCCAGTGCCCCACCCAAACAGACCACACATTGCCCAGTGCCCCATCCAAACCGACCACACATTGCCCAGTGCCCCACCCAAACAGACCACACATTGCCCAGTGCCCCACCCACACAGACCACATATTGCCCAGTGCCCCACCCAAACAGACCACACATTACCCAGTGCCCCACCCAAACAGACCACACATTGCCCAGTGCCCCACCCAAACAGACCACACATTGCCCAGTGCCCCACCCACACAGACCACACATTGCCCAGTGCCCCACCCAAACAGACCACACATTATCCAATGCCCCACCCAAACAGACCACACATTGCCCAGTGCCCCACCCACACAGACCACACATTGCCCAGTGCCCCACCCAAACAGACCACACATTACCCAGTGGCCCACCCAAACAGACCACACATTACCCAGTGCCCCACCCAAACAGACCACACATTGCCCAGTGCCCCATCCAAACAGACCACACATTGCCCAGTGCCCCACCCAAACAGACCGCACATTGCCCAGTGCCCCACCCAAACAGACCACACATTACCCAGTGCCCCACCCAAACAGACCACACATTGCCCAGTGCCCCACCCAAACAGACCACACATTACCCAGTGCCCCACCCAAACAGACCACACATTACCCAGTGCCCCAACCAAACAGACCACACATTGCCCAGTGCCCCACCCACACAGACCACACATTGCCCAGTGCCCCACCCACACAGACCACACATTGACCAGTGCCCCACCCACACAGACCACACATTGCCCAGTGCCCCACTCACACAGACCACACATTGCCCAGTGCCCCACCCAAACAGACCACACATTGCCCAGTGCCCCACCCAAACAGACCACACATTGCCCAGTGCCCCACCCAAACAGACCACACATTGCCCAGTGCCCCACCCATACAGACCACACATTGCCCAGTGCCCCACCCACACATTGCCCAGTGCCCCACCCAAACAGATCACACATTGCCCAGTGCCCCACCCAAACAGACCACACATTGCCCAGTGCCCCACCCAAACAGACCACACATTGCCCAGTGCCCCACCCAAACAGACCACACATTGCCCAGTGCCCTACCCAAACAGACCACACATTGCCCAGTGCGCCACCCAAACAGACCACACATTGCCCAGTGCCCCATCCAAACAGACCACACATTGCCCAGTGCCCCACCCAAACAGACCACACATTGCCCAGTGCCCCACCCAAACAGACCACACATTGCCCAGTGCCCTACCCAAACAGACCACACATTACCCAGTGCCCCACCCACACAGACCACACATTACCCAGTGCCCCACCCAAACAGACCACACATTGCCCAGTGCCCCATCCAAACAGACCACACATTGCCCAGTGCCCCACCCAAACAGACCACACATTGCCCAGTGCCCCACCCATACAGACCACACATTACCCACTGTCCCACCCAAACAGACCACACATTGCCCAGTGCCCCATCCAAACAGACCACACATTGCCCAGTGCCCCATCCAAACAGACCACACATTGCCCAGTGCCCCATCCAAACAGACCACACATTACCCAGTGCCCCATCCAAACAGACCACACATTGCCCAGTGCCCCATCCAAACAGACCACACATTGCCCAGTGCCCCACCCATACAGACCACACATTGCCCAGTGCCCCATCCAAACAGACCACACCTTGCCCAGTGCCCCATCCAAACAGACCACACATTGCCCAGTGCCCCACCCATACAGACCACACATTACCCAGTGCCCCACCCAAACAGACCACACATTGCCCAGTGCCCCACCCATACAGACCACACATTGCCCAGTGCCCCACCCATACAGACCACACATTGCCCAGTGCCCCATCCAAACAGACCACACATTGCCCAGTGCCCCATCCAAACAGACCACACATTACCCAGTGCCCCATCCAAACAGACCACACATTGCCCAGTGCCCCATCCAAACAGACCACACATTGCCCAGTGCCCCACCCATACAGACCACACATTGCCCAGTGCCCCATCCAAACAGACCACACATTGCCCAGTGCCCCATCCAAACAGACCACACATTGCCCAGTGCCCCACCCATACAGACCACACATTGCCCAGTGCCCCACCCATACAGACCACACATTACCCAGTGCCCCACCCAAACAGACCACACATTGCCCAGTGCCCCACCCATACAGACCACACATTGCCCAGTGCCCCACCCATACAGACCACACATTACCCAGTGCCCCACCCAAACAGACCACACATTGCCCAGTGCCCCATCCAAACAGACCACACATTGCCCAGTGCCCCATCCAAACAGACCACACATTGCCCAGTGCCCCACCCAAACAGACCACACATTACCCAGTGCCCCACCCATACAGACCACACATTGCTCAGTGCCCCACCCAAACAGACCACACATCGCTCAGTGCCCCACCCAAACAGACCACACATTGCCCAGTGCCCCACCCAAACAGACCACACATTGCCCAGTGCCCCACCCAAACAGACCACACATTACCCAGTGCCCCACCCACACAGACCACACATTGCTCAGTGCCCCACCCACACAGACCACACATTGCCCAGTGCCCCACCCACACAGACCACACATTGCCCAGTGCCCCACCCAAACAGACCACACATTACCCAGTGCCCCACCCAAACAGACCACACATTGCCCAGTGCCCCACCCAAACAGACCACACATTGCCCAGTGCCCCACCCAAACAGACCACACATTACCCAGTGCCCCACCCAAACAGACCACACATTACCCAGTGCCCCACCCAAATAGACCACACATTGCCCAGTGCCCCACCCAAACAGACCACACATTGCCCAGTGCCCCACCCAAACAGACCACACATTGCCCAGTGCCCCACCCAAACAGACCACACATTGCCCAGTGCCCCACCCAAACAGACCACACATTACCCAGTGCCCCACCCAAATAGACCACACATTGCCCAGTGCCCCATCCAAACAGACCACACATTACCCAATGCCCCACCCAAACAGACCACACATTGCCCAGTGCCCCACCCACACAGACCACACATTGCCCAGTGCCCCACCCAAACAGACCACACATTACCCAGTGCCCCACCCAAACAGACCACACATTGCCCAGTGCCCCATCCAAACTGACCACACATTGCCCAGTGCCCCACCCAAATAGACCACACATTGCCCAGTGCCCCACCCAAACAGACCACACATTACCCAGTGCCCCACCCAAATAGACCACACATTGCCCAGTGCCCCATCCAAACAGACCACACATTACCCAATGCCCCACCCAAACAGACCACACATTGCCCAGTGCCCCACCCACACAGACCACACATTGCCCAGTGCCCCACCCAAACAGACCACACATTACCCAGTGCCCCACCGAAACAGACCACACATTGCCCAGTGCCCCATCCAAACTGACCACACATTGCCCAGTGCCCCACCCAAATAGACCACACATTGCCCAGTGCCCCACCCAAACAGACCACACATTACCCAGTGCCCCACCCAAACAGACCACACAGTGCCCAGTGCCCCACCCATACAGACCACACATTACCCAGTGCCCCACCCAAACAGACCACACATTGCCCAGTGCCCCACCCAAACAGACCACACTTTGCCCAGTGCCCCACCCAAACAGACCACACATTGCCCAGTGCCCCACCCACACAGACCACACATTGCCCAGTGCCCCACCCACACAGACCACACATTGCCCAGTGCCCCACCCACACAGACCACACATTGCCCAGTGCCCCACCCAAACAGACCACACATTACCCAGTGCCCCACCCAAACAGACCACACATTGCCCAGTGCCCCACCCAAACAGACCACACATTACCCAATGCCCCACCCAAACAGACCACACATTGCCCAGTGCCCCACCCACACAGACCACACATTGCCCAGTGCCCCACCCAAACAGACCACACATTACCCAATGCCCCACCCAAACAGACCACACATTACCCAGTGCCCCACCCAAACAGACCACACATTGCCCAGTGCCCCATCCAAACAGACCACACATTGCCCAGTGCCCCACCCACACAGACCACACATTGCCCAGTGCCCCACCCATACAGACCACACATTACCCAGTGCCCCACCCAAACAGACCACACATTGCCCAGTGCCCCACCCACACAGACCACACATTGCCCAGTGCCCCACCCAAACAGACCACACATTGCCCAGTGCCCCACCCACACAGACCACACATTGCCCAGTGCCCCACCCACACAGACCACACATTGCCCAATGCCCCACCCACACAGACCACACATTACCCAGTGCCCCATCCAAACAGACCACACATTGCCCAGTGCCCCACCCAAACAGACCACACATTGCCCAGTGCCCCACCCAAACAGACCACACATTACCCAGTGCCCCACCCAAACAGACCACACATTACCCAGTGCCCCACCCACACAGACCACACATTGCCCTGTGCCCCACCCACACAGACCACACATTACCCAGTGCCCCATCCAAACAGATCACACATTGCCCAGTGCCCCACCCAAACAGACCACACATTGCCCAGTGCCCGATCCAAACAGACCACACATTACCCAGTGCCCCATCCAAACAGACCACACATTACCCAGTGCCCCACCCAAACAGACCACACATTGCCCAGTGCCCGATCCAAACAGACCACACATTACCCAGTGCCCCATCCAAACAGACCACACATTGCCCAGTGCCCCACCCACACAGACCACACATTACCCAGTGCCCCATCCAAACAGACCACACATTACCCAGTGCCCCATCCAAACAGACCACACATTGCTCAGTGCCCCACCCAAACAGACCACACATTACCCAGTGCCCCACCCAAACAGACCACACATTGCCCAGTGCCCCACCCACACAGACCACACATTGCCCAGTGCCCCACCCAAACAGACCACACATTACCCAGTGCCCCATCCAAACAGACCACACATTGCCCAGTGCCCCACCCACACAGACCACACATTGCCCAGTGCCAAATCCAAACAGACCACACATTACCCAGTGCCCCACCCACACAGACCACACATTGCCCAGTGCCCCATCCAAACAGACCACACATTACCCAGTGCCCCATCCAAACAGACCACACATTGCTCAGTGCCCCACCCAAACAGACCACTCATTGCCCAGTGCCCCATCCAAACAGACCACACATTATCCAGTGCCCCATCCAAACAGACCACACATTGCCCAGTGCCCCACCCACACAGACCACACATTACCCAGTGCCCCACCCAAACAGACCACACATTACCCAGTGCCCCACCCACACAGACCACACATTACCCAGTGCCCCACCCAAACAGACCACACATTGCCCAGTGCCCCACCCACACAGACCACACATTGCCCAGTGCCCCATCCAAACAGACCACACATTACCCAGTGCCCCACCCACACAGACCACACATTGCCCAGTGCCCCACCCACACAGACCACACATTACTCAGTGCCCCATCCAAACAGACCACACATTGCCCAGTGCCCCACCCACACAGACCACACATTGCCCAGTGCCCCACCCACACAGACCACACATTGCCCAGTGCCCCACCCTCACAGACCACACATTGCCCAGTGCCCCACCCACACAGACCACACATTACCCAGTGCCCCACCCACACAGACCACACATTGCCCAGTGCCCCACCCACACAGACCACACATTGCCCAGTGCCCCACCCAAACAGACCACACATTGCCCAGTGCCCCACCCACACAGACCACACATTGCCCAGTGCCCCACCCAAACAGACCACACATTGCCCAGTGCCCCACCCAAACAGACCACACATTGCCCAGTGCCCCACCCATACAGACCACACATTGCCCAGTGCCCCACCCATACAGACCACACATTGCCCAGTGCCCCACCCACACAGACCACACATTGCCCAGTGCCCCACCCAAACAGACCACACATTACCCAGTGCCCCACCCAAACAGACCACACATTACCCAGTGCCCCACCCAAACAGACCACCCATTGCCCAGTGCCCCACCCAAACAGACCACACATTGCCCAGTGCCCCAGCCAAACAGACCACACATTGCCCAGTGCCCCACCCAAACAGACCACACATTGCCCAGTGCCCCACCCAAACAGACCACACATTGCTCAGTGCCCCACCCAAACAGACCACACATTGCCCAGTTCCCCATCCAAACAGACCACACATTGCCCAGTGCCCCACCCAAACAGACCACACATTACCCAGTGCTCCACCCAAACAGACCACACATTGCTCAGTGCCCCACCCAAACAGACCACACATTACCCAGTGCCCCACCCAAACAGACCACACATTGCCCAGTGCCCCACCCAAACAGACCACACATTACCCAGTGCCCCAGCCAAACAGACCACACATTACCCAGTGCCCCATCCAAACAGACCACACATTGCCCAGTGCCCCACCCAAACAGACCACACATTACCCAGTGCCCCACCCAAACAGACCACACATTGCCCAGTGCCCCACCCAAACAGACCACACATTACCCAGTGCCCCACCCAAACAGACCACACATTGCCCAGTGCCCCACCCAAACAGACCACACATTACCCAGTGCCCCACCCAAACAGACCACACATTACCCAGTGCCCCACCCATAGAGACCACACATTGCTCAGTGCCCCACCCAAACAGACCACACATTGCCCAGTGCCCCACCCAAACAGACCACACATTGCCCAGTGCCCCACCCAAACAGGCCACACATTGCCCATTGCCCCACCCAAACAGACCACACATTGCCCAGTGCCCCAGCCAAACAGACCACACATTGCCCAGTGCCCCACCCAAACAGACTACAATTGCACAGTGCCCCACCCAAACAGACCACACATTGCCCAGTGCCCCACCCAAACAGACCACACATTGCCCAGTGCCCCACCCAAACAGACCACACATTACCCAGTGCCCCACCCACACAGACCACACATTACCCAGTGCCCCACCCAAACAGACCACACATTGCCCAGTGCCCCACCCAAACAGACCACACATTGCCCAGTGCCCCAGCCAAACAGACCACACATTACCCAGTGCCCCACCCAAACAGACCACACATTGCCCAGTGCCCCACCCAAACAGACCACACATTACCCAGTGCCCCACCCACACAGACCACACATTACCCAGTGCCCCACCCAAACAGACCACACATTGCCCAGTGCCCCACCCAAACAGACCACACATTACCCAGTGCCCCACCCATAGAGACCACACATTGCTCAGTGCCCCACCCAAACAGACCACACATTACCCAGTGCCCCACCCACACAGACCACACATTACCCAGTGCCCCACCCAAACAGACCACACATTGCCCAGTGCCCCACCCAAACAGACCACACATTACCCAGTGCCCCATCCATAGAGACCACACATTGCCCAGTGCCCCACCCAAACAGACCACACATTGCCCAGTGCCCCACCCAAACAGACCACACATTGCCAGGGCCGCAGCCAAACAGACCACACATTGCCCAGTGCCCCACCCAAACAGACCACACATTGCCCAGTGCCCCACCCGAACAGACCACACATTGCCCAGTGCCCCACCCACACAGACCACACATTGCCCAGTGCCCCACCCACACAGACCACACATTACCCAGTGCCCCACCCAAACAGACCACACATTACCCAGTGCCCCACCCAAACAGACCACACATTGCCCAGTGCCCAGCCAAACAGACCACACATTGCCCAGTGTCCCAGCCAAACAGACCACACATTACCCAATGCCACACCCAAACAGACCACACATTGCCCAGTGCCCCATCCAAACAGACCACACATTGCCCAGTGCCCCACCCATACAGACCACACATTGCCCAGTGCCCCATCCAAACAGACCACACATTACCCAGTGCCCCAGCCAAACAGACCACACATTGCCCAGTGCCCCACCCAAACAGACCACACATTGCCCAGTGCCCCATCCAAACAGACCACACATTGCCCAGTGCCCCAGCCAAACAGACCACACATTGCCCAGTGCCCCATCCAAACAGACCACACATTGCCCAGTGCCCCACCCATACAGACCACACATTACCCAGTGCCCCACGCAAACAGACCACACATTACCCAGTGGCCCACCCAAACAGACCACGCATTGCCCAGTGCCCCACCCAAACAGACCACACATTGCCCAGTGCCCCACCCAAACAGACCACACATTGCCCAGTGCCCCACCCAAACAGACCACACATTACCCAGTGCCCCACCCAAACAGACCACACATTACCCAGTGCCCCACCCAAACAGACCACACATTGCTCAGTGCCCCACCCACACAGACCACACATTGCCCAGTGCCCCAGCCAAACAGACCACACATTGCCCAGTGCCCCAGCCAAACAGACCACACATTGCCCAGTGCCCCACCCAAACAGACCACACATTGCCCAGTGCCCCAGCCAAACAGACCACACATTGCCCAGTGCCCCAGCCAAACAGACCACACATTACCCAGTGCCCCACCCAAACAGACCACACATTGCTCAGTGCCCCACCCAAACAGAACACACATTGCCCAGTGCCCCATCCAAACAGACCACACATTGCCCAGTGCCCCACCCACACAGACCACACATTGCTCAGTGCCCCACCCACACAGACCACACATTGCCCAGTGCCCCAGCCAAACAGACCACACATTGCCCAGTGCCCCAGCCAAACAGACCACACATTGCTCAGTGCCCCACCCACACAGACCACACATTGCCCAGTGCCCCAGCCAAACAGACCACACATTGCCCAGTGCCCCAGCCAAACAGACCACACATTGCCCAGTGCCCCACCCAAACAGACCACACATTGCCCAGTGCCCCACCCAAACAGACCACACATTACCCAGTGCCCCACCCAAACAGACCACACATTACCCAGTGCCCCACCCAAACAGACCACACATTGCCCAGTGCCCCACCCAAACAGACCACACATTACCCAGTGCCCCACCCACACAGACCACACATTGACCAGTGCCCCAAGCAAACAGACCACACATTACCCAGTGCCCCACCCAAACAGACCACACATTGCCCAGTGCCCCACCCAAACAGACCACACATTGCCCAGTGCCCCACCCAAACAGACCACACATTACCCAGTGCCCCACCCACACAGACCACACATTACCCAGTGCCCCACCCACACAGACCACACATTGCTCAGTGCCCCACCCACACAGACCACACATTGCCCAGTGCCCCAGCCAAACAGACCACACATTGCCCAGTGCCCCAGCCAAACAGACCACACATTGCCCAGTGCCCCACCCAAACAGACCACACATTGCCCAGTGCCCCAGCCAAACAGACCACACATTGCCCAGTGCCCCAGCCAAACAGACCACACATTGCCCAGTGCCCCAGCCAAACAGACCACACATTGCCCAGTGCCCCAGCCAAACAGACCACACATTGCCCAGTGCCCCAGCCAAACAGACCACACATTGCCCAGTGCCCCACCCAAACAGACCACACATTGCCCAGTGCCCCACCCAAACAGACCACACATTGCCCAGTGCCCCAGCCAAACAGACCACACATTGCCCAGTGCCCCAGCCAAACAGACCACACATTGCCCAGTGCCCCACCCAAACAGACCACACATTGCCCAGTGCCCCACCCACACAGACCACACATTACCCAGTGCCCCACCCAAACAGACCACACATTACCCAGTGCCCCACCCAAACAGACCACACATTACCCAGTGCCCCATCCAAACAGACCACACATTGCCCAGTGCCCCACCCACACAGACCACACATTACCCAGTGCCCCACCCATACAGACCACACATTACCCAGTGCCCCACCCAAACAGACCACACATTACCCAGTGCCCCACCCAAACAGACCACACATTGCCCAGTGCCCCACCCACACAGACCACACATTGCCCAGTGCCCCACCCACACAGACCACACATTGCCCAGTGCCCCACCCAAACAGACCACACATTGCCCAGTGCCCCACCCACACAGACCACACATTGCCCAGTGCCCCACCCAAACAGACCACACATTGCCCAGTGCCCCAGCCAAACAGACCACACATTGCCCAGTGCCCCAGCCAAACAGACCACACATTGCTCAGTGCCCCACCCACACAGACCACACATTACCCAGTGCCCCACCCAAACAGACCACACATTACCCAGTGCCCCACCCAAACAGACCACACATTGCCCAGTGCCCCACCCAAACAGACCACACATTGCCCAGTGCCCCACCCAAACAGACCACACATTGCCCAGTGCCCCACCCAAACAGACCACACATTACCCAGTGCCCCACCCAAACAGACCACACATTACCCAGTGCCCCACCCAAACAGACCACACATTGCCCAGCGCCCCACCCAAATAGACCACACATTACCCAGTGCCCCACCCATACAGACCACACATTACCCAGTGCCCCACCCATACAGACCACACATTACCCAGTGCCCCACCCAAACAGACCACACATTGCCCAGTGCCCCACCCAAACAGACCACACATTACCCAGTGCCCCACCCAAACAGACCACACATTGCCCAGTGTGTTCACAGCACCTTGACCACAGGAACAAAACCGTAACCTGGCCATCAACCATAACTTCTTTAGTCCTTTTGATTTAGTTCATGGTTTTGTGAAGACTGCTTAAAAGTAGGGCTTTGAAACATCTGCAGTTAAAAAACAGATTGTGATACATCAACAATAAGAAAACAATCCAGTTTTTACATAACACCCGTAGCATAATAACAGGCCTCAAACCACTTCAGAGGAATTTTATGAAACAGAATTTGACAGTGAGACACATGGAGAGATACTGTTGCAGGTGGCCAAAAGCTTCGTCAAAAGGTGGGTTGTCAGCAGCACATTCGAGGGGGAAAGCAAGGAGAGAGGTGGTCCGCTTCAGAGAGAGAATTCCAGAGCTTGACGTCTGGCAGCTGGAGGCTCGACCACCAATAATGGGCCAATTAAAGTCAGGGATGCTCAAGGAGCCATAATCAATGGGGTTGGAAATAACAGAGACAGATTGAGAGAGCCCAGGCAGCAAGGTCCTGGATGAATTGAAACGAGAAGTTTTAGGGCAGCACGGTAGCACAGTGGTTAGCACTGTGGCTTCACAGCTCCAGGGTCCCAGGTTCGATTCCCGGCTTGGGTCACTGTCTGTGCGGAGTCTGCACGTTCTCCCCGTGTCTGCGTGGGTTTCCTCCGGGTGCTGTGGTTTCCTCCCATAGTCCAAAGATGTGCAGGTCAGGTGGATTGGCCGTGATAAATTGCCCTTGGTGTCCAAAAAAGGTTAGTGGGGTTATTGGGATAGGGTGGAAGTGAGGGCTTAAGTAGGTCGGTGCAGACTCGGTGGGCCGAATGGCCTCCTTCAGCACTGTATGTTCTATGTTCTAAAATCGAGGCACTGCTATAATATTTATAATTTATATAATTTAATTACATAAATTGAGTACGTTTTCTGTGTTTCTAAAGCCACTTGGGACATCAGCACTCAATCTATCTAATAGATATACCTATTTGTTTGGAATGTAGATTGATTCAGCAGCTTGTCAAAAGATTCCAAATCCACTGGATTAAATTCATAATAGTGATTAAAATGATTGAAAAATATTAATCAAATTGAGTGTATTGTCCTCAAAGACATCTACCCGCTTCCACACAGGTGCCTTGGACACTGACAATCCAGCGGTCTCCTTTCTGGAGAATGTGCTACAATTGCTTAGCAATTCATTGAAAACACCTCTCAACCTTAATGTTTAATGTGTATTTCAGTTCTGTTCACACATAGGAATGTATTTGGCAAAAAGCACCTCCGACCCATTACACTTCTGATGATATTTACTGACTTAAACCATGAATATTGAATGAGTAAAACCTAACATTAACTACTCTCAATTATTGATGCCTACCCACAATCCATAACACCAAAGAATCTCTCAAATTCTGTTGTTACGGTCGTGTCATCAGCTAACCTGTGGATGGAGTTGGAGCCAAATATTGCCACGCAGTCGCGTGTGTATAGGGGATAGAGTTTGGGGCTAAGTACGCAGCCTTGCGGGGCCACAGTGTTGAGGACTATTGTGGAGGAGGTGTTGTTGTTTATCCTGACTGATTGTGGTCTATGGGTCAGGAAGTTGAGGATCCAGTTGCAGAGGGAGGAGCCAAGTCCTAGGTTTTGGAGCTTAGCTGAGATTATGGTATTGAAGGTGAAGCATTGAAGAAGGAGTAGTCAATAAATAGGAGTCTGATGTAGGAGTCCTTGTTGTCGAGATGCTCTAGGAATGAGTGACGGGGCCAGGGAGATAGTGTCTGCTGTGGACCGGTTGTGGTGGTATGCAAATTACATTAGATCGAGGCATTCTGGAGTAGATGTGTCTCATGACCAATCTTTCAAAGCACTTCATAATGATCATTGTCAAGGCCACTGGACTTGAGGGACACATGAGTCGTATAGAGCAGTGTTCTTCAAACTCAGGGGTGCGACTCGCGGGCGGGTGTCGCGAGGGTCGCGGAGCCATCCTTCGCAGCGCTCCCGATCACGCGCAGCAGCCGGCTTTTAATAACGCCGGCTGCAAGCGGCCTTCAAAATGTCCGCAAACATATTTTAAAAAGTCGCCCGCATTGCGCATGCCCGCCCGATCATCGCGCACACGTGTGCAGTGCGGCCGGTTTTTAAACAGTCGCAGCTTTTTCTTTTACAAGTTCGGGGGGGGTTTATTCATTTATTTTATTCATTTTACTTTTATTTTTTTTTACAAGTTCGGGGAGGTTTATTTGATAAAATTTTACAGCAAAAAGATGCAGAACTTTGGACAGATGGAGACTCCATACTTTCTGACACCGGAAGGCTTCACCTTCATCCAACAGGCTCCATTGGAGGAGCGTGTGTGTACGAGGGTCAAAGGGACCCAAAACCATTTCCTCCATTTTTGTCAACAGCAAACAAGGTAAGAGAAAACGGTGTGTCGCGAAGGTCAGCCGGCGTGGGTCGGGAAGGTCGCCCGGCGTGGGTCGCGAAGGTCGGCCGGGTTGGGTCCCGAAGGTTGGCCGGTTGGTAAAAATGGGCCCCGGAAAAAAAGTTTGAAGAACACTGGTATAGACCCTTGGTCTCCTTCTGCACCTTCGTGTCCCCTGCATGGCTGACACAGTCCCTGGCCCCACAACCACTAGGAGTTTCACTAGTATAGAAGTGAATGTTAGAGTCAGGTGACCTCACACTGACTAGGGGCTGAGAATGAAATTGCTTGTGCACGTTCATTCTGTTTTTAAAAAATATTTTTATTCTCCTCATTTTCCACCTTTTTCATCAAATATACACCCAACAAAAGATAACTGACAATAACAAACACAATAGCAATCCCCCAACCAGCATCTCCTTCAGCATACAAACCCAAACCGCTCCCCTACATCCCAAATACTAAACAAGAAAGACCAAAAGAGAATCCACGGTCGTCCCATACATGGTAAACAATAAACAATACCCCCCCCCCCCCAGCACCCCCTCCCCCCCCCCGCACCCCCTCACCCCCCCCCAGCATCCCCTCCCCCCCCAGCACCCCCTCCGCCCCCCCCCCCCCAGCACCCCTACCCCCCCCCCCCCCCCCCCCCCAGCATCCCCTCCATTGCTTCCTCACCGCGTCAGGGTCCCAGGTTCAATTCCAGCCTCGGGCCACTGTCTGTGCGGAGTCTGCACGTTCTCCCCGTGTCTGCGTGGGTTTCCTCCGGGTGCTCCGGTTTCCTCCCACAGTCCAAAGACGTGCAGGTTAGGTGGGTTGACCTGCGAAATTGCCCATTAGTGTCCAGGGATGTGCAGGTTAGGACATGGTATTATAGGAATAGGGCGGGTTGGGCATGGGTAGAGTGCTAATTTAAAGGGTCGGTGCAGACCCGATGGGCCGAATGGCCTCCTTGGCACTGCAGGGATTCAGTGCTTCTATGATCTATGATTCCATGAATTCCTGGGACTTCAGCAGGTTACTTTGCAGCAGAAGAAAAAAGGACAAAAAAATTAAATGGCAATACAAGACCAGAATTTGGAAAGTTTTAACTTTACATCTAACCATAAATATATTTTGATTTCTTTCCCATTTTCCTTCTCCATTACATTCCTAACACTTTTTCACGTAAATACTCCACCTCCAAAATCATACACATTTCCTTCCTCTTCTACTTTATAATTTACATCAGAATTTACAAACTCAAATTCACTGTCGCAAACAAATTCCCCCATCCTCCCCGGAAGTTAAAGTTTTCTTAATTTTGCTTCACAGAGATTCCTGACTTAGGTTCTGAAAGCTCGCAGAAGCTTGCATTCATTCTGTTCGCAAGCCAGCTTTGAAGCCACAGGTTTTGTCATAGATCATTTTTCATGGCTTTTATATTGGGGATTTTCAAAGCTAAGGTGGAAATAGAATATCTCGTGTTATTTGGGCTTCGGAAAGCTACACAACTAAGTTACCAGTCCTTCCTGATAAGTGAACCTTGAGAGGGACCTATTTCAGGAAATGCTACAGATCAGGGATAATCCACACTGACGATTCGACCCCTTTCGATCTGACACTTTCATCTTCGCCGAAAGCATTTGTGGTTTGATCCCACCTCTCAGCAGCAACTTCAAACTGCTCAGTCTTCACAGGCCTTTGTATCTTTAGTTCCTATCAGAAAAATCTAACTTTGAACATCATCCTGCAAAAGCGCTGAGTGCATCTACAGATCAATTGGATGTTAGCATTAAATAGTTTCTAAAGGGGAAGAAAAGCTGACATAAAGAGAGCAAAAGTTAAAGTTTGTGTGAGCTGCAATAAAATGTTCATCTGTGCCAAAGACTGAGCATTTCATAAGTTTCCTGTTTACAAAGCTGATGCAGTCAGAACAGGGCGTGACTGCTGATTACAGGAGGCTGTTGTGATTGGAAATCAGAATTGTGCATTGGAACGTGGCCGTGTAACTTGGATGATATGTAATATTGAATATTATGTTGAAAAAAATAAACCAAAGTGAATAGTTTTCATGAACAAAGGACAGTACATACTAAGTAGCTCTTTCTAAAGAAAATATATAATAATATAGCAGAGCCTTTGATGTATTTAATGTTTTGACTGAAGTGGAAATGAAATGGCTTTTCCACTAGCCTGTGTATTAGTTATCATTGCTTTTTAAACATTTTAAAAAAAATTTAGAGTGTCCAATTCATTTTTATTTCCAATTAAGGGGCAATTTAGTGTGGCCAATCCACCTAGCCTGCACATCTTTGGGTTGTGGGGGCGAAACCCATGCAGACACGGGGCGAATGTGCAAAATCCACACGGACAGTGTCCCAGAGCCGGGACCTCGGCGCCGTGAGGCAGCAGTGCTAACCACTGTGCCACCGTGCTGTCCTATCATTGCTTTTTATATCTTGATGTTAGCGTACATTCAGGTGGTCTTTTACGCGTCGGCCATCGTGGTGGCTGTGGCCGATGCAGAGGGAAAAGAGTGCCCCCATGGCACAGGCCCACCCGCGGATCGGTGGACCCCGATCGCGGGCCAGGCCACCGTGGGGGCACCCCCCAGGGACAGATCGCCCCTTGCCACCCCCCCCCCCTCAGAGCCTGCCCGCGCTGCCTGATCCCGCCGGTAAGAGAGGTGGTTTGATTCTCACCGGCGGACAAGGCATTCCAGCAGCGGGACTTCGGCCCATCACGGGCTGGAGAATCGCCGGTGGGGGCCTGCCGACCGGCGCGGCGCGATTCCTGCCCCCGCCAAATATCCGGTGCCGGAGAATTTGGCAACCGGCAGGGGCGGGATTCACGCCAGCTCCCGGCGAATCTCCGACCCGGCGGGGGGGGGGGGGTGGGAGAATCCCGCCCCTGGTCTCTGCATTTATCGATAAGATTAAAAGTCTTATATTTAATATACACCTATCACACCGTATCTACCATCACATCTCTGGGGGGATTAAACTCAACCATAGCATGTCCATTTAGTATCAAAAAGATATGACTGTTTTAAACAAGAACCATCTGTTAAATTACCAAATATCAAATCGACTACAGGCGGCATGCTAGCACAGTGGTTAGCACGGTTGCATTCGCGGCTGGGTCACTGTCTGTGCGGAGTCTGCACGTTCTCCCCGTGTCTGCGTGGGTTTCCTCCGGGTGCTCCGGTTTCCTCCCACAAGTCCCGAAAGACGTGCTGTTAGGTGAATTGGACATTCTGAATTCTCCCTCTGTGTACCCGAACAGGCGCCGGAATGTGGCGACTAGGGGCTTTTCACAGTAACTTCATTGCAGTGTTAATGTAAGCCTACTTGTGACATGAATAAAGATCGATCAATTAGGGGATCAGGGGTTATGGGGAGAAGGCAGGAGAATGGGGATGAGAAAAATATCAGCCATGATTGAATGGCGGAGCAGACTCGATGGGCCGAGTGGCCTAATTCTGCTCCTATGTCTTATGGTCTCAGAAATACCAATAAAGAAAGAATGAAAGGCTGTGCCATCAATAAGACCATAAGACGTAGAAGCAGAAATAGGCCATTCGGCCCATCAAGTCAGCTCCGCCATTCAATGTGACCATGACTGATCTGATCTGATAACTCCCAACTCCACTTTCCTGCCTTATCTCATTAACCTTGATTCCCTGACTGATTAGAAATCTGTCTACCTCAGCCTTGAACATACTTAACGCCCCAATCTGCAAGATATGAATCCCAAACTGGCATATTATAGATCATTGTTCACAGAATTACAGTGCAGAAGGAGGCCATTCGGCCCATCGAGTTTGCATTGGCCCTTGGAAAGAGCACCCTACTTAAAACCCCACTCTTCCGCCTACCCCTGTAACCCAGTATCCCCACCTAACCTTTTTGGACACTAAGGGCAATTTATCATGGCCAATCCACCTAACTTACACATCTTTGGACTTGTGGAAGGAAACCGGAGCACCCGGAGGAAACCCACGCAGACACGGGGAGAACGTGCAGACTCTGCACAGACAGTGACCCAAGCCGGGAATCGAACCTGGGACCCTGGAGCTATGAAGCAACGGTGCTAACCACTGTGCTACCATATTGCACAACTGACTAATCAAATTGCTCAAAATATTCTCGAAACTGTCTCTATCTTTGGTTTTGCTGATACCTTTAATTCTTTAGCTTTTATAAGAAACCTACAGGAAAGTTCAGATCAAAACACTTATTCTCCCCATAATGGTTTTGCAACCGTTTTGGCTTTGATGAAGTGTCACACGCGCTCGAAACATTAACTCTATTTTCTCTCTCTGCCAGACCTGCTGAGTTTTTCCAGCGTTTTGTGTTTTTGTGTATGATTTTATAAATATTTGGCAAAGATATTTTCACATTTGTCAGCTATTTAACATAGAATAACACCTCAAGGCAGAAACAACAACAAGAGTTTGCATTTACATAGAACCTTTACAGTGAAATTTCCCAAGGTATTTCCAGACCATTTGGGCCTCCACAGGTGAATGAAGAACCACCAATGTTGGAGGGATATAATTGGGGTGCTTTTGTGAGGGCCATGAAGAATCCAGCACGAGTTTCAAGGATACAAAGAAATAACATTTATTTACAATAACTAACACACACACACACACACCTAATGATTTCTCCGGGAAGCTCATACTCCCACAGGATTGTGGGATTGTCATTAGTCCCCAGCCAATGGTAAGCAGGCAGGTTATAACAGGTGCACAAGAGGCTAAATTGGAGGAATGCAGAGCGTTCCAAGGGTTGTAGAGTAGGAGGGGGGTACAGGGATAGGGAGGAAATGAGGCCATGGAGAGATCTGAAAAACAAGGCTGAAATTTTTTTATTGAGATGCTGCCAAGTCAGGAGTGACTGGTTGCCAGTGAGCGTAAGGGTGATGGGTGAATGGCATTTGTTTTATTTCTTCATGGGCTATGAGTGTCGCTAGCAAGGCCATCTTTTGTTGCCCATCTCTAATTACCCTCGAACTGCCATTCTTCACCATTTTAATCCATGTGGTGTAGATATACCTACAGACCTGTTACTGAGGGAATTCCAGAATCTTGACCTGGTGTCAGTAAAGGGTTTGCGATATAGCTGCAAGTTAGAATGGTCCATGACTCGGAAGGGAACCGCAACTGGCGATGATCTTATGAATCTGTTGCCCTTGTTCTTTTAATTGGTGGAGGCTGCGGGTTTGGATGGTCCTGTTGAAGGAGCCTTGGTGAATGGCTCAAGTGCACCTTGTAAATGGTGCAGACTGATGCCACCTGGTGTGAGTTAGGGTGAGAGATATTCCCCATCCTGCATCTTCAACTATTACTGTTCAACTATTTGAAGAAGAGTCAGACAGACTCGAAACACTTGGCAGAATTTTCCGGCCCTTCCAGTCCTGCTGAAGGCGAGACCCAGACGCTGCCAGACTGCTGAGTCTTTCCAGCATTTTCTGCTTTTATTTCAGATTTCCAGCATCTGCCGTATTGTACTTTTATTCCATAATTAACGGCCCATTTGTGGGCTGATTAAGGATGCTGTGGACAAGGTCTTCCTGGTGGTAGGTGGGCCTCACATTGTGAGCCAAGCCAAACAGGTTACCCTGGAGGCAGCTTGTTAGTGGCTGGCCTGCCTCCCTCATTCCCTCTAATGGAGCCCCAGCCATCAGCGGGCCACACCACTGTACCGCTCTGCGGAGAGTGTCTGACGATGGAGGCAGCTGTGTATTTCCCTGCTGCAGCAGCAGAGGCTATCGCTGATAGCACTGCCATCCTTCCAAAGCTGCATGCTCTCTGATTGGTCACAGCCTCAGGAATCCAACCACCCCCATCTTCCTCAATTGGATGGTGAAGCTGGAGACCACCTCTCACTCGGTTGCCTCCAGAATCTCTGGGCTGGGTACCTTAAAGGCCAGTGTGGAGTTCGGACCTGGAAATGGTCCTGACTTAACATTCCTATCATAAAAGCATAATAATCTACCATATTAGCACTGTAGCTTCACAGCAACAGGGACCCGGGTTTAATTACCGGCTTGGGTCACTGTCTGTGCGGAGTCTGCACGTTCTTCCTGTGCCTGCGTGGGTTTCCTCCGGGTGCTCCGGTTTCCTCCCACAAATCCCGAAAGACGTGTTGTTAGGCAAATTAAACATTCTGAATGCTCTGTGTACCCGAACATGCCCCAGAGTGTGGCAACTGGGGGATTTTCACAATAACTTCATTGCAGTGTTAATGTAAGCCTACTTGTGACACTAATAAAGATTATTAAATGCACATGCTGGACTGCATTACTACATAGTGGCTTTGAACACTTTGTTAATGGTTAATTGGATTGATATCTGCTTGAAGAATGTCAAAGGATGACTATTACATTTAAGATTGGCTCTTTACCCCTTTAATCCGCTTAATTAAGTTGTATTCGACAAAATTGTATGGTTCAAAACCACATGTTTTGTCAGCCAGTCAGTAATCCAACTTTTGGACAAAAGAGGAAAACACGGTCCTGGATGTTAAAACTGATTAATATCTTTTTGCATCCCGACTGCAGAATGTCCTGAACAAGAGCACAAATGTAACCTCAGTAACTGCATTGCCGACACCAATAAACCAGAGGATTCACCCAAACCAACAATAAACGTGTCTGTAGTCACAGTCATGACAACGGCAGGACCAATCATTTACTGCATTCAAGTCTTTGATAACATAATGTCGACACAGATTACACAATCGGACTTTGTGGTTAAAACAGAAACTCGTTTTCATTTCTGTTATCTGCACGATTCAAAATGTAATAATCGATTGCAAAAAACCTTGAAGAACCAATTCAGTATATTGCTCCAACAGATATATCTAATGTCAGATCCAGCACAGGTGTGTATTACTTGGCTAGGACTGCCCATTGGGTCATTCTATCCAGACAGCCTTGTTATGTAAAAGCGACATCCTGCGGATGGTGGAAATCTGAAATAGTGGTATTCTCTATCAGGAGAGATTTATGAAGACATGGCGTTTAATGGTGTTATGAATGGTGTATTTTTTAAAATGATGCCATAACCTACCTGGGTGCCTCACGTATGGAAGAGAAAATATATATTTTTAAAATAATGCTCCATCTAGTGGCAACACGGTGCTTCCCTTTCTGCGTTGCTCGACTACATTGCTCACCGAGATTTTCAGTGGCAGGTGCACTGAGCAGAGTTAGGCCTTGAACTGAACCGGTTCGCTCTGCAGCCCACAGCCTGGTGAGATTTGAATAGTACTTCACAATTTCTGCTGTATTGGATGATATTGGGTTTCTTTACTGACTCCTTTCTGTTGCCTCTTTATGACCTACTCAATATGACAAACGTGAGCAATTTTACTGCTTGGCACATTTTCCAATTTGAATTAGTCAGCATTTTTTCCAATCAATTGTGATGGATTTTGAACAATTTGGAAGCAGCTAACTGGCTGCTAAAAACATTGAGTTATGAAAACTCAAAGACCGAGACAAAATAAAACGCTGGATGGTTAATTTCCAAATAGATTGATGATCTAAATTAAGCAGAATAGTAAGAATTGGCAACAGTGTGTCTTTACACACTTTGGGATTTTTAAACAGGAAAATAAGGTTTTCTTTCCCCATGTCACATTATGATGCCTCAGTAATGTATATTCAATATAAAAAGCTAACAAGTTTAGTAACCTCGTGGTTACGGGATTGGCCCTAGCAGCCCGCAGGTAGCGATTTTAAGTCCCATAATAAAATGTGCTATTGAATTCAGTTAAGTCCATAATTAGTGGACTAGCATCAGAAAATAACCATGAAGGCTGCAATAAAAACCCAACAACTTCATTGATATCCTTCAGAAATGGGACATGCTGTGCATGGATAAGTGTGAGATCATCCAACTTGGTTGTAAAAATGGAAAGGCAACTTATTATCCAAATGGGGAGAGATTTTGGGGAGCTTCAGTGCAGAGGGATCTGGGGGTCCTTGTGCATGAGTCATAGAAAACGAGCATGCAGGTACAGCGGGTACTAAATAAAGTGAATGGAATGTTGACATTTATAACAAAAGGAATTGAGTATAAAGGTAAGGAAGTGTTGTTGCAACTGTACAAAGCATTGGGGAGACTGCACCTGGAGTATTGGGCACAGTTTTGGTCCCCTTATTAGAGGAAAGATGTAGTGGATTTGGAGGCAGTTCAGAGGACGTCACCCCAGAGATGAGGGGTTTGTCGTATGAAGAGAGATTGAACAGTTTAGTCCTATACCCTCCATTCAAATTGAGGTATATATGATGATAAAAGGTATGGACAAAGTAGACGTGGAGCTGAAGCTTCCTCTTGTGGAACATTCTAGAACGAGAGATCACAGTCTCAGGAGACGTGGTAGCAAATTCAAAACAGATTTGAGGAAAAACTATTTCTCCCAAAGGGTTGTGAATCTGTGGAATTTGCTACCCAGAGTGCGGTGGATGCTGGGACAGTCAGTAAATTTAAGTTAGACAGATTTTTAATTGGTAATGGGTTGAAGGGTCATGGAGAACGGGCAGGACGGTGGAGTTGAGGCCAGGATGGGATCAGCCATGATCACATTGAGGGTGTTAGGCTCGGGAGGCTAAATTGCCGACTCCCGCTCCTAGTTCTTATTATGTGGAGATGCCGGCATTGGACTGGGGTGGGCACAGTAAGAAGTCTGACAACGCCAGGTTAAAGTCCAACAGGTTTGTTTCAAATCACTAGCTTTCGGAGCGCTGCTCCTTCCTCAGGTGAATGAAGATGTTTTTTTTTTTTTAAACGCATTTTATTCAAACTTGTAGCAAAGTAGGTTACAGCAAATAAACACCCGGGAAACATTCTTCCCAACAATCAACTATACAGTTTGTACAGATTTTTCTCCTTTTTCACCCCCCCTCCCTCCTAATCACCACCCCCCCCCCTGCGACGAACAGCTCCTCAAACACGGTCACAAACATCCCCCACCATTTCTCAAACTGGGGCAGCACGGTAGCATTGTGGATAGCACAATTGCTTCACAGCTCCAGGGTCCCAGGTTCGATTCCGGCTTGGGTCACTGTCTGTGCGGAGTCTGCACATCCTCCCCGTGTGTGCGTGGGTTTCCTCCAGGTGCTCCGGTTTCCTCCCACAGTCCAAAGATGTGCAGGTTAGGTGGATTGACCGTGATAAATTGCCCTTAGTGTTCAAAATTGCCCTTAGTGTTGGGTGGGGTTACTGGGTTATGGGGATAGGGTGGAGGTGTTGACCTTGGGTGGGGTGCTCTTTCCAAGAGCCGGTGCAGACCCGAAGGGCCGAATGGCCTCTTTCTGCACTGTAAATTCTATGATTTTCTATGAAAAAACTCCCCTGCTGAGCCCATTAACTCATACTTTATCTTCTCTAACTGCAGGAAGTCATACAGGTCACCCAACCATGCTGCTACCCCCGGTGCAATTCGTCGCTGTGCAATCAGAGAGGCGAAGGCCAAGACATCGGCCTTCCTCCTCTCCTTGAGCTCCTGCTTCTCTGAAACCCAAAATATCGCCACCAAAGGGTCCGCCTCCTCCTCCACTATCCTGGCTAAGACCGCGAACACTCCCGCCCAGAATCTCCCCAATTTTTCACAGCCCCATAACGTGCGCATGATTCGCTGGCCCCCACCCACACCTCTCACACTCATCTGCTACCCCCTGAAAGAACCCACTCATTCTCGCCCGAGTCATATGCATCCTGTGCACCACCTTAAACTGTATCAGGCTCATCCTTGCACAAGAGGAGGTCCCGTTTACCCTTTGCAGTGCCTCACTCCATACTCCCCAATTGATCTTCATTCCCAACTCCGCTTCCAATATCTCTTGATCTTCACCACCCGCTCGCCTCCCTGCTCCCCAGCCACTTATATATATCCCCAATTCTTCCCTCCCCTCCACATCCGGAAGCAGCAGTCACTCCAGCAGGGTGTATCCTGGTGTAGCCAGTTAAAATGGCTAACTCCCGATTTAAAATGGCGAATGGCAAAGGCTGATGGGAAAGTCAGCCAACAGGACACAAATGAGCAGCTGCAGGTTGAGTGTGTATTTACCTCTGGAAAGGCCAGACAAGATCGATACCAGCAACCATCAGCATAACAAAACACCAGCCATCTGCATATTAATGAGCAATCCCCGGGAATAATGAGCAACATTTAGACACATAAAGCCAAACCAGACTCTTTGGCGCCAGCAGACGCCTACACAAAGGGAGGTGAACGACTACCTCAGGACCGCCCATCGATCAGGGAACCGCTCCAGTATTGGAGAAATCGAACCAAGTGATTGGGACAAAGTCCAATCACTTGGAACCAGGTACAGGGTCCGCCCCGAAAGGCGGGGAGCCCCTGGGGACTATAAGAATTAAGCCCAAGTTCAAATCGTTCTTCTTGACCGGGTCACTCAGCAACGCGAACCAACCCTCGACAGTGACCGGTTCAGCCGCCGCTGATATCCAGTAAGTCTTACTTCAACGCTCGCTACGAGATAGGCGCTCCTAGCTACCAATCTGTACCAACTTCGAATCCCGTAGGCTCAGAACCCGAATGAAAGGCCATTCGTTTCCCTGACCTGGTGGGCCAGTTCCAAGTTAAGTATTGGCCTGTTAGTCGTAGAAGTAGCTTAGACATAGAATTTATACATGAGTAGTGATTACTGTGTATAATAAATGTGCTTTGATTTGAATCTTACTAAGCGGTGTATTGGATTATTGATCATTACTCGGACTTGAACCATGTGACGGTATCAGAAAGATACCTGGCGACTCAAGAGCAAAGGTGATAAAACAGAGCAATTAAGCTAAGGCAAAAGTTAGCAACACCGGCAATCTAGGAAACCCCTTCCAGACCTTTTGTGCAAAGTCCCTAACTTGTAGATACCTGAACTCACTACCCCTCGACAGCTCTACCCTCTCCCTTAGCTCCTCCAGACTGGCGAACCCTTTCTCAAAATACAAATCCCTCACCTTGACCAGCCCCACTTCCCTCCACCTCCTGTATACTCTATCCATCCCCCCCGGCTCAAACCCATGATTCTCGCACAGCGGCGTTAGCACCGACATGTGAATGAAGAGGTCTGTTCCAGAAACATATATACAGACAAAGTCAAAGATGCAAGACAATGCTTGGAATGAGAGCATTTGCAGGTAATTAAGTCTTTACAGAGATGGGATAACCCCAGGTTAAAGAGGTGTGAATTGTGTCAAGTCAGGACAGTTGGTAGGATTTCGCAGGCCAGATGGTGGGGGATGAATGTAATGCGACATGAATCCCAGGTCCCGGTTGAGGCCGCACTCATGTGTGCGGAACTTGGCTATAAGTTTCTGCTCGGCGATTCTGCGTTGTCGCGCGTCCTGAAGGCCGCCTTGGAGAATGCTTACCCGGAGATCAGAGGCTGAATGCCCTTGACTGCTGAAGTGTTCCCCGACTGGAAGGGAACATTCCTGCCTGGTGATTGTCGCGCGATGGCCTTTCATCCATTGTCACAGCGTCTGCATGGTCTCTCCAATGTACCACGCTTCGGGGCATCCTTTCCTGCAGCGTATGAGGTAGACAACGTTGGCTGAGTTGCACGATTATGTACCGTGTACCAGGTGGGAGGTGTTCTCGTGTGTAATGGTGGTATCCATGTCGATGATCTGGCACGTCTTGCAGAGATTGCCATGGCAGGGTTGTGTGGTGTCGTGGTCACTGTTCTGAAGGCTGGGTAGTTTGCTGCAAACAATGGTTTGTTTGAGGTTGCGCGGTTGTTTGAAGGCAAGTAGTGGGGGTGTGGGGATGACCTTGGCAAGATGTTCATCTTCATCGATGACGTGTTGAAGGCTGTGAAGATGACGTAGTTTCTCCGCTCCAGGGAAGTACTGGACGACGAAGGGTATTCTGTTGGTTGTGTCCTGTGTTTGTCTTCTGAGGAGGTTGGTGCGGTTTTTTGCAGTGGAGCGTTGGAACTGTCGATCGATGAGTCGAGCGCCATATCCCGGTCGTACAAGGGCATCTTTCAAAGTCTGTAGATGTCTGTTATGCTCCTTCTCGTCTGAGCAGATCCTGTGTATATGGAGGGCTTGTCCATAGGGGATGGCTTCTTTAATGTGTTTTGGGTGGAAGCTGGAGAAGTGGAGCATCGTGAGGTTATCCGTGGGTTTGCGGTAAAGCGAAGTGCTGAGGTGACCGTCCTTGATGGAGACGAGTGTCCAAGAATGCAACCGATTCTGGAGAGTAGTCCATGGTGAGTCTGATGGTGGGATGGAACTTATTGATGTCATCGTGTAGTCGTTTCAGTGATTCTTCACTGTGGATCCAAAGGAAAAAAAATCATCGATGTATCTGGTGTATAACGTTGGTTGAAGGTTGTGGTGGTATGTATTAGGGGTCATGTGGGACCTGTGAAGCCGAGATGCTATTGGCTGACAGATCCCAGGTCCTGGTTGGATCTGCCGACTTCTGGCTCCGCCCTGAAGGCGGAGTATAAGAACCCGAGCTTCTCCCCGCAGCTTCATTCTGTTGCTGAGCTGCTGGGGACAAGCATCGCTTGGATCGACTTCATCACTTCTCGTCTCTCGTAAGTCATTGTGCGCTATAATTTATTAAGTGAGCTTAAAAGACTATGGAGCTCCGGATCGCCCCGGAATGCCTGCGGATCAGCCCCCACGCAGCGAACTCGGCAGCAGTATTCAAACACTGGCAAGCATGCTTTGAAGGCTACCTCCGAACGGCCCCCGTCCGGATCACAGAAGACCAGAAAATGCAGGTCTTGCGTTTGAGGGTAAGCCCGGAATATTACCCTCTCATAGAAGACGCCAAGGATTTCCCGACGGCGCTCGCATTGCTGAAGGGCATCTACACTCGGCCCATTAACCAGGTCTACGCGCGCCACCAACTCGCGACGAGACGGCAAAGTCCCGGAGAATCGCTAGAGGAATTCTACGCCGCGCTGCTAATTTTGGGACGAGGCTGCAGCTGCCCGCCGGTGAACACGATCGAACACACGGACCTGCTAATTCGTGATGCATTTGTGGCAGGTATGAACTCTCCCCAAATCCGCCAAAGACTTTTGGAAAGAGAGTCACTAGGACTCTCAGAGGCACGGGCCCTTGCAGCTTCCCTAGATGTGGCCTCGCAAAACGCCCGCGCCTACGGCCCCGACCACGCGGCAGCCCCTTGGGCTCCATGGATCCCTGTCGCGACAAACTCGGCCCCCCCCTCGCAAGCTTGCGCGGTTAAAGCGTCAGACCATCCCGGGGGTGCCCGCTGCTATTTCTGCGGACAAGCGAAACACCCCCGGCAGCGCTGCCCGGCCCGCGCAGCTATTTGTAAAAGCTGCAGCAAGAAGGGCCATTACGCGGCTGTGTGCCGGTCCCGGGGGGTCGCCGCAATCCCCAGAGAAGAACGAGCCCAGCACATCCCAAACGCTCCCCAACCCCCCCAGCGCCCCATGTGCGACCCGCGGGCGCCGTCATTTTGGGTTCCGGGCACCACGAGGGGAGGATGGGCGCCACAATCTTGTGACCCCCCAGTCACGTGCAATCCATGGGGGTGGCCATTTTGTCCACCCCCGGCCGCGGCGATTCATGGACGCCACCATCTTGGTTGACAACAAAGGACCCCAGCATCGACGGCTCCACGGGGTCCGAAGAAGATGCCGCGACACTACTACCACGACTGGCTTCGGTGACACTGGATCAATCGCGGCCCCGGACGCTCCAGACGACGACAACAACGGTGCTGGTCAACGGATACGAGACGCAATGCCTGATCGACTCTGGGAGCACTGAAAGTTTTATTCACCCCGACACGGTAAGACGCTGTTTTCTGACCATCCATCCAAGCATGCAAAAGATTTCCCTAGCTGCAGGATCCCACTCCGTAGAGATCAAAGGGTTCGCATCGCAAACCTAACGGTGCAAGGGAGGGAGTTTAAGAACTACAGGCTCTACGTCCTTCCCCAACTCTGCGCGCCCACATTACTGGGATTAGATTTCCAGTGTAACCTGCAGAGCCTAACATTCCAATTCGGCGGCCCAATACCCCCACTCACTATCTGCGGCCTCGCAACTCTCAAGGTTGAACCGCCGTCCTTGTTTGCAAACCTCACCCCGGATTGCAAACCCGTCGCCACTAGGAGCAGACGGTACAGCGCCCAGGACCGGATATTTATTCGGTCTGAATTCCAGCGGTTGCTGAAGGAAGGCATAATCCAGGCCAGCAATAGTCCCTGGAGAGCCCAGGTGGTAGTAGCAAAGACCGGGGAGAAGCAAAGGATGGTCGTAGACTATAGTCAGACCATCAACAGGTACACGCAGCTAGATGCGTACCCTCTCCCCCGCATATCCGACATGGTCAATCGGATTGCCCAGTATAAGGTCTTTTCCACCGTGGAGCTCAAGTCCGCCTACCACCAGCTCCCCATCCGCCCAGGTGACCGCAAGTACACCGCCTTCGAGGCAGACGGGCGTCTATACCACTTCCTAAGGGTCCCATTTGGCGTAACGAACGGGGTCTTGGTCTTCCAACGGGAGATGGACCGAATGGTTGACCAGCACGGGTTGCAGGCCACGTTCCCGTATCTCGACAACGTAACCATCTGCGGCCACGATCAGCAGGACCATGACGCCAACCTCCAAAAGTTCCTCCAGACCGCTAATGCCCTGAACCTCACATATAACGAGGAAAAATGCGTTTTTAGCACAAACCGTTTGGCCATCCTGGGATACGTAGTGCGCAATGGAGTAATAGGCCCCAACCCCGAACGCATGCGCCCCCTTATGGAATTCCCCCTCCCCCACTGCTCCAAAGCCCTGAAACGTTGCCTGGGTTTCTTTTCATATTATGCCCAGTGGGTCCCCCAGTACGCAGACAAGGCCCGCCCGCTAATACAGTCCACTACCTTCCCCCTGTCGACAGAGGCTCGCCTGGCCTTCAGCCGCATCAAAGCGGATATCGCAAAGGCCACGATGCGCGCCATCGACAAGTCCCTCCCCTTCCAGGTCGAGAGCGACGCATCTGATGTAGCTCTGGCTTAACCAAGAGGGCAGACCCGTGGCTTTTTTCTCCCGGACCCTCCACGCCTCAGAAATCCTCCACTCCTCAGTGGAAAAGGAAGCCCAAGCCATAGTAGAAGCTGTGAGACATTGGAGGCATTACCTGGCCGGCAGGAGATTCACTCTCCTCACCGACCAACGGTCGGTAGCCTTCATGTTCGATAATGCACAGTGGGGCAAAATTAAGAATGACAAGATCCTAAGGTGGAGGATCGAGCTCTCCACCTTCAACTATGAGATCTTGTATCGTCCCGGAAAGCTGAACGAGCCGTCCGATGCCCTATCCCGCGGCACATGTGCCAACGCACAAATAGACCGCCTCCAAGCCCTCCACGAGGACCTCTGCCACCCGGGGGTCACTCGATTCTACCATTTCGTAAAGTCCCGCAACCTCCCCTACTCTGTGGAGGAGGTCCGTACAGTCACCAGGAACTGCCACATCTGCGCAGAGTGCAAAGCGCACTTTTTCAGGCCGGATAGAGCGCACCTGATCAAGGCTTCCCGCCACTTTGAACGCCTCAGTTTGGATTTCAAAGGGCCCCTCCCCTCCACCGACCGCAACGCATACTTCCAGAACGTGGTGGACTAGTACTACCGTTTCCCCTTCGCCATCCCCTGCCCCGACATGCCAGCGGCCACAGTCATTAAAGCCCTTGGCACCATATTCACACTGTTCGGTTGCCCCGCGTATATCCATAGCGACAGGGGGTCCTCCTTCATGAGTGATGAGCTGCGCCAGTTCCTGCTCAGCAAGGGCATAGCCTCGAGCAGGACGACCAGCTACAACCCCCGGGGGAACGGGCAAGTAGAGAGGGAGAACGGCACGGTCTGGAAAACCGTCCTACTGGCCCTACGGTCCAGGGATCTCCCAGTTTCCCGGTGGCAGGAGGTCCTCCCGGACGCTCTCCACTCCATCCGGTCGCTGCTGTGTACCACCACTAACCAAACGCCTCATGAGCGCCTCCTAGTCTTCCCCAGGAAGTCCGCCTCCGGAACGTCGCTGCCGACCTGGCTGGCGGCCCCAGGACCTATCTTGCTCCGGAAACATGTGCAGGCGCACAAATCGGACCCGTTGGTCGAGAGGGTTCACCTTCTCCACGCGAACCCGCAGTACGCCTACGTGGCGTACCCCGACGGCCGACAGGACACGGTCTCCCTGTGGGACCTGGCGCCCGCCGGCAACACACACACCCCCCCCCGACACAGATCATCCCCTCCCTGCCACCGGCGCACCCCGCGACCGCCCCCTTCCCGGGCGGATCGGTCCTCCTCCCGTGCCCGCCCAGGAGTAAAACAGGAACAAACACCGAAACGCTCCCGGAGACGACAATGCCCGAGCAGGCACCTGCACCACCACCGGGGCTGAGGCGATCAACGAGGAAGACCAGACCGCCCGCTCGACTCGTGGAATCCGCGTGACACCAAGAATGTTGTTGTAACAAAAAAAATTTTTTTTTGCTCATATTGTAAATAGTTCTCACAAACTTGTACATAGCCCAGTGTAGGGCTAAAGCTGTAGTGACACTGTCCAAAATTTGTTCCAGGGCCAGCCTTGTAAACCCCTACCACCATGCGAACCACCACCCCGCCGGGTTCCTTTTTAACAAGGGATGAATGTGGTGGTATGTATTACGGGTCATGTGGGACCTGTGAAGCCGAGATGCTATTGGCTGACAGATCCCGGGTCCTGGTTGGATCTGCCGACTTCTGGCTCCGCCCTGAAGGCGGAGTATAAGAACCCGAGCTTCTCCCCGCAGCTTCATTCTGTTGCTGAGCTGCTGGGGACAAGCATCGCTTAATAAAGCCTGGATCGACTTCATCACTTCTCGTCTCTCGTAAGTCATTGTGCGCTACACAGGTCCTGTGCGGTGAGGAGGTCTTGTTCAAACTTGATCATGAAGATGTTGGCATATTGAGGTGTGAATTGTGGAAGAGAGAATCATGTTCTCTAGATCTTATGTTCTAAGAAAGAACTATTCTGTCTAATTCCACCTTCCAGCTCTTGGTCTGTAGCCCTGTCGGTTACAGCACCTCAAGCACAAATCTAGTGTTCTTGATCAATAAGGGGATCGGGGGAGAAGGCAGGAGAATGAGGATGAGGAACATTATCAGCCATGATCGAATGGCAGAACAGACTCGATGGGCCAAATGGCCTAATTCTGCTTCTAAATCTTATGGTCTTATGGACTTATATCTGTCTCCACTTTCATAGAATCATAGAATTTACAGCCATTGAATTTACAGTGCAGAAGGAGGCCATTCGGCCCATCGAGTCTGCACTGGCTCTTGGAAAGAGCACCCTACCCAAGGCCAACACCGCCACCCTATCCCCATAACCCAGTAACCCCAACCTACACTAAGGGCAATTTTGGACACTAAGGGCAATTTATCATGGTCAATCCACCTAACCCGCACATCTTTGGACTGTGGGAGGAAACCGGAGCACCCGGAGGAAACCCATGCACACACGGGGAGGATGTGCAGACTCCGCACAGACAGTGACCCAAGCCGGAATCGAACCTGGGACCCTGGAGCTGTGAAGCAATTGTGCTATCCACAAGGCTACTGTGCTGCTTAACTTCTAAGTGGTAGACTTTCTGTGGAAATAAATAAATTGCTTTCCATAGGGTTTGCTGGGTAGAGAAAGTAGAGATTTCCGAGTCTGCAGACGCCAACTCGTCCTGGGGATGGGAATTATTCAACAAGTGTAGCCAAAGAAGGGATTGGCTGGCAGAAGTCCCAGACTGATTGGAGGGGCCTGGGGCATAGGCCAGAGTGGGTGGATTGATGGAAATCCACCCAGAGCAAAACGGAGACTACTGCTGATTGCTCATGCCTGTTAACTACTGCTCAGATAAAGTCGTGAGCCTTGTTTATACTGAATAAAATATAGAATTAGCTGTCACCAATATGGGTCACCTGGTGTTTGGATCGTGAAACTGTTACAGAATCCTGTCACATAACGCAAGGTTTTAGATTTTGAAAACGTATCATTTGGTGCAGACACAAAACGGAGCGAAGCCTTAAACTGTAACACTGATTCTCTCTTCCATGAACAGATACTGATGCGAGCAGTTGTTGATTTTAAGTTGGATATTGATGGAAATTTGTGAACCAAAGTTATTCGGGGATATGGAAGAAAAGTGGACATTTGGAGTTAGGTCACGGACCAGCTATGATTTCATTGAAAGAAAGAACAGACAGCAGGGCCTAAATGGCCACTCCTGTTTCTATATTGTGACCAATTACTACATTTTTCTTTCACTTTAATGGCAGGATGCAGCATGATAAGAGCTGTTTTCTTGCCAGATTTTTTAATCACCGGCCGATTGTACAACAGGCCAAACTTGCTGGGAAAGCCTGGAAACTAACTGAAGATATTCAATGACGTGGATGGCCTCCCATTGGAAAATGGAGTCATCAAAGAACAAAGAACAAAGAAAAGTACAGCACAGGAACAGGCCCTTCGGCCCTCCAAGCCTGCGCCGACCACGCTGCCCGTCCAAACTAAAATCTTCTACACTTCCGGGGTCCATATCTCTCTATTCCCATCCTATTCATGTATTTGTCAAGAGATGCCCCTTAAACGTCACTATCATCCCTGCTTCCACCACCTCCTCCGGTAGCGAGTTCCAGGCACCCACTACCTTGTGAAAAAGACTTGCCTCGTACATCTCCTCTAAACCCTGCCCTTCGCACCTTAAACCTATGACCCCTATTAATTGACCTCTCTACCCTAGGAAAAATTCTCTGACCATCCACTCTGTCTATGCCCCTCATAATTTTGTAGATCTCTATCAAGGGGCAGCACGGTAGCATTGTGGATAGCACAATTTCTTCACAGCTCCAGGGTCCCAGGTTCGATTCCGGCTTGGGTCACTTTCTGTGCGGAGTCTGCACATCCTCCCCGTGTGTGTGTGGGTTTCCTCCGGGTGCTCCGGTTTCCTCCCACAGTCCAAAGATGCGCAGGTTAGGTGGATTGGCCATGCTAAATTGCCCTTAGTGTCCAAAATTGCCCTTAGTGTTGGGTGGGGTTACTGGGTTATGGGGATAGGGTGGAGGTGTTGACATTGGATAGGGTGCTCTTTCCAAGAGCCGGTGCAGACTCGATGGGCCGAATGGCCTCCTTCTGCACTGTAAATTCTATGATAATCTATGATCAGGTTGCCCCTCAACCTCCGTCGTTCCAGTGAGAACAAACCAAGTTTATTCAACCTCTCCTCATAGCTTATGCCCTCTGTTGCTCTATGTATTTATCTTGGTGAACCACAAGCCTTTCCCTTATATCGATCAAATGACCACACAACCAGTTAGTTAGTTCAAAAGATGGTTTATTTACATACACAAGAGTTATCTCAACATGCAAACACAATATCTACTACGCGTTAAACTACACCTATCAGTTACAATAACCTATACTTCAGGGCGACCGGCACTGTGCAAATGGATAAAGGCCTTTATCTGGATTTCACTTGGTTGGTTCGAAGAAAGTGGCTCTGTCTCTGCTGGGCTCATCCGTCAGGTAGCGATCATTGGTCTTGAACTTGGCTGGCTGTTCCTGCTGCAATTGGATTGGCACAGGCCGGATCCAAAAGAGACAGAACACATGGCTGTGCTCTTTTATCCCCCTGGGATTTTGCGCTCTTTGGGGCGGTCCTTAACCTTGGACTCAATAGTTCGACAGGGCTCTGATCACTCTCTTCGATTTCGGCCAATAAAGGGGCGGGTGCCTTGGTGGCTGGGCGGGTCCTTAGCGGTCATTGACCTTGGCAGTTGGGCTCTCTGAGTAAGGGGAGTGGCGCCGATCAGTCTGTGGCTGTACCGGTTGCTTGATTGGAGTTCCATTGTCCTGGAAAAATGGGCCATTAAAATGTAAACGAGCGGGGATTTTGGTCAGGTCTGCTTACCTGTGTTTTAGATACACATGAAATGAAATGAAATGAAAATCGCTTATAGGCTGTGTATCTGTCTGAGTCCTGGTTTGGCCATAATTCCCATGGTCCTTTGCAGGTGGCCAACTTAGATGGCTACAACCCGTCCTCTTGCTCCTGAACGCAAAGCGTGTTGGATCACACTATCGATCCGTGTTCATCCTTGGTGGACCGGTCATCCTTGGTCAAGGCAAGGTTCTACTCTACTCTATCTTATGGTTTGGGACATTTACCTAATATTCCATTAATACATTCATAAATGAATTCATCTCTAATGGTTACTATAATTTAGGTCACTATAAAACATTTAATTTATCCACACAGTTGATCTCTAGCTAACACTATCTAAGCTACTCTCATGCTGCTGGTGATTATCAAAGAACTCATATACAGTACAAAATTTAAAACAGCAGCATCACATTTCTACTTAATCCTAATAAAGTTAAAGAGGTACATGGTTTATTTTTAGCAGCGATTGTTACATGAGTTCATTTTGTTGAATTCCAAAGAAGGGGGCTCGGACCGTATATATCGGGGAGCGGGAGGCTTTTGCTCGCCATTTACGGAGTCCAAGTGTCTGAATCACACTGCAGATTATTGCAATTACTAGAAGAGCCTCTACTGTGTATGAAAGGGGATTCCATTTGGCAATGTTTTCGCACCAAGTGGGGGTTTCAATGTCTGTCTTTATGTGTGGTGTAGTGTCCGGGCTGGTGGTGGCCTGTTGGGTGGTAGTGTTCGGGGCTGGTGTGGGGTTTGTAACAAAAGTCCGTTGCGCGCGCAGTTGCGGAAGTCCAGCGATGATCCAAACGCGTGTCAGCTGTCCATGCTTCATCCAGTGTTTTCTGTTTACCGGGTAATCCTGGGGGTGCAAACATAGTATCTGTTATTATCTTTGGTTAATATCTCGTTTTATTAGTCTTTCGCTCCTTACTCCAATTACCCGTTATGATTGTCACCATGTGTGCTCCCTCATTTTTTTTTGTTTAAATAAATTTTGGAGAGAGACCAGAAATGCAAATTTAAAGTGCAGAATTCAATGTTTGAGTATCTCACAGCTTGTGTAGTCGATGCTTGGAGTGGGCGGTCACTTTCTTCGACCAGTCTCCATCTTTTATCACAACCATGAGAGGTTGAGGCTTTGCTGAACCAGCCGAATTGCAGGGCGGACAGTTTTATATATTTGTTAGTCGCAATCGCATTTGGCCTGGGGTGTAACTAGCACATGGAGTCGGTGTAGTGTGGCCGAAGAAGAGAGGAAGAAGGAGAGAAACAACAATGAAGTGGCCTTGCTGAGGTGTCCCTGCCATGAGAAGTGGTGGGTAAGCGCTCACAGTTTGCATGGGGCAGCTGGGACCTTGTAGCTGCTGTGGGTGTTGCTCTATTTATTTATCTTGGTGAACCACAAGCCTTTCCCTTGTATCGATCAAATGACCACACAACCAGTTAGTTAGTTCAAAAGATGGTTTATTTACATACACAAGAGTTATCTCAACATGCAAACACAATATCTACTACGCGTTAAACTACACCTATCAGCTACAATAACCCATACTTCAGGGCGACCGGCACTGTGCAAATGGATAAAGGTCTTTATCTGGATTTCACTTGGCTGGTTCGAAGAAAGTGGCTCTGTCTCTGCTGGGCTCAGCCGTCAGGTAGCGATCCTTGGTCTTGAACTTGGCTGGCTGTTCCTGCTGCGATTGGGTTGGCACAGGCCGGATCCAAAAGAGACAGAACACATGGCTGTGTCCCCTTTTATCCCTCTGGGATTTCGCACTCTTTTGGGCGGTCCTTAACCTTGGACCCAATAGTTCGACAGGGCTCTGATCACTCTCTTCGATTTCAGCCAATAAAGGGGCGGGTGCCTTGGCAGCTGGGCGGGTCCTTAGCGGTCATTGACCTTGGCAGTTGGACTTTCTGAGTAAGGGGAGTGGCGCCGATCAGTCTGTGGCTGTACCGGTTGCTTGATTGGAGTTCTATTGTCCTGGGAAATGGGCCATTGAAATGCAAACGAGCAGGGGTTATCTGTGTTTTAGATACACATAGGCTGTGTATCCGTCTGAGTCCTGGGTTGGCCATAATTCCCATGGTCCTTTGTAGGTGGCCATCTTAGATGGCTACACTTCCATACCAGGCAACATTCTGGTAAATCTCTTCTGCACCCTCTCTAAAGCCTCCACATCCCTCTGGTAGTGTGGCGACAAGAATTGAACACTATACTCCAAGTGTGGCCTAACTAAGGTTCTATACAGCTGCAACATGACTTGCCAATTCTTATACTCAATGCCCCGGCCAATGAAGGCAAGCATGCCGTATGCCTTCTTGACTACCTTCTCCACCTGTGTTGCCCCTTTCAGTGACCTGTGGACCTGTACTCCTAGATCTCTCTGACTGTCAATACTCTTGCGGGTTCTACCATCACTGTATATTCCTTACCTGTATTAGACCTTCCAAAATGCATTATCTCACATTTGTCCGGATTAAACTCCATCTGCCATCTCTCCGCCCAAGTCTCCAGACAATCTAAATCCTGCTGTATCCTCTGACAGTCCTCATCGCTATCCGCAATTCCACCAACCTTTGTGTTGTCCGCAAACTTACTAATCAGACCAGTTACATTTTCCTCCAAATCATTTATATACACTACAAAGAGCAAAGGTCCCAGCACTGATCCCTGTGGAACACCACTGGTCACAGCCCTCCAATTAGAAAAGCATCCTTCCATTGCTACTCTCTGCCTTCTATGACCTAGCCAGTTCTGTATCCACCTTGCCAGCTCACCTTTGATCTCGTGTGACTTTATCTTTTGTACCAGTCTGCCATGAGGCACCTTGTCAAAGGCCTTACTGAAGTCCATATAGACAACATCCACTGCCTTACCTGCATCAATCATCTTTGTGACCTCCTCGAAAAACTCTATCAAGTTAGTGAGACACGATCTCTCCTTCACAAAACCGTGCTGCCTCTCGCTAATCAGCTCAGGCAAAGACAGTTAAGCTTGGCAACTGGATCAACTCAACCCTATTTTTCCCATTGAAGCAAAATTTTGATGACTAGGTTTTGACTTGACAAGCCTAGTATTATCTACTGTAATTATTTTTGAAAATAAATTTAGAGTACCAATTTTTTTTTTTCCAATTAAGGGGCAATTTAGCGTGGCCAATCCACCTACCCCGCGCATCTTTGGGTTGTGGGGGGAAACCCACGCAGACACGGGGAGAATGTGCAAAATCCACACGGACAGTGACCCAGGGCCGGGATTCCAACCCGGGTCCTCAGCGCCACAATCCCAGTGCTAACCCTGCGCCACATGCCGCCCTCACCTGTAATCATACATACTTGAGAACTTTCGAGAGATTGATTAGAATGTGGAATGTCCAACCATACTGAGCAGTTGGATAGCATAGATGCATTTAAACACATGAGGGAGAAAGGAATAGAAGGGTATGCTGTTATGGTCAAATTAAATTGGAAGGATGTTCACATGAGACGGTCACAAGAGGAGGAACTACTTCTCGCAGAGGGTGGTGTGTTTGTGGAACTCGCTGCCCCATAGAGCGGTGGAATCTGAGTCATTAAATGGTTTCACGAAGGAGATTGATACATTTCTGATAAAAAGCAAGTTAAAGGGATATGGGATAACAGGCAGGAAGAGATCAGCAATGAATGGCGGAGCAGTCTTGAAGGGCTGAATTGCCGACTTCTGCTCCTAATTTCTATGTTCCAAATGGAGCATAATAATGATGCAAACTATTTGGGTTGAATGGTCTGTTTCTGTGATATAAAATCAGAATCTACATTATAGCCTGAAAACACCCCCTCCACCGAAATAAACTACAAAGGCAATTATTAGCTTATTTTATCAACATTTGTAGAGTGGACTTTTAATATAGCGACCATCTCCACTGTGTTGCACTCAATGTGCTCTGTTGCCATTTGCCATATTTAATTTCTTGCTGTGCTCTTTGAATTATTTTGCTGGTTTTTTTTCTTCTGCTTGCTGTGTCCTCTCTTTTGTGATTTATATTTCTTGTGATCATCACTGTTCTTGTTCTGTCAGTGACAAGGCTGCATCATCTCACCTTCCAGGAATCAGCTCATTCAGTTGTTCTTCTCCACAACCATCAAGACATTTTTCAATCTTCCCTTTTTGTGTCTGTGCCTGTAATTTTTACGGCCTCTTTTGTACATTTCCACAGGCACAATTGGACACAGTATACCTGAGTCCTTTCTCAATTCAGGGTTTGATGGTGACTGGTTTGCACTAGCAGAACTTTACCATATTCATTATTCAGAAAGTAATCTGTGAGGTCACTTTATCATCCCTTATAGTAAAAAGATAGAAGCTCATAACTAATTATTTGTGATTAAGGAACATAGTTATTAGAGATGGTTAGCGGGTATGTATCTCCAAGAAAATGGAATTAAATTTGAGGACCAGTGAATTTGCAAGTGATGATTTCAGCAAAGGAGCTGAGGACACATTACTGTCCTGTACAAAGAACAATACAGCACAGGAACAGGCCCTTCGGCCCTCCAAGCCTGCGCCTATCCACATGTCCTATCCAGACCAACCGCCTGTATCCTTCTATACCCCGTCTGTTCATGTGCCTATCCAGATAAGTCTCAACGGTCACTAACGTATCTGCCTCAGCCACCTCACTGGGCCGTGCATTCCAGGTCACCCCCACCCTCTGTGTAAAAAACTTCCCCCGCACATCTCCACTGAACCTTTCCCCTCTCACCTTGAACCTGTGCCCCCTTGTAATTGTCATTTCCACCCTGGGAAAAAGCCTCCAACTGTTCACACTATCTATACCCCTAATAATTTTATAAATTTCTATCAGGTCGCCCCTCAGCCTCCATCTCTCTCGGGAGAACAATCCCAGTTTATTCAATCTCTCCTCATAGCTAATACCCTTCACGTTTAATAAATAAGATTCAGAATATTTATTCGCTATTGAAAAGAATGCTTAATAGAGATGGGTGTTGTAACACCAACCATAACCAGGGAGGAATTAAATTGAACATCAGTGGGTAAGGGATTCAGCAAAAGGCGCCTGAGGTCGCTTTATAGTCCAGCACTAACTAGGTTCCGCTGAACCCTGAGGTTCCATCGAAGACATCCAGGGATTCCCCGATAGGTCGTTGTAAATTTGACAAAAGCTGTCACGGAATGTGGGATGGAAAGTGGCCACAGAGTAAGGGAAAGAGAGGAGAGCGTTTGTATGCGTGAAAGAGAGAGTTGAGTAGCCATGGAGCGTGTTTTGTGTGTGAGTGCACGAGAGTGCGAGGTGTGTATGTGTGTATCTAATATAAGAATCCAGCTCTCCAGCAGTACTCCTAATATTAAAGAGATGTCGAAAAAGGTAAGACTGTTGAGCAAGAGAACTTTAAAATTGTAACGTATACATATAAGAAATAGAAAAGACTTTCATAAATTTTTTTTGTATGCTTGTACATAATCATAGAATCATAGAATTTATAGTGCAGAAGGAGGCCATTCGGCCCATCGAGTCTGCACCGGCTCTTTGAAAAGCACCCTACCCAAGGCCACACCTCTATCCGATCCCCATAACTCAGTAACCCCAGCCAACACTAAGGACAATTTTGGACACTAAGGGCAATTTAGCAGGGGCAATCCACCTAACCTGCACATCTTTGGACTGTGGGAAGAAACAGGAGCACCCGGAGGAAACCCACGCATACATGGGGAGAACGTGCAGACTCCGCACAGACAGTGAACCAAGCCGGGAATCGAACCTGGGACCCTGGAGCTGTAAAGCAATTGTGCTAACCACCATGCTACCCTATATTTATTATATTATACATGTTTCAGATTCACCAGCATAGACAGGGGCTGGTTTCGCACAGTGGCCTAAATAGCTGGCTTGTAATGCAGAACAAGGCCAGCAGCGCGGGTTCAATTCCTGTACCGGCCTCCCCGAACAGGTGCCGGAATGTGGCGACTAGGGGCTTGTCACGGTGACTCCATTGAAGCCTACTTGTGACAATAAGCTATTATATTATATATGTGACTTCAGTTCTGCCCACACCCTGAGGCCACTTACTCTCACCTCACTTCTGAAATTCAGTTTATAGGGGCTGTTTGGCACAGGACTAAATCGCTGGCTTTGAAAGCAGACCAAGGCAGGGCAGCAGCACGGTTCAATTCCCGTAACAGCCTCCCCGAACAGGCGCCGGAATGTGGCGACTAGGGGCTTTTCACAGTAACTTCATTGAAGCCTACTTGTGACATTAAGCGATTTTCATTTCATTTCATCTATGTTTGAACCATGCAGTCCAGAAATGAGTGGGCCGGGCGGAACTCAAACTCAGCAACGGTGAGCAGGTTGTTGGAAAGTAAGTGCTGCTTGATAGCACGATTGACAACACCTTCCTTCACTTTTCTGATGATTGCGAGTGGTCTGATGGAGCAGTAATTGGCCAGGTTCAATTTGCCCCGCTTTCTGTAGATAGGGCATACCTGGCAATTATCCATGTTGTTGGATAGATGCCAGCTGTTCTAGTCGTATGGAACAGCTTGGCTAGGGGCTCAACTAGTTCTGGAATGCATGATTTTAGTAAAACTGCTGGGATGTTATCAGGGCCCACGGCCTTTGCTGCAATCAGTGCGTTCAGCGATTTCTTGAGGTCATGTGGAGTTGGCTAACAGCTGGCATCTGTGAACACTTTGCTTTTTGTACTGATTCGTCACATCACAACAAAAACACAAAGGAACACTCCAAACTGCCCTAAAACATAGCTCAATCTATGAAGAGTTCAGAGATTTTTATTGGAAAAAGGATGCAAAGATGCATCACCTCATTACCAATGTAAGTCTTCACCTATTATCATAAAGATTGCTTTTCATATCATAGGCTACACCTTACTGTTCAGCAGTGAACAATTTTATTGTAGAAATGCTTAACATCAGGGCAGCACGGTGGCACAGTGGTTAGCACTGCTGCCTCACGCACCGAGAACCAATTGTTTGTGATTGAAATCTTCAGCATAAGAATGTTTCTCAGGGGTTTCGTGCAGGACTCTTGGGAGGTGGAAAGAGTTTGGTCTCTGGAAAAGTTTGGGAGACCCTGATCCAGCAAATTAAAAACACGAATAAAGCTCATAATTGATTGTTTGTGACTGAAGGGTACAGGGATGGTGAGAGGAAGAAGGGGGTGTGGTGATGCAACACCAACCTGAGCCAGAATTGAATTAAATTGAGCAGCAGTGGATTTACAATTGCCCCAAAAGGGGGTTGGATGAACCCCCCCCCCCCCCCGTGAGGCTGTTGTACACGGTGTGTGTGGTTGGGGTGCATGGAGGGAGCTGCTGGGGGACCGGGAGCTGGGAGGGGGATGGGGTGCTGCTGGGGAGAGTTGTTGGGGGACAGGGACCTGCTAGGGGACAGGGCTGCTGGTGTACAGGGAACTGCTGGGAATCAGGGCGCTGCTGTGGGACAGGATGCTGCTGGGAGCTGGCCGCTGGGAATCAGGGTGCTGCTGGGGAGTTGACTGCTGGGAGTCAGGGTGCTGCTGGGAGCAGGCTGCTGGGAGTCAGGGTGTTGGCTGCTGGGTAGCTGCTGGAAGCTGACTGTTAGGAGGCGGCTCTTGGGAGTCAGGGTGCTGCTGGGATCTGACTGCTGGGGGAGCTGCTGGGAGTCAGGTTGCTGCTGGGATCTGGCTGCTGGGGCAGATGCTGGGATCTGGCTGGCGGGATCTGGCTGCTGGGATCTGGCTGCAGGGAACTGGCTGCTGGGATCTGGCTGCTGGGGTTGGGCTGCTGGGGTCGGGCTTCTGGGATCTGGTTGCTGGGACAGGGAGCTGGGATAGGACTGCTGGGGTCTGGCTGCAGGGAACTGGCTGCTGGGATCTGGCTGTTGGGGTTGGGCTGCTGGGGTCGGGCTTCTGGGATCTGGCTGCTGGGATCTGGTTGCTGGGACAGGGAGCTGGGATAGGACTGCTGGGGTCTGGCTGCTGGGGGAGCTGCTGGACACTGGCTGCCGGAATCTGGCCACTGGAGGTGCTGCTGGGATCTGGATGCTGGGATCAGGCTGCTGGGGGAGCTGCTGGGATCTGGCTGCAGGGGTTGGGCTGCTGGGATCTGGCTGCTGGGGAGGTGCTGGGATCAGGCTTCTGGGATTGGGCTGCTGGGATCAGGCTGCGGGGACTGGGCTGCTGGGACCCGGTTGTTGGGATCAGGCTGCTGGGACTGTGCTGCTGGGATCTGGCTGCAGGAACTGGGCTGCTGGGAACGGGCCGATTCCCGTTTAAGCAGGGCCAGGCAGGGCGGCCGCTGGGATTGGGTTGCTGGGACCGGGTTGATTCCCCTTCAAGCAGGGCCAGGCAGGACGGCTGCTGCTGGGATCTGGCTGCTGGAACCAGGCTGCTGGGATTGGGTTGCTGGGACCGGGCTGCCGCTGCTGGGACCGGGCTGCTGGGATTGGGTTGCTGGGACCGGGCTGCCGCTGCTGGGACCGGGCTGCTGGGATTGGGTTGCTGGGACCGGGCTGCCGCTGCTGGGACAAGGCTGCTGGGACCGGGCTGCTGGGATTGGGTTGCTGGGACCGGGCTGCCGCTGCTGGGACCGGGCTGCCGGGATGTGACTGCTGGGATCTGGCTGCTGGGACGGGCTGCGGGGGCCGGGCTGCTGGGACGGGCTGCGGGGGCCGGGCTGCTGGGCCAGGCTGCAGGGACCGGGCTGCTGGGATTGGGTTGCTGGGACCGGGCTGCCGCTGCTGGGACGGGCTGCTGGGACGGGCTGCGGGGGCCGGGCTGCTGGGACGGGCTGCGGGGGCCGGGCTGCTGGGACCGGGTTGCTGGGACCAGGCTGCTGGGATCTGGCTGCTGGGACGGGCTGCGGGGGCCGGGCTGCTGGGATTGGGTTGCTGGGACCGGGCTGCCGCTGCTGGGACGGGCTGCGGGGGCCGGGCTGCTGGGACGGGCTGCGGGGGCCGGGCTGCTGGGACGGGCTGCGGGGGCCGGGCTGCTGGGACCGGGTTGCTGGGACCAGGCTGCTGGGATCTGGCTGCTGGGACGGGCTGCGGGGGCCGGGCGGATTCCCCTTTAAGCAGGGCCAGGCAGGGCGGCCGCTGTTTGTAAACAGATGGAGTCCAAGATGGCGGCGGCGGCGGGAGGGAGCGGCCTGAGCGCCGGGAACCGGGTCAACGTGGCCAATGGCGGCGGCGCGGGGAGCCCGGGCCTGGGCCCCGGCTCTGCTCCCGCTCCGGGTGCCGGCTGCTCCCCGCCGGCCGCGGCCGAGGTGGTGATTTTCCGCGAGCCCATGTACAACTGGCAGGCCGGCAAGACCACGGTGAAGGAGCGCTTCGCCTTCCTCTTCAACAACGAGATCCTCAGCGACGTCCACTTCCTGGTGGGGAAGGGCCTGGGCTCGCAGCGCATCCCCGCGCACCGCTTCGTGCTGGCCGTCGGCAGCGCCGTCTTCGACGCCATGTTCAACGGCGGCATGGCCACCAGCTCGGCCGAGATCGAGCTGCCCGACGTGGAGCCCGCGGCCTTCCTGGCGCTGCTCAAGTGAGTGTGGCCGGGCGGAGCCGGGAATCTACCCCGGGGCCTGGGCCCTGCGGCCGGGCGGAGCCGGGAATCTACCCCGGGGCCTGGGCCCTGCGGCCGGGCGGAGCCGGGAATCTACCCCGGGGCCTGGGCCCTGCGGCCGGGCGGAGCCGGGAATCTACCCCGGGGCCTGGGCCCTGCGGAGCCGGGAATCTACCCCGGGGCCTGGGCCCTGCGGCCGGGCGGAGCCGGGAATCTACCCCGGGGCCTGGGCCCTGCGGCCGGGTGTTTATTGTTATTGTTGCGGGGCGGGCGCCGCCTTTCCCGCGGTTTCACCGCCCTTTCCCGGGGGGGGGGGGGGGGGGTGATGCTGCTCTGTGTGTGGGGGGGGGGTGGGGGTGATGCTGCTCTGTGTGGGGGGGGGGTGGGGGTGATGCTGCTCTGTGTGTGGAGGGGTGGGGGTGATGCTGCTCTGTGTGGGGGGGATGAGGGTGATGCTGCTCTGTGTGGGGGGGATGAGGGTGATGCTGCTCTGTGTGTGGGGGGGGGGTGGGGGTGATGCTGCTCTGTGTGGGGGGGGGGTGGGGGTGATGCTGCTCTGTGTGGGGGGGGGGTGGGGGTGATGCTGCTCTGTGTGGGGGGGGGATGGGGGATGCTGCTCTGTGTGTGGGGGGGGATGAGGGTGATGCTGCTCTGTGTGGGGGGGATGAGGGTGATGCTGCTCTGTGTGTGGGGGGGGGGTGATGCTGCTCTGTGTGTGGAGGGGTGGGGGTGATGCTGCTCTGTGTGTGGGGGGGGGGTGATGCTGCTCTGTGTGTGGAGGGGTGGGGGTGATGCTGCTCTGTGTGGGGGGGATGAGGGTGATGCTGCTCTGTGTGTGGGGGGATGGGGGATGCTGCTCTGTGTGTGGGGGGGGGTGGGGGTGATGCTGCTCTGTGTGTGGAGGGGTGGGGGTGATGCTGCTCTGTGTGTGGAGGGGTGGGGGTGATGCTGCTCTGTGTGTGGAGGGGTGGGGGTGATGCTGCTCTGTGTGGGGGGGATGAGGGTGATGCTGCTCTGTGTGGGGGGATGGGGGATGCTGCTCTGTGTGTGGGGGGGGGTGGGGGTGATGCTGCTCTGTGTGTGGAGGGGTGGGGGTGATGCTGCTCTGTGTGGGGGGGATGAGGGTGATGCTGCTCTGTGTGGGGGGGATGAGGGTGATGCTGCTCTGTGTGTGGGGGGATGGGGGATGCTGCTCTGTGTGTGGGGGGGGGTGGGGGTGATGCTGCTCTGTGTGTGGAGGGGTGGGGGTGATGCTGCTCTGTGTGTGGGGGGATGGGGGATGCTGCTCTGTGTGGGGGGATGGGGGATGCTGCTCTGTGTGTGGGGGGGGGTGGGGGTGATGCTGCTCTGTGTGTGGGGGGGGGGTGGGGGTGATGCTGCTCTGTGTGTGGAGGGGTGGGGGTGATGCTGCTCTGTGTGTGGGGGTGATGCTGCTCTGTGGGGCGGGGTGGGGGTGATGCTGCTCTGTGTGTGGGGGTGATGCTGCTCTGTGTGTGGGGGTGATGCTGCTCTGTGTGGGGGGGATGAGGGTGATGCTGCTCTGTGTGGGGGGGATGAGGGTGATGCTGCTCTGTGTGTGGGGGGATGGGGGATGCTGCTCTGTGTGTGGGGGGGGGGTGGGGGTGATGCTGCTCTGTGTGTGGAGGGGTGGGGGTGATGCTGCTCTGTGTGTGGGGGTGATGCTGCTCTGTGGGGCGGGGTGGGGGTGATGCTGCTCTGTGTGTGGGGGTGATGCTGCTCTGTGTGGGGTGGGGTGGGGGTGATGCTGCTCTGTGTGTGGGGTGGGGTGGGGGTGATGCTGCTCTGTGTGTGGGGGTGATGCTGCTCTGTGTGTGTGGGGGGGGTGGGGGTGATGCTGCTCTGTGTGTGTGGGGGGGTGGGGGTGATGCTGCTCTGTGTGGGGGGCACTCTGGGTACTGAGTGATTTCTGCAGCCAGGGCGCTGACTGTCTCGCTGCACAGCAGCTGCTGCCCCCCATCCAGCTGCACATTCGCCAAATCCCATCCAGTGTGTGTATAAAACCCTCAGCGCTTGCTGCAGGTTCCTCATTGCAGCGAGACTGTCACCCACACACCTGATTGTTTATTTTTCTCAGGGCCCCAGGTTCCCGCTTTGCTGCCCCACCCAGTTCTTTTCCACAGTTGCATCATTTATGGGATTGAAGACCTAGCGACCCCGCTGTGTATTCACCGTTTGCTGACAGCACTGTGTTTTATGCTCCTCTTTAAGCTGCCTGCTCTCTGCTTTTTGAACGTGGCACCTGGTTGCTCTTGCCAAGCTTTCACTGCTTTGGAGTTTTCTATCGTGTAAATTGCCACCTCTGTGATATGTTCTGCTGATCGTTTCAATAAGAATCTGTAATGACGCACAGCTCAACGCAATACAGCTGCCAAATTCGTATGACTTTCTTGCTACTGTTCTTTCACTGCCCGGCTTCAAAAGCTTATTTAAAATAACTGAAGCTATCTGTGATTACTGGGCTGGCAGCTTTGATCGCATGACTGTTTTGCATTTAAATGTATTTGCGAATAATTTAGTGTGGCAGGCTGCTCAACTTGGTAATCATTCCACTTGAGCCTAATTTTGCCTGAAGTTGATGCACACTTTCTCGCGGAGGGGTTACTGGATACAGAGCAGGACCTGGAAACCCTGGATAATCTGGAAGCTTCAGTCTGGTACCTTGCCCTCCCTCAGTTTAAGAAGCCCTGGGACTTGAACCTGTGACTTTTTTCCAGCATATCATTTAATATCCCATGGGATATGTTAATTTACCCGTTAGCTGACAGGAAGCCCTGTGGATCTCCATTATTTCTTCCACTTGGTCCTTTTCTATGTGGCAGCTGCAGTGGTTAGAGGTATAGAATTTAAAAATAATAAAAATGGTTTAAATGTGTTAGCATATTCATGGTACTGGTTGATTGTGCAGTGATATTCCTAAATTTTCAATCATATTTCATTAGCTGACCCTTGTCCAGCAGTGGTGATTTAAGGCCAGCTACAACTTTCACCCCTCTTGTACTCAAAGTGGTGGCATGCACTGGAATGCAATCCTGTGAACAATATCCACCTTTCAATGAACAGCACAAGTTCCTGTTTCCAAGTGTGGGGTAGATGATGCCGCAGAGGAGTTAGTCTGATTTTGGTCTCAGCCGGTGTCCATAGTTATTTACTGGCAACTGCTGGAAAGCAATCCAGGGAGAATAACTGTTCTGACAGAAATCCACACAGACCAGTGATTAAACAGTTGCTGTTCTGTGTAGAAGTACACATTCTACATAATATATTTAACGACCAAGTCATAACTTTTACATGTCTGGATGAGAAAATGTTTCTGACAGTTTAGTGACCTAAATCTTTCTTTGACCATGTTCCTGTGCAATGCCTTGGGATGTTTTGTGTTAAGGGGTCTTTGGAAATGCAAGGTTCTAAAGGACAGGGGGCAGACTCTCTGTATTTGGTATTGCAAAAGGTTAGATTCTGCGAAAATGGCATGCAATTTGAAAGTCCATTTTGAAATTTGAAAAGATTCTTTGAAAGACAGTAAGTCTTAAATTCAGTATTGTGTATTCAAGCAGGTGCGCGAGTGATTTATTATCAAGTTTGAAAATCCTGGTTCCAAGTAAAAAATTTGTTCAGTGCAAAATTAACAGGTCACAAGCATATCACTAATTGTAAATCATTCTCTTATGTTAAACATCATGTTAAACTTCATAGGAACATGATGCTGTGGTGTACCTTATTACATCCAATGTTTTTCATCTAGCTATTCTGCTTTTGGATTTATTTGTTTTCCAGCTGCTTGCACCCTTAGCTCAAATCTCCCTGAGCTAGGTTTCAATAAAACTAAAGCTGCTTGATTTTGTTAGATCAGGTCCAGGAAGACTTATATTTCCCCTGTATGGGTTCTCCCTACAGTGTGGAATAGGCCCATTTCCCCACCCTATCCCCGTAACCCCACCTAACCTGCACATCCCCGGACGCTCGGGGGCAGTGATGTAGTAGTGCTAACCACTGTGCCACCCAACCCGTTCAACTGTACCGAGTAGAAGGACTGCAATCTCTGCACACCCACTTGATTTTTAAAAACTTATATAAATGGCCCTGTTTCATATACATTTTGTTCATTGTGATATTATTAATTGGTATTGTGACAAAATTGTGTTGGGCATGCCAAGTGAGTAAGCTGTCAGACACACTCTGCATGCTCTTCATCTTTGTAGTGTCATGTGGGAGTACCTTTAACAAATGGGTGGTTATAAATGGATATGTGTATAAATATCTGTAGTGAGAGTACCTTTAAGAAATGGGTGTTTACTACTGCAGTGATGTCAGAGTGTGGGTGGAGCTGGGCGGTCAGCTTTTTACTTTCGTTTTAGGCTGTTTGCTGCAGGGTGTGTTTTAGTTTCGCTTTCAGTGTTGGAGCTGAAGCCAGACACAGCAGCTATACTGCTGTTCTCTCTGCCATCAAAAGACTATCTCTTGATCATTTGGTGAATTCAGAATAAATGTTTTCAGTAGTGACTTTAACCTGATGTGCTTCTGATAAAGGTTTTGTTTTTAAGTCGTATGGATGTTAAAAAAGAAAGCTTAAAGGTTTACTTAGTGTTGGAGTTTTTGGGGGTTGTATTTGAACTAATGGTTGCTAAGATGTTCACTGTGTTTTAAAAAGGTTAACGTGAGTTCATAGAATAAACATTGTTTTGCTTTAAAAAATACTTTTCGATTTCTGCTGTCCCACACCTGTAGAGTGGGCCGTGTGCTCCCCATACCACAATCTAGTAAAAGTTGTGGGTCAGGTGAACTCCATGATACACTTTGGGGTTCTCTAAACCCTGGCCCATAACAGTAGCTAATTCAGAGGTATTGAAAATTCAGAGTGGCCCCGCCAATTCTGCGTTTTTAAGTGACCTTGCTCTCTGATTTTAATAATTTTGCAAAGACTAATGAAGAATTTATATTGATACCACCATCAAGTTGGAGCATTGCTGACTTTATTTCATTTCCCTACGATAGCGTGGCACTTCTGCCAAGATTACTAATGAGGTTCTTCAAGTTCTGATCATCTACATTGTTGAAGGATAATATTTGCAAATTCAACTCAACTTTTTAAATAGTAGAGATGAATCAAAAACTATGAATCAAAATTATGAATTTTCTAGCCGGCGTGATTTCTGTTTTTTTTTTATTGGGCTGGGTTTTTGCAGTCTGCTACAACATAACAGCTAGCCACTGACCCTGAAGAAAGCTGCCTACAGCGATCGAATGGTCACTGTGATGTGGACTTTCCTGAAACCTGTTTGATTGTGGCACTGGGTTGAGGGTTTTCTGGGTGTCCAGCAACAGTGTTGGCACTATGCAGGGTAAACAACCAGTTCCATTGAAGGAAAAGTAATGAAATTATTTTAATATACAGAGAATGCAATAAATGATTGGAACTTGCATACAAGATTAAGACGCAAGCTAAGATATCATAAATATTTTTTAAATATAAATTTAGTGTACCCAATTCATTTTTCCCAATTAAGGGGCAATTTAGCGTGGCCAATCCACCTACCCTGCACATCTTTGGGTTGTGGGGCGAAACCAACGCAGACACGGAGAATGTGCAAACTCCACACGGACAGTGACCCAGAGCCGGGATTGAACCTGGGACCTCGGCGCCATGAGGCTGCAGGGCTAACTCACTGCGCCACCGTGCTGCCCTGATATCATAAATATTTGAAAAAAATAAATTTAGCAAAATTTAGATTGATGATTGGAGGGTGGCACGGTGGTTAGCACAACTGCCTCACGGCGCTGGGGATCTAGGTTCTATCCCGGCCCCGGGTCACTCCGCGTGGAGTTTGCACATTCTCCCCGTGTCTGCGAGGGTCTCACCCCCACAACCCAAAGATGTGCAGGGTAGGTGGATTGGCCACACTAAATTGCCCCTTAATTGGGGGGAAAAAAGAATTTGGGGTACTCTAAATTTAATAAAATAAAAAATATCTTAGCACTTCAAACAGTATTGTCTTCTGTTAATTCAAAGTTATTTAATTGTGCTATTTTAATGCAATTACTTAATGGAATTATTGGTGGCAAGAGTTACTTGTTACTATTAATGGTATCACTTTTTATAGAAAGTAAACTTTTGGAGGACATTAAACCAATAGCATGCAATACCTTAGAATAGCTTTTTTTTTTACTTTAAAAAAAAAATTTAGAGTTCCCAATTCATTTTTTCCCCAATTAAGGGTAAACACGGGGAGAATGTACAAACTCCATACGGACAGTGAACCAGAGCCGGGATCGAACCTGGGACCTCAGCACCCTGAGGCCGCAGTGCTAACCCACTGCGCCACCGTGCTGCCCTCATACCTAGAATAGCTATATCATACAATTTAGTTACATCACTAAACATCACTGTTTGTTGCCTATGCTTATTTTAAAAATCCATCCTACAGTGTACCGTTTGTAATTGACATTGGAAACTATATAAAGGCATGTTAATAAACAGTGCATTATGGCTTGTCTGTAAATGGGGGAAGACACAAATAATTGGGTCTTTGGGAACTGTAATTACAGGATTTGGTGTGTGAACTAGATAACTGGGAACAATGTTCTTTAAGAACCCACACAATATTCTGTAACAAGAAATGTATGAGGGTGAGGATATTATCTATGAGGGATTGTAAAAGCCCATGGGATATAGGAGGGTAATGTGGCAAATTGGATCCACAGTTGGCTTAGTAACAGGAAACAAAGGGTAATGGCCAATAGCTGCTCTTTCAAGTGGAAAGCTGTTTCAAGTGGTGTTCCGCATGGCTCGTTGTTGGGACCCCTGCTGTTTGTTTTATCTATTAACAATTTGGACTTGAACCTGGGGGACAGGATTGGGAAATTTGCCGACGACACAAAAATTGGCTGCGTAGTGGATCGTGTAGAGGATAGCTGTAAGCTCCAAAATGATATTGATGGGTTGGTGGAGTGCGCAGGAAAGTGGCAGATGGAGTTCAATTCGGATAAGTTTTGAGGTAATGCATTTCGGGAGGTCAAACAGTAAAAGGGAATACACAATAAATGGCGATACACAGAGGGGTAGATGAAGTTTTTTTTCTTTTCATGGGCAATTTACCATGGCTAATCCACGTATCCTACCGACCCTGCACATCCTTGGATTGTGGGGGTGAGGCCCACACAGTCACGGGGAGAATGTGCAAACTCCACACGGTCAGTGACTCGGGGCTGGGATCGAACCTGGGTCCTCACCTCCTTGAGGCAGCAGTGCTAACCACTGTGCCCATGTGTCACCCTTGGCTTGAGGGGAGGGGGGTGGTAGATAAAGTGAGAGATCTTGGCGTGCAAGTGCACGGGTCCCTAAAGGTAGCAGTACAGATAGATAAGTTTGTAAAGAAAGCTTATGGAATGCTCTCCTTCACTGACAGAGGTATAGAGTACAAAAGTAGGGATATAATGATGGAATTGTATAAAACACTGGCAAGACCATAATTGGGGTATTGTGTACAGTTCTGGTCACCATGTTACAGGAAGGATGTAATGGTGGGCAGCACGGTGGCACAGTGGTTAGCACTGCTGTCTCACGGCGCTGAGGTCCCAAGTTCGGTCCCAGCTCTGGGTCACTGTCTGTGTGCAGTTTGCACATTCTCCCCGTGTCTGCGTGGGTTTCGCCCCCACAACCCAAAGACGTGCAGGGTAGGTGGATTGGCCACGCTAAATTGCCCCTTAATTGGAAAAAATGAATTGAGTACTCTTTAAATTTAAAAAAAGGAAGGATGTAATTGCTCTGGAACGAGCACAGAGAAGATTTACCAGAATGTTGCCAAGGTTGGAGAATTGTAGCTATGTGGAGAGGTTGGGGTTGTTTGGCTTGGAACAGAGAAGGCTGAGGGGTGACGTGATTGAGGTATGCAAAATTGTGAGGGGTGCAGATAGAGTAGACAGGAGGAACCTGTTTCCCTTGGCAGAGAGTTCAAAAACCAGGCATCATAGATTCAAGCTAGTTACAGTCTACTGTGCAGTACATAAGTGGCAGAAGGACATGAGGAAAAACCTTCTTATACAGAGGGTGGTGGGTGTCTGGAATTTGCTGCCCAAGTTAGTGCTGGAGACAGAGACCCTAAACTCATTTTTAAAAAGTACCCGGATCTGCCCCTCAGCTGCCAGGGCAGCACAGTGGCTTCACAGCACCAGGGCCCCAGGTTCGATTCCCCGCTGGGTCACTGTCTGTGCGGAGTCTGCACGTTCTCCCCATGTCTGCGTGGGTTTCCTCCGGGTGCTCCGGTTTTCTCCCACAGTGGCTTTTCGCAGTAACTTCATTGAAGCCTACTTGTGACAATGAGCAATTATTATTACAGTCCAAAGATGTGTAGGTTAGGTGGATTGGCCATGATAAATTGCCCTTCGTGACCAAAAAGATTAGGAGGGGTTATTGGGGTTTGGGGATAGGGTGGAAGTGAGGGCTTGGGTGGGTCGGTGCAGACTCGATGGGCCGAATGGCCTACTTCTGCACTGTATGTTCTATGGGCTGTGTGCAGGAAGATGGATTTAGAAAGGGAACCAAGGTCGTTGGGCCAACATGGACAAATGGGCCAAAATGATCCCTCTTTTTGCTGTGTCATTTTGGTTCTGGGTTTTGACTTTGATGCTTCCACTGCGCCAGAGTTCATGGTAACAGGACTTTTGCATCTTCTAAGTCTTTGATAGATGCAACATCAAAGTTTTGTAAGAAGCAAATGTGATAAAGTGTCCATTGATTTAGTATGTCAGTCACATCGTTTTTGCACTGAGTGCTAAATTTGGTGCATTTGAGTGCTATAGTGAGAGTTTGGTGACTTGAGGGAGTATAAGGCTTCATTTTTATCTAAAGTCTAGTTTTTCTTTTATTTAGTTCATTAACTTAAAAGTTGCTGTTTGGTTTAGAAGAAGGTGAATTTTCAATCAGCTTTAAACAAAGCTTCTACTTGTAGGCACTTGCAGCTGGCGCTTGTTAATTCGATTAGGCCAGTTTTCAGAGGCTAGATTCACAGTATAAAAGTGATCCCCTACAGTGCAGACTTTGCTTGCACTGAGTGCTGAATTTGGTGCATTTGAGTGCTAGAGTGAGAGTTTGGTGACTGAGGGAGTGCTGAATTGGTGCATTTGAGTGCTATAGTGAGAGTTTGGTGACTGAGGGAGTGCTGAATTGGTGCATTTGAGTGCTATAGTGAGAGTTTGGTGACTGAGGGAGTTAGGTGAGGAGGGAGTAAGGTGCTCCTTTCATTTTGTTGCCTACACTTCCGCAAAGAGCAAGAAGGGAGCCAGGAGTTTACAGAGAGTGCAGCTGACTGGGAGCAGAGTCTGAGGGCGGAGATCCAGTTGGTCCACAGGGCAGCTATATTCTGTAAGGTAAGAGGGAATGGAGGCTAGGCCAGTCGCATGCTCCTCCTGTAGGATGTGGGTGGTGAGGGATACCACCGGTGTCCCCGCTGACTATACCTGCGGGAAGTGCACCCAACTCCAGCTCCTCAAAGACCGTGTTAGGGAACTGGAGCTGAAGCTGGATGAACTTCGGATCATCCGGGAGGCAGAGGGGGTGATAGAGAAGAGTTACAGAGAGGTAACCACACCCAAGGTACAGGACAAGAATAGCTGGGTTACAGTCAGGGGAAAAAAACAAACAGGCAGACAGTGCAGGGATCCCTCGTGGCCGTTCCCCTTCAAAACAAGTATACCGTTTTGGATGATGTTGGGGGGGATGACCTACCGGGGAAGGCCCTAGCGGCCAGGTCTCTGGCACTGAGTCTGGCTCTGGGGCTCAGAAGGGAAGGGGGGAGAATAGAAAAGCAATAGTTGTAGGAGATTCAATGGTTAGGGGAATAAATAGGAGATTCTGTGGTCGCGAGCGAGACTCCCGGAAGGTATGTTGCCTCCTGGGTGCCAGGGCCAGGGATGTCTCGGATCGTGTCTTCAGGATCCTTTAGGGGGAGGGGGAGCAGCCAGAAGTCGTGGTGCACATTGGTACCAACGACGTAGGTAGGGAATGGGGTGTGGAGGTAATAAACGAGTTTAGGGAGTTAGGCTGGTAGTTAAAAGCCAGGACAGACAGAGTTGTCAGTTCGGGTTTGTTGCCGGTGTCACATGATAGCGAGGCTAGGAATAGGGAGAGAGTGCAGCTGAACACGTGGCTGCAGGAATGGTGTAGGAGGGAGGGCTTCAGGTATTTGGATAATTGGAGCGCATTCTGGGGAAGGTGGGACCTGTGCAAGCAGGACGGGTTGCACCTGAACCAGAGGGGCACCAATATCCTGGGAGGGAGGTTTTCTAGTACTCTTCGGGAGGGTTTAAACTAATTTGGCTGGGGAATGGGAAACGGATTTGTAGTCCAGCAACTAAGGTAGCCGATATTCAGGACGCCAAAACGTGTAATGAGGCAGTGGGGAAGGGAACACTGACAAAGGAGAGTACTTGCAGGCATGGAGATGGGTTGAAGTGTGTATACTTCAAAGCAAGAAGCATCAGGAATAAGGTGGGTGAATTTAAGGCATGGATCGGTACTTGGGACTACGATGTGGTGGCCATCACGGAAACTTGGATAGAAGAGGGGCAGAAATGGTTGTTGGAGGTCCCTGGTTATAGATGTTTCAATAAGATTAGGGAGGGTGGTAAAAGAGGTGGGGGGTGGCATTGTTAATTAGAGATAGTATAACAGCTGCAGAAAGGCAGTTCGAGGAGTATCAGCCGACTGAGGTAGTATGGGTTGAAGTCAGAAATAGGAAAGGAGCAGTCACCTTGTTAGGAGTTTTCTATAGGCCCCCCAATAGTAGCAGAGAAGTGGAGGAACAGATTTTGGAAAGGTGCAGAAGTCACAGGGTAGTAGTCATGGGTGACTTTAACTTCCCAAACATTGAGTGGAAACTCTTTAGATCAAATAGTTTGGATGGGGTGGTGTTTGTGCAGTGTGTCCAGGAAGCTGTTCTAACACAGTATGTAGATTGTCCAACCAGAGGAGGAGCAATATTGGATTTAGTACTTGGTAATGAGCCAGGGCAAGTGTTAGATTTGTTAGTGGGGGAGCATTTTGGAGATAGTGACCACAATTCTGTGACTTTCACTTTAGTAATGGAGAGGGATAGGTGCGTGCAACAGGGCAAGGTTTACAATTGGGGGAAGGGTAAATACGATGTTGTCAGACAAGAATTGAAGTGCATAAGTTGGGAACATAGGCTGTTAGGGAAGGACACAAGTGAAATGTGGAACTTGTTCAAGGAACAGGTACTACGTGTCCTTGATATGTATGTCCCTGTCAGGCAGGGAAGCGATGGTCGAGTGAGGGAACCATGGTTGACAAGAGAGGTTGAATGTCTTGTTAAGAGGAAAAAGGAGACTTATGTAAGGCTGAGGAAACAAGGTTCAGACAGGGCGTTGGAGGGATACAAGATAGCCAGGAGGGAACTGAAGAAAGGGATTAGGAGAGCTAAGAGAGGGCATGAACAATCTTTGGCGGGTAGGATCAAGGAAAACCCCAAGCCCTTTTACACATAGGTGAGAAATATGAGAATGACTAGAGCGAGGGTAGGTCCGATCAAGGACAGTAACGGGAGATTGTGTAGTGAGTCTGAAGAGATAGGAGAGTTCTTGAACGAGTACTTTTCTTCTGTATTTACAAATGAGAGGGGCCATATTGTTGGAGAGGACAGTGTGAAAGAGACTGATAAGCTCGAGGAAATACTTGTTAGGAAGGAAGATGTGTTGGGCATTTTGAAAAACTTGAGGATAGACAAGTCCCCCGGGCCTGACGGGATATATCCAAGGATTCTATGGAAAGCAAGAGATGAAATTGCAGAGCCGTTGGCAATGATCTTTTCGTCCTCACTGTCAACAGGGGTGATACCAGGGGATTGGAGAGTGGCGAATGTCGTGCCCCTGTTCAAAAAAGGGACTAGGGATAACCCTGGGAATTACAGGCCAGTTAGTCTTACTTCGGTGGTAGGCAAAGTAATGGAAAGGGTACTGAAGGATAGGATTTCTGAGCATCTGGAAAGACACTGCTTGATTAGGGATAGTCAGTACGGATTTGTGAAAGGTAGGTCTTGCCTTACAAGTCTTATTGAATTCTTTGAGGAGGTGACCAAACATGTGGATGAAGGTAAAGCAGTGGATGTAGTGTACATGGATTTTAGTAAGGCATTTGATAAGGTTCCCCATGGTATGCTTCTGCAGAAAGTAAGGAGGCATGGGATAGTGGGAAATTTGGCCAGTTGGATAACGAACTGGCTAACTGATAGAAGTCAGAGCGTGGTGGTGGATGGCAAATATTCAGCCTGGATCCCAGTTACCAGTGGCATACCGCAGGGATAAGTTCTGGGTCCTCTGCATTTTGTGATTTTCGTTAATGACTTGGATGAGGGAGTTGAAGGGTGGGTCAGTAAATTTGCAGACGATACGAAGATTGGTGGAGTTGTGGATAGTGAGGAGGGCTGTTGTCGGCTGCAAAGAGACATAGATATGATGCAGAGCTGGGCTGAGAAGTGGCAGATGGAGTTTAACCCTGAAAAGTGTGAGGTTGTCCATTTTGGAAGAACAAATATGAATGCAGAATACAGGGTTAACGGTAGAGTTCTTGGCAATGTGGAGGAGCAGAGAGATCCTGGGGTCTATGTTCATACATCTTTGAAAGTTGCCACTCAAGTGGATAGAGCTGTGAAGAAGGCCTATGGTGTGCTAGCGTTCATTAACAGAGGGATTGAATTTAAGAGCCGTGAGGTGATGATGCAGCTGTACAAAACTTTGGTAAGGCCACATTTGGAGCACTGTGTACAGTTCTGGTCGCCTCATTTCAGGAAGGATGTGGAAGCTTTGGAAAAGGTGCAAAGGAGATTTACCAGGATGTTGCCTGGAATGGCGAGTAGGTCTTACGAGGAAAGGTTGAGGGTGCAAGGCCTTTTCTCATTAGAACGGAGAAGGATGAGGGGCGACTTGATAGAGGTTTATAAGATGATCAGGGGAATAGATAGAGTAGACAGTCAGAGACTTTTTCCCCGGGTGGAACAAACCATTACAAGGGGACATAAATTTAAGGTGAAAGGTGGAGGATATAGGAGGGATATCAGAGGTAGGTTCTTTACCCAGAGAGTAGTGGGGGCATGGAATGCACTGCCTGTGGAAGTAGTTGAGTCGGAAACATTAGGGACCTTCAAGCAGCTATTGGATAGGTACATGGATTACGGTAAAATGATATAGTGTAGATTTATTTGTTCTTAAGGGCAGCACGGTAGAATTGTGGATAGCACAATTGCTTCACAGCTCCAGGGTCCCAGGTTCGATTCCCCACTGGGTCGCTGTCTGTGCGGAGTCTGCACATCCTCCCCGTGTCTGCGTGGGTTTCCTCCGGGTGCTCCGGTTTCTTCCCACAGTCCAAAGATATGCAGGTTAGGTGGATTGGCCATGATAAATTGCCCTTCGTGTCCAAAATTGCCCTTGGTGTTGGGTGGAGGTGTTGACTTTGGGTAGGGTGCTCTTTCCAAGAGCCGGTGCAGACTCAGTGGGCCGAATGGCCTCCTACTGCACTGTTAATTCAATGATAATCTATGATTAATCTAGGACAAAGCTTCGGCACATCATCGTGGGCCGAAGGGCCTGTTCTGTGCTGTACTTTTCTATGTTCTATGTTCTATCGTCTGCTGTGTAGTACAATACCAGCATAGGAATGAAGATAAAATGCTGGAAAATCTCAGCAGGTCTGGCAGCATCTGTAGGGAGAGAAAAGAGCTAACGTTTCGAGTCCGATGACTCATTGTCAAACATATCTATACTTAGCATAGGCCTAGCTAGGTTCAGTCTCTTGATGTGCTGAATTATTAGAAATGCAGATACTACAATTGGCCTCAGTGTCCCGAGATCAGGGAGGGGATCCCTGCTTCTGGTTACTGTGCAGCGCCATGCTTGAAATTGTGCGTGGACTTGAGATGAAATCTTCAGCCTTGGCTGATGGGCTATGTGTGCACTACTTATGTGACCATTCTTTGTGCTCTGGCCTGATTTTTATGTTGCATTGTTCTCCAGGATATAATGAATATTCTCATCTTAGAACTTCAATGGTGATGGTGTCTGCAAACCACAGATTTTAAACTCCCCCTATTTTGTACAATCCAGGCAGCTTTCTGGAAATGTACCCTTAAAAGAACTTTAGATAGAAATTCCAATTTTGAATTTGGCTAAAGGAAGGCACCCTCAATTTCAATGTGACCCATAATATGCTTATGAATTGAAGCATATCTGGCATTGTATGAAACCATTAAAATTAATTAATTCAAGTCAAATTCTCCTGCCCAGCACAATCCATTATCCTTTTTTTAATATAAATTTAGAGTACCCAATTATTTTTTTTCCAATTAAGGGGCAATTTAGTGTGGCCAATCCACCTACTCTGCACATCTTTGGGTTGTGGGGGTGAAACCCACGCAAACACGGGGAGAATGTGCAAACTCCACACTGACAGTGACCCGGGTCCTCAGTGCCATAGGCTGCAGTGCCAACCACTGTGCCGCCCTTTCCATTATCCTCTTTAAGGCCTGAATTAAATTTCTGTGCCAGACCAATGTTTTATATATTTAAAGTTCTGGAAAGGTGACTGTTGACTTCTTTGTATTTTTCTCCAGATTCCTTTATTCTGACGACGTCCAGATTGGACCAGAAACTGTTATGACTACACTGTACACAGCTAAAAAGTATGCAGTACCTGCCCTTGAAGCACACTGTGTGGAGTTCTTGAAGAAGAACCTCCGAGCAGACAATGCGTTTATGCTTCTTACACAGGTACGTTGGAACATTCATGTCGTGCATGATATCTGTCTGCAGAAGAAACTGAGAAAGATGGTAAGTGTTGATCCTATTACTCAAAAGTATGTAAGCCATCAGTTTTATTTTTTCCCATGTGATATTGGCTACACTGCCAAAAAAACAGTTTTACAAACAGTTGAAGTTTAATGCATAGCTGTTGGTGTAATCTGCGTTCTTCAGAAAGTATTGCAGGACTGGCTGTAATCTGTAATTACTCAGAATACACTTGTATTATAGAACATTACAGCGCAGTACAGGCCCTTCGGCCCTCGTTGTTGCGCCAACCTGTGAAACCACTCTAAAGCCCATCTACACTATTCCCTTGTTGTCCATATGTCTATCCAATGACCATTTGAATGCCCTTAGTGTTGGCGAGTCCACTACTGTTGCAGGCAGGGCATTCCACACCCTTACTACTCTCTGAGTAAAGAACCTACCTCTGACATCTGTCTTATACCTATCTCCCCTCAATTTAAAGCTATGTCCCCTCGTGCTAGACATCACCATCCGAGGGAAAAGGCTCTCACTGTCCACCCTATCCAATCCTCTGATCATCTTGTATGCCTCAATTATGGAACTTTTTTTTAAGACTAATTCCGTTTCAGGCAAGGCTGCCTGTTTGATTCAGTTGATCTTCTAGTTGAACAAAAACCTAGTCCGTTGTTCAACTTCATATAAGGATGACCAAGCTACTCGAAGCTGACTGATGCCTGCACCACCTCCGGTGCCTGAAGGCTTTGGGGGTGCTCCAATCAGCCTTGCAGTTACTGTAATGCTGTTGACACACCCTCCTGGATTTCCCGGTTCTGACTTTGCATCTCCAGGAGCTTGGGGAGAACCTTTCCAGGCATCTGGCTGGGGGCCAAACCTCTGAATACCTGCTCCTTTGGAAATTCCTGCCTCCACCTGATGTGCAGCAGAAGTTGTATGGTGCTCATCAGATGGTGACCCAGACGCCTACCTGCTAATATCATTCAGAGGTGCCCGTCCCTGTGCTGGTGGACGGTGGGTGTGGGTGATGCAAATCCTATGGATGAAGGTTCAGTGGATCATTAATGTCATTCTCACTACTTTCCTGCTATCTCCATCATCATGGGGGTGAGGAGATGCAACCCTGGCATTCTCCTGCCCCGCCTTCTCCCCCTTCCTTTTATTGTGGGCTATTTTCAATGTCTATCGTTCTGCCTGGAAGTCTAAGAACGGTTGCCACCGCCTAAAGAACCCTTGTACCGACCCTCTCAAGGCGAATTTCAGTCTCTCCAACTTAATGAACCCTGCCATATCACTGATCCAGGATTCCACGCTTGGGGGCCTCGCATCCTTCCACTGAAGAAGAATCCTTCGCCGGGCTGCCAGGGACGCAAAGGCCAGAATTCCGGCCTCTTTCGCCTCCTGCACTCCCGGCTCCTCTGCCACCCCAAATATTGCGAGCCCCCAGCCTGGTTTGACCCTGGATCCTACCACCCTCGACACCATCCTCGCTACGCCCATCCAAAATTCCTCCAGCGCTGGGCTTGCCCAGAACATATGGGTGTGGTTTGCTGGGCTCCCTGAGCACCTAACACACCTGTCCTCACCCCCAAAAAAACGACTCATCTTTGTCCCGGTTATGTGTGCCCTGTGCAGCACCTTAAACTGTATGAGGCTGAGCCTCGCGCACGATGAGGAAGAGTTCACCCTCCCCAGGGCATCTGCCCACGTCCCTTCCTCAATTTCCTCTCCCAACTCCTCCTCCCACTTACCTTTTACCTCCACCACCGAGGCCTCCTCCTCCTCCTGCATCACCTGGTAAGTTTCCGAGATCTTCCCCACTTCTTCCCCCCCCACCCCCCCGAGAGCACCCTGTCCTGAACTGTGTGTGGCAGTAGCCGCGGGAATTCCACCACGTGCCGTCTGGCAAACGCCCTTACCTGTAAGTACTTGAAGGTGTTCCCCGGGGGGGAGCCCGTACTTCTCCAGCTCACCCAGGTGCGCAAACTTCCCGTCCACAAACAGGTCCCCCAACTTTCTTATTCCTGCCCTGTGCCACCCTGCAAGCCCTCCACCTGTTCTTCCTGGGGCGAACCGGTGGTTCCCCCGTAATGGGGTCCACGCCGAGGCCCCAACTCTTCTCTCTCCCCCCCCCCACTGTGTCGCCTCCACTGCCCCCAAATTTTGAGGGCAACCACCACCACCGGGCTTGTGCTATACCTCCTTGGAGGGAGCGGCAGCGGCGCCGTTGCCAGCGCCCCCAGACTCGTAGCCACACAAGACAGCCTCTTCCATGCAGCCCCCTCCCCCTCCATCACCCACTTGCGCATCATCGTCGCATTGGCGGCCCAGTAGTACCCACAGAGGTTGGGCAGCGCCAGACCCCCCTATCTCTACTCCGCTCCAGGATCACCCTTCTCACCCTCGGAGTCCCTCGCGCCCACACAACCCCCATTATACTCCTGTTAACCCGCATGACAAAAGCCTTCGGGATAAACGGGGAGGCACTGGAACAGGAATCTTGGGAGCACCGTCATTTTGATTGACTGCACCCTACCCGCCAAGGACAGCGGCAACGCGTCCCACCTCTTGAACTCCTCCTCCATTTGCTCCACCAGCCTTGTAAAATTAAGCCTATGCAGGGCCCCCCAGCTCCTGGCCACCTGGACCCCCAAATACCTGAAGCTCCTCTCCGCCCTTTTTAGTGGGAGCTCGCCAATCCCCCTCTCCTGGTCCCCTGGATGAACTACGAACAGCTCACTCTTCCCCATGTTGAGCTTGTATCCCGAAAAGTCCCTGAATTCCCTAAGAATCCTCATTACCTCCGGCATTCCTCCCACTGGGTCTGCCACATACAGCAGCAGGTTGTCCGCATAAAGTGACACCCTATGCTCCTCCCCACCACGCACCAACCCCCTCCAGTTCCTTGACTCCCTCAGTGCCATAGCCAGGGGTTCAATCGCCAGTGCGAAGAGCAGGGGAGACAAGGGACACCCCTGGCTCATCCCTCGGTGCAACCGAAAGTACTCCGACCTCCTCCTGTTTGTGGCCACACTCTCCATCGGGACCTCATACAACAGCCTAACCCACCTGACAAACCCCATCCCAAACCCGAACCTCTTCAGCACCTCCCACAGGTATCCCTACTCTTCCCTATCGAAGGCTTTCTCAGCGTCCATCGCCACCACTATCTCCGCCTCCCTCAAAAGCCTCCGCACATTCGCGTTCAACCGTCTCCCCTTCACAACCCCCCCCCCCCCCCCCCCTCCCTTGCCTCATTAAAGGTCCTGACTAACAGCGGGCCCAACAGGTCCATATATTTTTTATCGAATTCGACCGGGAAACCGTCCGGCCCCGGTGCCTTCCCTGCCTGCTGCTTCCTATCCCTTTGATCAGCTCTTCCAGCCCAATCGGGGCCCCCAATCCCACCACCAGTCCCTCTTCCACCTTTGGAAACCTCAATTGGTCCAGGAAGCGGCCCATCCCTCTCTCCGCCTGTGGGGGCTCGGATCGATACAATTCCTCGTAAAAGTCCCTGAAGACCCCATTGATGCCAACCCCATTCCGCACCACACTCACTGCCCTGTCCGTGACTCCCCCGATCTCCCGAGCTGCGTCCCGCTTCCGAAGCTGATACACCAGCAACCGGCTTGCCTTTTTCCATACTCGTAAATCGCCCCATGGGCGTTCCTCCACTGCACCTCCGCCTTCCTGGTGGTCACCAGGTTGAATTCGGCCTGGAGGCTGTGCCTCTTCCTCAACAATCCTTCCTCGGGCTCCTCCGCATACCTCCTGTCTACCCTCAACCATCTCCCCCACCAGCCTCTCCCTCTCCCTCCGCTCCTTGTGGGCCCTAATGGAGATCAGCTCTCCCCTCACCACCGCCTTCAGTGCCTCCCATACCATCCCCACTCTGACCTGCCCGTTGTCATTGGACTCCCAAGTACCTCTCTATACTTCCTCGGACTCGCTCGCTCACCTCCTCGTCCGCCAACAGCCCCACCTCCAAGCGCCACAGCAGGCGCTGGTCCCTCTCCTCCCCCATCTCCAAGTCCACCCAATGCAGGGCGTGGTCCGAAATGGCTATTGCCGAATACTCGGTATCCTCCAGTCTCGCTATCAGCGCCCTACTCAAAACAAAAAAGTCGATTCGGGAATAAGCCTTATGGACATGTGAGAAGAATGAAAATTCCCTCACCCCCGGCCTTGCAAATCTCCAAGGATCCACCCCTCCCATCTGGTCCATAAACCCCCTCAGCACTCTAGCCGCCGCCGGCTTCCTACCTGTCCTAGACCTGGAGCGATCCACTGCCGGATCCAGCACCATGTTAAAGTCTCCCCCCATTATCAGGCCTCCACTTCCAAGTCTGGGATCCGACCCAACATACGCCGCATAAAACCCGCATCGTCCCAGTTCGGAGCATACACATTGACCAGTACCACCCTCTCTCCCTGCAGCTTACCACTTACCATTATGTACCTACCGCCATTATCTGCCACAATGCTCGACGCCTCGAATGACACCTTCTTTCCCACCAAGATCGCCACCCCTCGATTTTTGGCATCTAGCCCCGAGTGAAACACCTGACCGACCCACCCTTTCCTCAATCTTACCTGGTCTGCCACCTTCAGGTGTGTCTCCTGAAGCATAACCACATCCGCCTTGAGCCCCTTCAGGTGCGCGAACATGTGTGCCCGCTTAACCGGCCCAACAAAGAACAAAGAAATGTACAGCACAGGAACAGGCCCTTCGGCCCTCCAAGCCCGTGCCGACCATGCTGCCCGACTAAACTACAATCTTCTACACTTCCTGGGTCCATATCCCTCTATTCCCATCCTATTCATGTATTTGTCAAGATGCCCCTTAAATGTCACTATCGTCCCTGCTTCCACCACCTCCTCCGGTAGCGAGTTCCAGGCACCCACTACCCTCTGCGTAAAAAAACTTGCCTCGTACATCTACTCTAAACCTTGCCCCTCTCACCTTAAACCTATGCCCCCTAGTAATTGACCCCTCTACTCTGGGAAAAGCCTCTGACTATCCACTCTGTCTATGCCCCTCATAATTTTGTAGACCTCTATCAGGTCTCCCCTCAACTTCCTTCGTTCCAGTGAGAACAAACCAAGTTTATTCAACCGCTCCTCATAGCTAATGCCCTCCATACCAGGCAACATTCTGGTAAATCTCTTCTGCACCCTCTCTAAAGCCTCCACATCCTTCTGGTAGTGTGGCGACCAGAATTGAACACTATACTCCAAGTGTGGCCTAACTAAGATTCTATACAGCTGCAACATGACTTGCCAATTCTTATACTCAATGCCCCGGCCAATGAAGGCAAGCATGCCGTATGCCTTCTTGACTACCTTCTCCACCTGTGTTGCCCCTTTCAATGACCTGTGGACCTGTACTCCTAGATCTCTTTGACTTTCAATACTCTTGAGGGTTCTACCATTCACTGTATATTCCCTACCTGCATTAGACCTTCCAAAATGCATTACCTCACATTTGTCCGGATTAAACTCCATCTGCCACCTCTCCGCCCAAGTCTCCAGACAATCTAAATCCTGCTGTATCCTCCGACAGTCCTCATCACTATCCGCAATTCCACCAACCTTTGTGTCGTCTGCAAACTTACTAATCAGACCAGTTACATTTTCCTCCCAATCATTTATATATACTACAAAGAGCAAAGGTCCCAGCACTGATCCCTGTGGAACACCACTGGTCACAGCCCTCCAATTAGAAAAACATCCTTCCATTGCTACTCTCTGCCTTCTATGACCTAGCCAGTTCTGTATCCACCTTGCCAGCTCACCCCTGATCCCGTGTGACTTCACCTTTTCAGTCCCATTCAGTCCCCTTACATTCCAGGTTATCAGCCGGATCAGGGGGCGATCTGACCCCCTCCCCTGCCGACTAGCCATGACCCCTCCTCGGCCAGCCATGCGCCCACACCCGGCCCGTTTCCCACAGCGGCATACCCCCGTCTCGACCCCCTCCCACTCAGCTCCTCCTTGACCATAGCAGCAGCAAATCGACCCTCCCCCTCCCCCCGGGGCTAGGACCCATCCTAGCTGATTTACTCCCCCCATTGCACTTCCGCAAGTCAACTGATTCCTTCTGACCTCGGCCACTCCTGCCTCTCCTTCGACTCCTCCCATTGTGTGGCACACCCTCCTCTCCTGTTCCCCATCCATAGGCTCTCCCCCCTCCGTTCTAAGCGCGGGAAACAACCCTCGCTTCCCCGCCCCAGCCCGGCCCCCTCCAGTCTTCACCGCGGGAAAAAGCCCGCGCTTTCCACCTACCCGGCCCCGCCACCTCTGAAGCAGCTCCTTTGACAGGCCCAGTCCCCTCACACCTGACTCGGGCCTCCCCCTCCCCTGCGGTGCCCTATCTCAACGCCAGCCACCACCCCTGTTCCGTTTGCTTACCCCCTCCAAGAGCCCCCGACCAACCCAACCAAAACAGTGCCCAACCCGCCCCAGCCACCCTCACCGACCCAAAAGAGAAAAACACCGAGAAAAAGAAACCCGGAGCCTCGAGGAAAAAAACAATTAAAAAAAATTAAACATAACATATCAACCGCAGTCCCCAATCGCCCATCCCGACCCTCAATCTGTGTCCAACTTCTCAGCCTGAACAAAGGCCCACGCATCCTCCGGAGACTCAAAATAATGGTGCCGGTCTTTGTAGGTGACCCACAGTTGCGCCGGCTGCAACATGCCAAACTTCACCCCCTTCCTGTGCAGCGCCGCCTTCGCTCGATTGTACCCGGCCCTCCTCTTCGCCACCTCCGCACTCCAGTCCTGGTATATTCGAACCTCCGCGTTCTCCCACCTGCTGCTCCTCTCCTTGGCCCACCTGAGTGCACACTCCTGATCGGCGAACCGATGAAACTGCACCAGCACCGCCCGCGGAGGCTCGTTAGCTTTGGGCCTCCTCGCAAGCACTCTATCGGCCCCTTCCAGCTCCAGGGGCCCCTGGAAGGACCCCGCTCCCATCAGCGAGATCAACATGGTGACCACATAGGCCCCCACGCCCGGCCCCTCCAGCCCCTCCGGGAGGCCCAGAATCCGCGGATTCTTCCGCCTCGACCGATTCTCCATCTCCTCGAACCGCTCCTGCCATTTCTTGTGGAGCGCCTCGTGCGCCTCCAACTTTACCGTCAGGCCTAAGATCTCGTCCTCGTTATCTGAGATCTTTTGTCGAGCCTCGCGGATCGCCACCCCTGGGCCGTCTGTGTCTCCAGCAGCTTATCAATAGAAGCCTTCATCGGCTCTCGCAGATCCGTTTTAATCTCTCTGAAGCAGCGCTCGATACCCTCCTGCTGCTCCTCCGCCCACTGCATCCACGCTGCCTGGTCTCCGCCGCTGCCATTTTGTCCTTCTTTCCTCTCACCTTCTTCGGGTCCACCACCACCTTTTTTGTCGCCCCGCTCCTAGTTGAAGCCATATACTGACGGGGAGCTGTTGTAGACTCCTTCCCACACCGAGAAACGTCGAGAAAGTGCCGTTGGGGGCCCTGAAAAGAGCCCAAAAGTCCATTCCAAGCGGGAGCTGCCGTACGTGTGGCTTAGCTCCGCATAGCCGCAACCGGAAGTGAGGTCATTCATTTTCTTGCAGCATTGGCTGCGGGGTCCTCCATGTTGAGCTGCTGGCATTGACTACATGGAGCAGGTCTCCACACTGCCATCCTCTTGGCTTGACTGGAAGTGAGCGCAGAAGGACCTTGTTAACAGTGAACAATTGTGACCCAGTTTGGGCAAATTCGGCACCCGGAGACTCCAAATCTGCATGATTCACCTGGGGATGTTGCACCAAGAACGGGAAGATTGAGATCAGATTCACACCAGAACAGAGCATGATTCGCACCAATTTTCATGCCCAAAACAGTCACTGGGAAAATTTCACCCAATGTGATCTTTTCATTGGAACTGGGATTTTCCATGGTTGCATCCCAGAGCTGGAGCATCAGCAGACTATTTGCCGTTGCTAGTTCCGTTTACATGAGTCTTTCTGGCTTAGTCCCACACTGAGTGCAATTATCCACAGGCTTTTTGTGAATCTGCCTCTAGTTTTTAGCTATAGTGACTAATATAAGTTGAACTGTTGAGGAACAGCTTACCGTTTTATTTTTAATAAATATGTTGCTAAAGAGGTAGGTTGTAACCTAAGTTGCAGCAGTCTCCACTGACTTCAATCTGATATTGATGCCCTCATGAGGAATGGCAAAACAGCTGATTTGACTTTTAAACATTTAACATCTTGTATGTTAACTTTTTTTTTTAGAAAAATCTCTAAATTTCCAGACGTGAAGCTACCAAAGTTTTTATCTTTCTTTGAAATTTAGAGTACCCAATTCTTTTTTTCCATTTAAGGGGCAATTTAGCGTGGCCAATCCACCTCCCCTGCACATCTTTTTTTGAGTTGTGGGGGCGAAACCCACGCAAACACGAGGAGAATGTGCAAACTCCACACGGACATTGACCCGGGGCCGGGATCAAACCTGGAAACTTAGCGCCATGAGGCAGCAGTGCTAACCACTGCCCCACCGTGCCGCCTGCAAATTTTTATCTTTCATGAAGTACTTGTGACACTGATTCAGTTTCCCCGTTCTGCCGAGTACCCAACCTTGTGTGTGCTGTGAAGGGAGACACTAATTATAAGGATCATCCTATGGGGAAAATCCAATCCTGACTGTTCTTGTTTGCCGCCTAGCAACTGGCTTAGAGCTGCATTGCAGAGGACGTATTGCTAGATGGATGTGGATGTTGCATAATGCAAAGAAACTGGGGGGGGGGGGGGGGAATAAGAGAGGTTTTTGACGGCATATTGCCAGTGTTAAATTAACATGCTGACAAATTGATTTAGATATGGCATAAAATTAGGGGCCTATTGTTTAGCAGGAGAATAAATATCTTCACTCAAATTATTGTAAATCTCTGGAATTCTCTATCCCAGAGGGTTGAATTAGGGTTAGGGTTAGTATTGAGTATATCCAGGATTCCGTGTGGAGTTTGCACATTCTCCCCGTGTCTGCATGGGTCTCACCCCCACAACCCAAAGATGTGCAGGGTAGGTGGATTGGCTACACTAAATAGTCCCTTAATTGGAATTTTTTTTTTAAATGTAAGAAAAAGTATATCCAGGGTTGAGAGAGCGATTTTTTTTTTTTTTTTTTTTTTTTTTTTTTTTTTTTTTTTTTTTTTTTTTTTTTTTTTTTTTTTTTGTGTCTCCGAGAATCTAGCGGTATAGAGAGTGGGTGGGAAAGTGGAGTTTGAGGTTGGAGATCATATTGAATTGCAGAGCAGGCTTGAGACCTTATGGTCTACTCATCCTTCATGTGTTCTTAATTCTGAAGATTAACACAGTGTTTTAAACGGATTGTTGCCCTGCCCCAGATTCCCGTGACGTAGGTTCTGATGTAACCATCATAATCTGATTATATACTAACGATCCTTCAGCATATAAAAGATTTCATTGTACGACATCTGATATCATGCAGCAAAACCTCCTAATATTGGAATATTTTCATATTGGGGAAACCCGGGAACTTGTCTAAACAGCAATGTGACATTTTTTAAAACATTGAATATTGGGACTCCCTGAACCTTTTCATCTCTGGGCGCGTACTAAATGAACGTGCACTGCAAACCTTCTGGAAAATACAGATCTTGAAAGTTTTAAATTCCTCGTTTCACTGACATTTAGGACAGATAGAACTCATTTGAATAGCACCATCAGAAGTGGGGCAAAGCAAGGCACAACAAATGGCAGGAAATGAAGAATGGAAAAGGTGCGAATTGTGAGGGGTAGGCACTGGCAAGAGAGGAAGGTGAGAGTTGAAAACCTGGTGGAAGGTGGACAGACTTGGCGGGGGTCAAGGAGGGGAATGACATGCAGATGGAGAGGGACATGAAATGCCAGAATTATTCCGTGTACTCCTGGGATAGTAAATAGGTCACCAACATAGGTGACAAGGATTTCAGTTCTGGCAGGGAGGCTGGAAATTGCTGATACTTTCTAATATTGGAAAATTTGATTCACTAAAATTAACTGTTCAGAATCCATGCATATTGTATTCGGGCAGGCTGATTATGGGATACACGGAAAACAGCAGTGAGTTAATTGGAAACAGACAGTAGTGCCCAGCAGATGAATCATAAGCTTTGGCTTGTAGGATGGTTTACTGTGCTAAAATTACTGTTCCCTCTTAATTGTCCTTTTCATACCATGCATAGCTGTGGTATTAAATTTTAAAATTTCAGTTTTTACAATTGTTTTTAATAATATTGCAGAGGCACAGAGCTGTGTGTGGTAATACCTGCATAAGGCCAGGCGAAGCAGTCGTGGGACAGCCGTCTGGATGCCAGGGTTCAGTTTCTGTATGGCCACGGAACAGGGAGGATCCAGAGAAAGCACTAAACGGGGACGAGGAATTTAAGGAAGGAGACCAAGTTGGAGAGGGAGAGGTAGGGCAGGAGAGATTTGAAAAGCAATCTAGTGGAAAAATGCTGGTGGGACTTCTTTTTGGAGGGGGTGGTGGGGCAAAGCTACTGAACTAAGGGAGTAAATTCTTATCTACACCCTGTTCTCTCTCTCTCTCCACCACCTGTAATTATATAACTGTATTTATACTCAATTGTGGGAACTTTTGGTGGCAACGTAAGCTTCTGTTGATACGCTTGTATAGAATGCACAATATAATAACGTCTTGAATAAATCTATCAATTCTGCATTATGTTAATCTGTGTTATGCTGCATGAGGTCGGACCATTTAAAAGAGCATTCTGTCCCCATTATAATCTAAATTGCTAGACATTTGAACGGTAGACATCGAAAACTGGTTGGCAATTTCAGTGTAGCAATTGTTCAGGGTTTTAATGAGAGATTGAGGTACGCCTTGACAAAGACAGCAATGGGGACAAGATGATATCACACTCACTTCTATAAAGGTTTGTTTAATGAGCCATGCATACTTTGGAATATGTTGAAATGGAATTTAAAGCCAAACCAGTGACAAGAATAGGCCTTTCAACCCTTTGCCCTGGTATCCTAATGACGTCTGGCCCCATCATGCCATCCATCTTTGTTTTATCATCACTAATTCTCTCGCCTCTATTATTTGCCAGGAAGATTACAATAATATGATAAATGCCATGTTTATTGTAATAAACCTTTTCCAAGGTACTTTCCTGAGAGGAACTGAGTTGAAGGGTGCAGACTAGAAGGTTTTGCGGATCTGTTCTAGATGGTCAAGAGAAGGACAGGAGAAGGCACTTGGGGAAAGAAAGTGAGACTGTCGGCTCACAAGGATTTAATATGTGTGGGAGCAGGCCAGGTTCTCCCAGGATCAAAGCAAATAGACTGGAGGATGTCACCTTCGCAGCTGGAAGGAGAGCATGGAGGCTTTTGTATATATTTATTCCAAACATTTACCACTCGTGGAGTACAGAAATTCTGATTAATATCTTAAAATTGCATTTCAATAATTTAAATTTATGTCCTCTTTTCCTACTTCGGTTTAATGTCGAGTACTATTCTGGATTTACATATCTTTCTACACCTATCATGTTATTTAGTGTATGGGGCCTAATCAACATTTAGTTCTGGCATCAGTCATTTGCTTTTACTATAACCAAATTCCTGTCTCCTCCTATTGGCTTCATTGTCTTCTGTTATTTCCCTGCTTTTTTAAATACTTCTCTATCAGCTAGTTCATACCCTTAGCTGTTTCTGCTGTTGAGTCGAATACAGAACCAGGCATGAATCATCTGCATCTTTCAAATTCTTGAATCCATATCTGCCATTAATTTTCTTTATTGACAGTAATGTTGCCTGAACTCTGCTCTGATCCACCATAATGACACAGTAGATAGGAGCAGACTATGTCGTCCCTCAAGACTGCTCTACCATTCAATACGACCATGGCTGATTTTCTACCTGAACTCCATTTTCCTGCTCATTCCCTATATCTCCTTGATTCATTTTGATACCAAAAATCTGTCTATCGCAGCCTTGAATATACTCGAGGATGGGGCATTGGAAGTTGCAAGAATTCACAATCGCGTGTTAAGAAATTTCTCCTCCCCTCAATGTTCTTTAAACAATTTTAAATATTCTCTAGATTGCATGCATATCTTTACAACAATGAATACATCTTAAAAGTATCATAACTTTGTCAATAGACACACTGCCTGTTCTGTCTAAGATGAACTACTTTCAGTCCTGATCTACCTGCTTAATTAATGCATCCTGTCCCACTCAATAATCTGGAAAGATTCTCCCTGCCCAACCCATCACACCAACTGCAATGTTTGTACCTCTTCTGAAAACAATGGCTCATATTGGAGTGAGATTCGCCATTCTTCAGCTGAGAGTCCAGAAGGGACAATTGAAAGACTATTCCAGAGTGCTGAAAGGACATTATCAGAATTGTACCTGTCTCTATCCACACGTGGTAGGGTTTGTTTGATGAGTAGGAGAACACTCGAGATATTTTAAGGCTAAATCCATTGTCCTAAATGAGATCAACAAAATCAGCACAAAACAAATTTGAATCTGAGATCTATTTACGCCTGGTCTGATTTTGCTGATCCAGGCGATGTTCTCTGCTTGAATGCATTGAATAAAACTGGTCAATTCAATCTCTGTTGTTGAAGCCACCAGTATTGAATGCTGTGTTAAAGCTTGCTTGTCAAAAATATTCTTTAAAAATCTTTCTGCAACAGGTGAATGGTTAACAATCTTGTACATTTTCAACTTGCATTTAGCTAAGTTTTTTGACAGTTTTGGAAGCTGCGTAGGCGGTATTTGAATGCAATACTGAATAACAAAAATAAGATTACAGCTTTACCACAGTTTGTTATAGCTGCCAGTGAAGTGAAGTTAATGGATTATTACTGATGTATCAGTTTGTTTTGTTTCCAAGTCTTGCTTTATTTTGCAGTTTTTTTGTCAGTAGGAATCCTCTAGACTCTCTGCTATTTATTGAGGAACTGACAAGTGTGTTATATCAACTCAAATTAAATTCTGTTTCTTCCTTCAAGGTAGTATTTTTTGGTTGTAGGTTGAATGTTGTCCCACAGTTATCACAACGATGTTCTCGAGTCTGGTGGAAGTGTTGACTGGTTTGACCAGACTTGGCAGAAAAACCAAATGGTTGGAAAGGTTGCTGCTTCTGCATGAATTTTGTTGGAAATTTGAAAGGATTATGTTAGGAATGATTTGGACTAATGCAGGGTATTTACTGAAATTATTACTGGACAGTTTATTTTTTTTAAAAATCCAATTGAGGGGCAGTTTAGCGTGGCCAACCCACCTACCCTGCAATCTTTGGGTTGTGGGGCTGAGACCCACACAGACACTGGGAAAGCTCCACTCACAACAATCACCCAAGGCTACCCTCATCCCCAAATCATAGCATTTATGTAGGGGGGAAAGAATCCTACGATCTGTAAGAGCGTCCTACAAAAGAAGGAGAACCATGGGGGAACTGGCCCTTTCAAACTTCCAACTCTACCACTGGGCAGTCACTGCAGAGAGAGTATGGGGCTGGGTCAAGGAGCCAGGAGCGGAATGGGTAAAAGTGGAGCAGAGTTCCTGTACGGGGACGTCCCTCTGGGCACTGGCCTTGGGCCCCACTCCTATTCCCCCCGGTCAGGTACTTTAAAAAAAAAAAAAACATAATGGTGGAAGCTTTATGAAAACTCAGACACCCTATGGACTAGTAGAAATGTCCACCATGACCCCCATCTGCAAAAATCATAAATTCACCCGGCGCCTCCTTTTAAAAACTGGAGACGAGACGAGGTGACACTGACGGTAGGGGACTACAGCAGGATAGTGACCCTGGGGGAACTGATGGACAAGCTACAGCTCCCAAAAGGAATCAAGTTGCGATTATATGCAACTAACGAACTTGTCCCACAAGGAGACAGCCACGTTCCCCTAGCTACCAGGACACTCCCGACTGGACAGCCTTCTACTTCTAGCCGTGGGTGAGTTGGGGATGGTAATCGCTGCCATTTATAGGCAACTCCTAGAGAATACGGTCACCATTGGACGCGATGAGGAAAAAGTGGGAGGAGGAATTGAACATGGAAATAGAGGAGGACTCTGGATTGAAGCACTACGTAGGTTGAACTTCACCTCCTTGTGCTCAGGGCTGAACCTAATGCAGCTAAAGCTGGTGCACAGAGCGCATTTGATCAGATCCCACATGAGCGGGTTCTTTCTGGAGGTGGAGGACAAATGTGAACAGTGCCAGGGAGGCGTGGCCAACCACACTCGCATGTTCTGGTCATGTCCCAGACTTGTCGGGTACTGAACTCTCTTTTTCGAAGGCATGCTCAAGGCTGTAGGGGTGAGGGTGGAACCATGCCCGCTTGTGGCAGTCTTTGGGGTATCGGCGCAGCCAGAACTGTTTATGGGGAGAGGGGCGGAGGGGCAGACACCATAGCCTTTACTTCCCTGATCACGTGCCGGAGAATTCTGCTCAGCTGGAGATCAGCGCCACCCAAGGCCGCTGACTGGCTGTCCGACTTAACGGAATTCCTTAAATTGGAAACGCTGAAATACACCATCAGATGATTGGAGGATGGCTTCCGCAACACATGGAAGCAATGAACCAAACTGTTCACCTGTTCATGCCCAGCAACCAATCCAGGAGGAGGGGGGAGAGGGAGACAGAGCAGACAAAAGATGAAGGGTTCGGGAAGTTTGAGACCAGAGAAGGGAGGTGGGGGATGACACCATCCAGGGAAGACACAGCAGGGAAGAGGGACCAAAGGGGGGGGGGGGGGAAAGAGAGAGAACCCAGGGGGACGGCCACAGCAACAAGAGGGCACACCTGGGTGATCCCAAATGAACCCCTGGCCTGTTGTAATACCATGGGGCCACGTGGAAATAGTGAAACAATGCAGTTGGGATAACCAATTACTGAGGGCCTAACGCTAACAGGCTGCTAATCTATATATAGGTTTCCTGTGTATTTACACCGGATCACTTTGTTTCCCTGTTTTCGTTTTGTTTTATGCTGTGTATGGCCTTTGGATCTCTTGATTATTATGTAAATCTTTATTCAGCAAATGTTATTGCAAGTTAAATGCAAAACCAATAAAAACATATTTCAACAAAAACAGGCGGAACAATATCAATCATTGGGTGCCAGTCTTGATCATTTTCTTCTGTTGGACACTGGGAATGAACTTCACTGTCATGCAATTGAGATTAAATAACCTGTCTGCCAACAGTTACTGGCTATGGGGAAATAGCAAATTGGGTAAGATATTGGAGAGTGGGAAATATGATTGGGATGGGAGAACAATCTTAACTTAACCCCTTTGCTGTTCCTCTTGTTTTCTTCCATCCCATTCTCAAAAAGAAAAGCGTTGCTTTTTGCAGATACTACTCCAATGGAATACAAATCAAAACCTTTGCAGACTAAATACAAAATAGCAGAATTTAAAGTGCGATGCCCTGAGCTATCATCTATTTAAGCCTTCAGATAAGTCCCAAAGTCAGTAAACTAAAATCTTTTTCCTGTGTTAATCAGTAGAAGTGTCATTGTGACAGAAGATGAATTGATACTTGTGTACCATTTAGATAAGCTAAAATGATTAATTTTACGTTTATTTTACAGCTATATGCAGCAATGCTACAGCGCCCACATTAATGCAAACCTTTGTTCTTTTAATAGGGATATGCGAACAAGATGGGACAGGTAAAGACCCTTTGGTCCCTCCAGCCTGACCTACATAATTGTGATACCTTGTCTATCACAATATAAATACTCTCCATCCCGCCCCGTCCTGTGTGTCCCCGGGGAGATGAAAATCCAGATTAAAAACTCGAGTCAACTTTGGAGGGAGGGGGGGAAGAGAGTGAGTCTGGGTATCTCCTCTCTCACCTCTCTCGGAGATCACTTTTGTCTCTGAAGAGGTGACGTCCGCCCCATTAAGAATTCAACAAATTGTGCTAGTCCGCAGTCTATTACAGAAATCCTCAGTTCCCTGGGAAAAGAATCTCCAAACACCTTACCAGATCAGGCCTTGCACAACTTAAAATTGTGCCACCCCTCGCTAACCTTTGTAATTTGAACAAGCTGTCAACTGGAATACCATATATTCCCTTCATTTATCGAATAATATAAACCGAGCTTTGATAAAACCAAACCTGGAGTGTTGTGTACAGTTTTGGTCTCTCTACCAGGAACGATAAACTGGTCTTCAAGCAGGCACATTAAAAGTTCACTAGATTCATTCTTGAGATGAGAGGGGCTGTCCTCGGATTAGATTGGCCCCACCTCCTCTGGAGTATTGAGGAAGCTGGAGTGGATAGATGCTGAGAGGCTGCTTCTCCTACCTGGAGAGTTTAGATCCAAGATATAAAGTTTTGGGATAATGAAGGGGAGGTAGTGGCGGTGTGATATTGTCGCTGGACTAGTAACCCAGAGAGTGGAGCCCCACCACGGCAGATGGTGAAATTGAATTCAATAAAAACCTGGAATTAAAAGTCTAACGGTGACCATGAAACTTGTTGATTGTTGTCAAAACCCATCTGGTTTACTAATGTTGTTTAGAGGAAGGAACATTTTTTAAATATAAATTTAGAGTCCCCAATTCATTTTTTCCAATTAAGGGGCAATTTAGTGTGGCTAATCCACCTACCCTGCTCATCTTTGGGTTGTGGGGGCGAAACTCCACACGGACAGTGACCCAGAGCCGGGATCGAACCTGGGACCTCGGCGACGTGAGGCAGCAATGCTAACCACTGCACCACCGTGCTGCCCCTGGGAAAGGAAATCTGCTATCTTGTCTGGTCTACATGTGACTCCAGACCCACATCAATGTGGTTGACTCTTAAGTGCCCTCCGGGGTGGACAATAAACACCCAATTCCCATGAACGAATAAATTTTAAAAATAGATAATTTAGGTCTGATATGACCAGAAATTGCTTCACTCATTGGGTTGCAAGTCTTTGGAACTCTCTACTTCTGTGGATACACCGTCATTGAATATATTCCAGTCTGAGGTAGAGTCTAAAAATAAATTGAAAGGAATCGAGGGATAGCGGGCAGCACGGTGGCCTTGTGGATAGCACAATTGCTTCACAGCTCCAGGGTCCCGGGTTCGATTCCGGCTTGGGTCACTGTCTGTGCGGAGTCTGCACGTCCTCCCCGTGTGTGCGTGGGTTTCCTCCCACAGTCCAAAGATGTGCAGGTTAGGTGGATTGGCCATGATAAATTGCCCTTAGTGTCCAAAATTGCCCTTAGTGTTGGGTGGGGTTACTGGGTTATGGGGATAGGGTGGCGGTGTTGACCTTGGGTAGGGCGCTCTTTCCAAGAGCCGGTGCAGACTCGATGGGCCGAATGGCCTCCTTCTGCACTGTAAATTCTATGATAATCTATGATAATCTATCTATGATATGGTGTCAGGCAAGAAAGTGGAATTGGGATCAAGGATCAGTTGTGATGTTGCTGAATGTTGGAGCAGGTTTGAGGGACGTGGCCTCCTGCTACTCCTTATAAAGTTCAATCTATGCTGGGAGTCCCAATTCCTTCAGCACATCTTGATAACTTAAGATTCTTTATACTGAGAATCAGTCTACTGGATTTCCGTCAAAGCCATATCAGGATATGAAAATCTGACCCTGTTCCATTGAGGCCTGACCCGTTGTACAGGGACAAAATAGTAGGTAATAAAAACAGAAAATGCTGCAAATACTCTGGTCAGGCAGTATCTGTGATGACAGAAAGAGCTAATTTCTCAGGTCAAGACCTTCTATCAGAACTAGAGACCATAGTTACCTATATCCATCTTTTTTAAATATGAGGACTTCATTTGCTTCCTTCTGGCATGTGGGAAGCATCCCAGTATGAAGTGAGCTATTAGAATTGTGACCTAGGGGCTCATACAAAGCATTTCCAATCTTCCTGAGGGGCCCCTGGCAGTTAACATCTGACCCGGCTGCTCTTTGTGTTATCAATTTAATTCTTAATTCTATCTCAAACAATATGTTCATCATCTAATTTGATATTACTAGCATCATTTTCCATAATAAATCGATTAGTTTTACTATACCCAGCGAATCCTTTGTAACCTGTCCTTGAGAATCTTTCAGTGACTGTCTTTGATTGTTCTCTGACTCATCACATAGAAAAAGCTATTTCCATTACTAATAATACACTAATAAATTCTCTGAGATCCTCTTTTCCAATAGCATTTTAACTGATGTAATAGTCTCTGTTTTCTTTAACTGTTCCTTGAACTAAACTCTTGGCGAGATAACTAATTTGTCAAAACATTTCTGTTTCCCTCTTCATATTTATTTTCATCCAGCTTAAACTGCAAGTATAACAAGCATTAGAAATTGAGAGGGAGAGCTAATTAATGAAGGAAATCAGCTTGTCCAGAACGCCCTATATAGTAAAAGCAATAAGCTTCTCTTTCAACTACATAATTATTTGTACTGCTCTTGAAACACATGAATTAAAATATTTAATAAGAATATTCATCAATTGAATTGAGATTCTAATTTTTTTTAAAATGTTATACTCCCAAAAAGCCTGGCTTTACATTTCGAACACCTAAGACTAGAAAATGAAAGCAAATTTTGATGCCTAGAGATGTTTTGTCACCGTTGAAACTGTTTATTTCCTGGAGGAAACTTGTTTGACTGAATTGTTCAAGACTAATGCACCCATTTTGTTCCTCAGGCAAGACTCTTTGATGAACCACAGCTTGCAAGCTTATGTCTGGAAAATATTGATAAAAATACTTCAGATGCAATCAGTGCAGAAGGTTTTACAGATATTGATTTAGGTAAGTGTATTCATCTAATTAAAAGAAAAAATTATAGATTTTAAAATGTTTTTAAAAAAAATAATCTTTATTCAACAATTTTCACAGATTATCGCAACAGAAAAATAGAACCCCCCCTTTACACACACAATAAAACAACAAGAACAAAAAGTGCACAAATAAACGTTAAACAGTAAACAATAGTCCATCCCTTACTAGACACAAAATTACCCCCCCCCCCCTCCCCCCCCCACACACCCCCCCCCCCCCCCCCCCCCCCCCCCCCCCCACCCCCCCCCCCCCCCCTCCCCCTTGGGTTGCTGCTGCTGACCATCTCCTAATGCTCCGCCAGGAAGTCTAGGAACGGCTGCCACCGCCTGAAGAACCCTTGCACAGATGCCCTTAATGCAAATTTCACCTTCTCCAATTTAATAAACTTTGCATTGTCGTTAATCCAGGATTCCAGGCTCGTCCGACACCCCAAATATTGCGAGCCCCCAGCTAGGCCTAACCCTGGAGTTCACTACCCTTGACGCCGTCCTTAAAATGTTTTTTTAACAATTCTTTTTTCACCTAATGAAGGTTGGCATTGCTGGAATGTGATGAGAAAAGTTTTGAATTTCCTCTGTTTGCTAATTCTATTTCTACTTTGAAATGTACATTGTGCGAGATTGGGTAACGTTTTTTATTTTAAAAACCTCTGGCGTGGTTTGATTGAAAACATTCATTCCAAAATTTGAAACATTCTGATTCAACAGTTATAATCTAAATTTAGAATAATGCAGCTTAACAAGGCAAAAACAATCAAAAGACTGAGATGATAACTTAGTCCTTGAGAGGGTGGCACAGTGGTTAGCACTGCTGCCTGCGGCGCCGAGGACCCGGGTTTGATCCCGGTCCTGGGTCACTGTCTGTGTGGAGTTTGCACATTCTCCCCGTGTCTGCGTCGGTTTCACCCCCACAATCCAAAGATGTGCAGGGTAGGTGGATTGGCCACACTAAATTGCCCCTTAATTGGGAAAAAAAAGAATTGGGTACTCTAAATTTAGAGAAAAAAAACCTTGAGAATAAAGTTTGTGCAGTTTAAATATACTGCTCAATTTATAATTGGCTCCAAATTACTTTTTAAACTTTTTGTATTGATTGTGTAAGAGAATTTGGATCTGACAAATCAAATATGGTAAGATATCTCTGTTTATTGTGTTTGACAAAGTCTTGGATGGGCATGCGATGTCTATAAGCAGGAAACTGAGAAATAAACACAATTACTCTACATTTTCCTAAGTAGAGCGGTAACTTACATCAAATATTTCCATTCTGATACTCTCCGTTGTTAAGGAAAGCTCAAGATCTTTAGATTCAGGTTTTCATGCACATTGCCCATTGCTGCTTCATTATGACATGACCGGCATTATTGTGAAATGACTCTCAGAAATGAGCGATTTCCTTCAAAACACCAGATCCCATTCCTGTCATGCCTCATACCTCCAGACTGCCTTGGTAACTCATTTCACAATGTTGTCACAAAAATAAGTTAACATGCATGGATCATACCCTACAACTCGGGAGAAGCTGAACAGCATAGTCAGGTGAATTGTACCCTGGTTAAATTCTAAAGCATCCTAATGAGCAACTCTAAGCATTATAGCCATGGAACAAATTATAGCCAAAGTACAAATCCAAAATCCATTTTAAAGGGCAGTGCAAGCATGTGCGATGAAGCCAAATCTTAATCCTGCTTGTACCTTGGATACTTTGCAGCCTCCTCTTTGAGGATGATCCTTCACTTAACGATTCAGCAACCTCACAATCTTTTAATTGTTTTAAACTTCCCACTTTCTTGTGAATCCTGTAAATAATATCTTGCAAGGCTACATTGCTGCCATCTGAACAATGAGGAAGACTAGACAATAACTTCATCCATTGTACACATTTTACTCTCATGAATGAGTTTCTAGCATACCCCTTTTGATGTGTTTTTGTAATTACTCTAGCAAGTTTTAAGTTTTCTTTACATCTTCCTAAATATACTTAATCACTTATAGCTAAACTTTACAACTGACCATAACGCTTCTGACTAGAGAGTAACTGCCGTAACTTTGTGGACTCATTGAGTTCCACTGATTATAACGCAGAATGAAACCACATACTGATAATGAACTTCACCGTGCGTCACAGCCATTTCAGCAAGTACTACTTTTCCTGAACTGTGCATGAAGTGTCTGGTGCAACCAGAGCACTTTCCCTCTCACCAGCAACTTCAACTGGATTACAAATTCCTGTGCATCTTCCTTCAACAAACGTATGCATGCACTTTAAATACCACATATGTTTATCATATAGCAATAGTGTTCCATTATCATAGAAACAATAGCAAAACAAAATAAAAACATAAAATGCTGGATAAACTCAGCAGGTCTGGCAGCATCTACGGTGAGAGAAGCAGTTAACGTTTCGATTGTAGGACCCTTCTACAGAACTGAAATAGCAAAACAATATCACTTTGCTTGCAAGGCTTCATAGCCTTAATGCATCGATCCAAATCTTACCTATGGTTTTCATTTAACATAAACATTAAAAATCCAATTGTTTATAACCCTGTTACAATTGAAGATAGCACTGAATGCATAATTGCTTTTGAGATCCGTTCTTAATTGTATGTGATGTTCCTTTAAACAATTTATTTAATTACTTGTGCATTGTGTCCACATTCATCAGTTTTCCAGATTCTTTTTAAATTGCTCTTAGTAGAATTTTGTGCAATTTCTCATAGCAATGAATTGTTAAAATTTGTTTAAAACATTAATTAGATGCAAAAGAATCAAAAAAGGGGAATTCAACAGATTGAGGAAAAACAAAAATCACAAATCACGGTTGGTCCATTATTTTGATTCTTCTCCTTGTCTTGGACATTTAATTGATTTACCCTGGTCCAGTTATTGTTGGGTTCTTAGATAATATAATAATCTTTATTGTCACAAGTAGGCTTACATTAACACTACAATGAAGTTACTATGAAAAGGGGAGAACGTGCAGACTCCACACAGACAGTCACCCAAGCTGGGAATTGAACCTGGGACCCTGGAGCTGTGAAGCAACAGTGCAAACCACTGTGCTACCGTGTTGCCAACACGGTAATGCCGGTGCCCGGGGTTTCATAGAACATAGAACAATACAGCGCAGTACAGGCCCTTCGGCCCACGATGTTGCACCGAAACAAAAGCCATCTAACTTACACTATGCCATTATCATCCATATGTTTATCCAATAAACTTTTAAATGCCCTCAATGTTGGCGAGTTCACTACTGTAGCAGGTAGGGCATTCCACGGCCTCACTACTCTTTGCGTAAAGAACCTACCTCTGACCTCTGTCCTATATCTATTACCCCTCAGTTTAAAGTTATGTCCCCTCGTGCCAGCCATATCCATCCGCGGGAGAAGGCTCTCACTGTCCACCCTATCCAACCCCCTGATCATTTAGTATGCCTCTATTAAGTCTCCTCTTAACCTTCTTCTCTCCAACGAAAACAACCTCAAGTCCGTCAGCCTTTCCTCATAAGATTTTCCCTCCATACCAGGCAACATCCTGGTAAATCTCCTCTGCACCCGCTCCAAAGCCTCCACGTCCTTCCTATAATGCGGTGACCAGAACTGTACGCAATACTCCAAATGCAGCCTTACCAGAGTTCTGTACAGCTGCAACATGACCTCCCGACTCCGGAACTCAATCCCTCTACCAATAAAGGCCAACACTCCATAGGCTTTCTTCACAACCCTATCAACCTGGGTGGCAACTTTCAGGGATCTATGTACATGGACACCTAGATCCCTCTGCTCAGCCACACTTTCAAGAACTTTACCATTAGCCAAATATTCCGCATTCCTGTTATTCCTTCCAAAGTGAATCACCTCACACTTCTCTACATTAAACTCCATTTGCCACCTCTCAGCCCAGCTCTGCAGCTTATCTATATCCCTCTGTAACCTGCTACATCCTTCCACACTATCGACAACACCACCGACTTTAGTATCGTCTGCAAATTTACTCACCCACCCTTCTGCGCCTTCCTCTAGGTCATTGATAAAAATGACAAACAGCAACGGCCCCAGAACAGATCCTTGTGGTACTCCACTTGTGACTGTACTCCATTCTGAACATTTCCCATCAACCACCACCCTCTGTCTTCTTTCAGCTAGCCAATTTCCGATCCACATCTCTAAATCACCCGACGGCGCGGGGCTGCCCCACAATGGGAAACCCCATTGACCGGCCGGCGCAACGGAGAATCCCGCCGGCGGGTCGGGGCAGAAAAGTGGCGGGGCGGAGAATCCAGACCAAGGTTTGAATTGGGTGATTCTACTAGATCAATATCAGCCCACCTGGAACTACCAGTTGTCATTAACAATAGAAGTATTTAGGTAATCTGGTATCTGCTTCCTCAGAACGGCAGGGAATGTCTACACTTTTGAGCTCAGTCCAAACACTTGCTACTGACCAAATCTTTGAAGAGCAGGCAATACCTTTTAAAATGCTCAGTAGGAATAATTTGTTTTAACACTGCAGACATGGCAGTAGCATGTTTGGCATTGTATCAGTCCCCGGGCCACTTGTAAAACTGCCAGATTTTAATACAAAGATACTGTCCTTTTTTGAATTTAATCTTTTAACAGCTGGCACATTTTTGGAAAAAGCTCCAGCTATTTTCAATTTTGTTTAGCCGGTGCAAGTAAATTGATTATTTTTTCAGTACAGAGTAAAAGTGCTGGTGACAGGATGTCTGTGTAAAACTTTTAAGTTTGCGCTTTGGATTCCTGCAATCATTCCTTGTGGATTTTGTGAGTCATACACAGTCTGCTAGCCTTCTATTGCAGCATCATCTTTGCTCTGGTTTACTTTGAATGGCTAGACAAGATGGCAGTGGTCCAGCTGGATTTTCACAGATCTGTCATAGGACTATAATTCTGCGTTTGGCACTCAAAGGAGCTGTCTAACATTCTTCTCCTGACTTAAACTTCTGGTCTTGGACACTGATTTCTCACCATATGACTTCGATAGAAACGTACATAGAAAACTGAAGCAGGAGGAGCCTGCTCAGCCCTTCGAGCCTGTTCCACCGTTCATTATGATCATGGCTGATCATCAGTAACCTGATCCCATCTCTTCCCCCCCCCCCCCCATATCCCTTGATCCCTTTAGCCCCAAGATCTAATTCTTCCTTCAAATTACACAACGTTTTGCCTCAACTACTTTCTGTGATGATGTGGAGATGCTGGCGTTGGACTGGGTGAGCACAGTAAGGAGTCTTACAACACCAGGTTAAAGTCCAACAGGTTGTTTCGAATCACTAGCTTTCGGAGCACTGCTCCTTCCTCAGGTGAGTGCTAACTACTGTGCTGCCAACATACCCTGTCCTCTAACAATTCCACAATTGACGAATGTTAGTTTATTCCTTTAATGTAATTTTTGTGAAATATTTAAGGGGCGGGTTTCTCCGCCGGGGGAAGGAGCTGTGCTTCGAAAGCTAGTGATTCGAAACAAACCTGTTGGACTTTAACCTGGTGTTGTAAGACTTTTTACTCTACTTCCTGTGGTAGTGAATTCCACAGATTCACCACTCTCTGGGTGAAGAAATTTCTCCTCACCTCAGTCCTCGAAGATTTACCCCTTATCCTCAAACTATGACCCCTAGTTCTGGACTCCCCACCCATCGGGAACATTCTTTCTGAATCTATGTACCTTGTCTAATCTGTTAGAATTTTAGAAGTTTCTATGAGATTCTCTCTCACTCTTCTAAACTCCAATGAATATAATCCTAACCGACTTAGTCTCTCCTCATATGACAGGTCCCGCCATCCCAGGAATCAGCCTGGTAAACCTTCGCTGCTCTCCCTCCATAGGAAGAACATCCTTCCTCAGGTAAGGACACCAAAACCGCCCACAATACTCCAGGTGTGGCCTCACCAAGGCCCTGTACAATTGCAGTAACTCGCGTTACTGTAACTTTATGGTTTGCATTCAGACATCAAGTGAGGTTATATGGACACTTTTTTTTAAAGTGGTGTATTTGTTACTAAGAAATACTTCTTGTCTTGGACCTCCAAATTGCTTGCTTTAATGTTTGTTTCGGTTGCAGATACACTAATGGGCCGTGCTAGAACGAGATACTCTTGGCATTCGGGAAATTCGATTGTTTTAATGCTGTGGTGCGCTGGGCAGACGCAGAATGCCAACGGCAGCAGCTTCAACTCACTCCTGAAAACAAACGTAAAGTTTTGGAAAAGCGTTGTCCCTCATCCGATTTCCACTAATGACCATCGAGGAGTTTGCAGCAGGTGACTCTGCATATTACACTCTATGACGTCACTTTGAAAGCTTTTATATGTGCCTTTCTGGATGTAATAAATATGGGTTGAGAACAAGCAGTAATGGTCTATTTTAATAATGGTTCTATTTTAATTCAAGAATAGGGTAATTCAGAGGACATGTTCCATCTAGACAATGAATAAGTGTAAAACAAATTGGGTGCATTCCGATAATATAAAATTATTGAATGGGTGTTAAACTAACTTTACTGGACCAAAGTAATATGCGATTGTTAATATTGTAGGCGGTCTTAAGTTGCCAGTGAGAGTTTAAAAGATAAATACTGTGCTGAATTGCCTTGATTGAGAAGCCATCTGGTGTAGATTAGTAAAAAAGATCTGGTGGCAATTTCAATATACTTCTTTGACATTTCCCAAGGATTAATATGTCATTATGAATCTTTGCTGAGTTTCAAGAGCTACAATTATTAACGGGTATGGGGGTGTTCTGAGTTTACAGTTTAAAAGAGGTTATTGAAGGATTAGTTGCCTGTGGGGTCTAAATAGGAATTTGTTTTTATGAGAAATTGAACATTTGAGATTTGAAAGCCTTCAATGGGTTTTCTGAATGGGTGTTTTTTCATTATCAAGGAGAGCTGTATGAGATTGCGGTTATTTTAAATCTCCCCATGGTGGGTACTGGGTGAATGGCTGTGGTGAGGATATGGGAGAGGTGGGAGAGGTGGAGGGGGGGGGGGGGGGGGGGGGGGGGGGGGGAAGATGCGTGGGTAGGATGAGACCAGATGGTCTGACAGTTTCTAAGGGCACCAAGGTGGTCCTTCGAACCAGCTTGCCTCTGCACTCGCCCCCTCTCGGTGGCCACCTAGGATTTACTTAAAGGGTTAAATTGATTCTAACGAGGCCCTTAAAATCAAGGAGAGTCTGCCAAGACGGAGAATTTCCCAACTCATAACCTGCCCACATAACGTTAATCTGGCTCATAGTCTTTGTGAAACCTGGAACCACAAAGCAATGACTTGTAAAGAAGAGCAGCTAAATTGATCCTGTATTCATCTGAGAGCAACTGTGAGGGTGAGCTACTGCTTAAACTCTCTGCGTAGGAAATGGGAGTAAAGCCATTCAACGCTGTGAACCTGCGCTGCCATCTAATAAGGTCATGGTCGATCCATCTCAACGTCACTTTTCCACCCGATTCTCGTTCTTTGATTGTGCGATGCATTGCCTCAGTTTGGTGATTTTTGTCACAACCTTTACACAACTTGTCTCTTGTCGACCAATTCCGGAATGTTAAGAGATTTGGAGTGTCCTATTCAGCATGTAACAGAGAATAGAGAACCTATTATATGGGTTCCTCATTATATTTAATTGCTTCCATGCAAATTTATTTTTATGTTGTGCTTCACTGTTCAGTGAAGTGTTTTAAAAGGAAGGAAGTTTATCTGGTGAATTTCTTTAGCCCACAGCTACTGTTAGTTAGTCAGATCCGAAGAGCATGGAAAACCCTTTTTATTAATGTGTGTGGGAAGGACAAAGGGAAAGATTTTTTTGGGATGCTAGGAAATTGAAAGGCCATCCACAATTGTCACCTTCAGTTTGCAGCAGCGTTCCCTATATTCAAAACGGGTTCTTGTAAACTGTCCCTGTCTCAATGCAGTGCCACCTACTTCCCCAGCATCCCAATGTTCTCTCATGCCTTCGTGAAGATGCTAACTCGTGCTAGTGTATTCTTCCGGAAATGTCCGCATCCTTTGACACTGTGCTGAAACACCCATTCCTTATTTAAATATGGACAGAAAATACAAGTTAACTACTTGACTGAAGAATATCGCAATGGAGCCTGATCCTGATGTCGCATGGCTTCCACTTTCAGATTTCATGTGGGGGTGGTCATTGGATATCAATCAGGGACTGTTCCCTCCCTCAGCATAGGGATACTGAAACCAATTGTCAGTCCCTTATTACGCTCATGGCTAAAATTACTCTCTCGGTCTGTCTGAGTCAATACCAAATAGAAAATTAGTTGTTCTGATGAGTGATTAGAATCTATTGAATAGTTTCAAGTATACAATGTGTTTTCCCCCTCCCACCACAGGGCCTGCACAGTCAGGGATTCTAACGGACCGAGAAGTTGTCAGTCTCTTCCTACATTTTACAGTCAACCCGAAGCCTCGGGTGGAGTTTATAGACAGACCCCGCTGTTGCCTCAGGGGCAAGGAGTGTAGCATCAATCGTTTCCAACAGGTGGAAAGCCGCTGGGGCTACAGTGGTACAAGTGACCGAATAAGGTAAAATGTTTCTGTACAGATGTGCACCTTTGTAAGGGTTTGGGGGTAACTGGGACCAGTGGTTTGATGCTGAGAATCAAAGATCAGGATGTTTGCTCCTCCTTCAAATATGTGAGTTAGCCATCTAATCTGAGATAGCGGCCGACGTACCAGAATTGGCCTTTGTTCACGGTGGACCTGTTGATCATCCAGGATTACTGCTCCAGATTGCGACCCAATGATCCCCTAACAAGATTGACTATAAAAGCACCTTTCACCCCACAACTTCCCCAAACGCTGTGAATGGTGTCTGGACTCCAGTGAAGGGCTGCCAATCCCCTAGATCCATCCATCAGCAGATGTTGCTGTTTTCAGCAAAGGAGAAAACAAAATCTGAGGAAATTTAAGCAAAATGTATTCTTTCTGGATACTTTCAAATATGCATGTCTAAAAATTGGATTTATAACTATGCATTGGATTTTCAATGTCCCAAGCAGGTCAGTAATTAAGATAATTGTAGGGGGGTTTATTTTTGAATGTGGTGAATTGTTATAATCTGGAATTTAATTTTCAAAAGAGAATTGGATATATCCTTGAAAATGTGAAATTTGCAGGGTTATTGGGGAGAAGACTAATTGGGTAGCTGCTTCACAGCAATGATGGGCGGCAAGGCCATCTTCTGTGCTGTTTGATTCTAATGTAGTGTAGAAATTCTATTTGCTAATCACTTTCCTGTTAAAATCGGCTATCAAAACTTTTGGTCTTTGTAGGGCATAAGTTGCCTTAGTTGGAGAAGCTAATGCTCTTCGGAAGGGTTTAAACTAGTTCAGCAGGGGCTTGGGAACCTGAATTCTAGCTCCAGTATACAGGAGGTTGAGAGTAGTGAGATCATGAGTAAGGTTTCAAAGTTGCAGGAGTGTACCGGCAGGCAGGAAGGTGGTTTAAAGTATGTCTTCTTCAATGCCAGGAGCATCCGGAATAAGGTGGGTGAACTTGCGGCATGGGTTGGTACCTGGGACTTCGATGTTGTGGCCATTTCGGAGACATGGATAGAGCAGGGACAGGAATGGTTGTTGCAGGTGCCAGGATTTAGATATTTCAGTAAGCTCAGGGAAGGTGGTAAAAGAGGGGGAGGGGTGGCATTGTTAGTCAAGGACAGTATTACGGTGGCAGAAAGGACGTTTGATGAGGACTCGTCTACTGAGGTAGTATGGGCTGAGGTTAGAAACAGGAAAGGAGAGGTCACCCTGTTAGGGGTTTTCTATAGGCTTCCGAAAAGTTCCAGAGATGTAGAGGAAAGGATTGCAAAGATGATTCTGGATAGGAGCGAAAGCAACAGGGTAGTTGTTATGGGGGACTTTAACTTTCCAAATATTGACGGGAAACGCTATAGTTCTAGTACTTTAGATGGGTCTGTTTTTGTCCAATGTGTGCAGGAGGGTTTCCTGACACAGTATGTAGATAGGCCAACGAGAGGCGAGGCCATATTGGATTTGGTACTGGGTAATGAACCAGGACAGGTGTTAGATTTGGAGGTAGGTGAGCACTTTGGTGATAGTGACCACAATTCCATTGCGTTTACTTTAGTGATGGAAAGGGATAGGTATATACCGCAGGGCAAGAGTTGTATCTGGAGGAAAGGCAATTATGATGCGATGAGGCAAGACTTAGGATGCATCGGATGGAGAGGAAAACTGCAGGGGATGGGCACAATGGAATGTGGAGCTTGTTCAACGAACAGCTACTGCGTGTCCTTGATAAGTATGTACCTGTCTGGCAGGGAGGAAGTCGTCGAGCAAGGGAACTGTGGTTTACTAAAGCAGTCGAAAGACTTGTCAAGAGGAAGAAGGAGGCTTATGTAAAGATGAGACATGAAGGTTCAGTTAGGGCGCTCGAGAGGGTTGCATCTAAACCGGAGAGGCATAAATATCCTGGCCGCGAGGTTTGCTAGTGTCACACGGGAGGGTTTAAACTAGTATGGCAGGGGGGTGGGCACGGGAGCAATAGGTCAGAAGGTGAGAGCATTGAGGGAGAACTAGGGAATAGGGACAGTGTGGCTCTGAGGCAGCGCAGACTGGGAGAAGTTGCTGAACACAGCGGGTCTGGTGGCCTGAAGTGCATATGTTTTAATGCAAGGAGCATTACGGGTAAGGCAGATGAACTTAGAGCTTGGATTACTACTTGGAACTATGATGTTGTTGCCATTACAGAGACCTGGTTGAGGGAAGGGCAGGATTGGCAGCTAAACGTTCCAGGATTTAGATGTTTCAGGCGGGATAGAGGGGGATGTAAAAGGGGAGGCGGAGTTGCGCTACTTGTTCAGGAGAGTATCACAGCTATACAGCGAGAGGACACCTCAGAGGGCAGTGAGGCTATATGGGTAGAGATCAGGAATAAGAAGGGTGCAGTCACAATGTTGGGGGTATACTACAGGCCTCCCAACAGCCAGCGGGAGATAGAGGAGCAGATAGGTAGACAGATTTTGGAAAAGAGTAAAAACAACAGGGTTGTGGTGATGGGAGACTTCAACTTCCCCAATATTGACTGGGACTCACTTAGTGCCAGGGGCTTAGACGGGGCAGAGTTTGTAAGGAGCATCCAGGAGGGCTTCTTAAAACAATATGTAAACAGTCCAACTAGGGAAGGGGCGGTACTGGACCTGGTATTGGGGAATGAGCCCGGCCAGGTGGTAGATGTTTCAGTAGGGGAGCATTTCGGTAACAGTGACCACAATTCAGTAAGTTTTAAAGTACTGGTGGACAAGGATAAGAGTGGTCCGAGGATGAATGTGCTAAATTGGGGGAAGGCTAATTATAACAATATTAGGCGGGAACTGAAGAACATAGATTGGGGGCGGATGTTTGAGGGCAAATCAACATCTGACATGTGGGAGGCTTTCAAGTGTCAGTTGAAAGGAATACAGGACAGGCATGTTCCTGTGAGGAAGAAAGATAAATACGGCAATTTTCGGGAACCTTGGATGACGAGTGATATTGTAGGCCTCGTCAAAAAGAAAAAGGAGGCATTTGTCAGGGCTAAAAGGCTGGGAACAGACGAAGCCTGTGTGGCATATAAGGAAAGTAGGAAGGAACTTAAGCAAGGAGTCAGGAGGGCTAGAAGGGGTCATGAAAAGGCATTGGCAAATAGGGTTAAGGAAAATCCCAAGGCTTTTTACACTTACATAAAAAGTAAGAGGGTAGCCAGGGAAAGGGTTGGCCCACTGAAGGATAGGCAAGGGAATCTATGTGTGGAGCCAGAGGAAATGGGCGAGGTACTAAATGAATACTTTGCATCAGTATTCACCAAAGAGAAGGAATTGGTAGATGTTGAGTCTGGAGAAGGGTGTGTAGATAGCCTGGGTCACATTGTGATCCAAAAAGACGAGGTGTTGGGTGTCTTAAAAAATATTAAGGTAGATAAGTCCCCAGGGCCGGATGGGATCTACCCCAGAATACTGAAGGAGGCTGGAGAGGAAATTGCTGAGGCCTTGACAGAAATCTTTGGATCCTCGCTGTCTTCAGGGGATGTCCCGGAGGACTGGAGAATAGCCAATGTTGTTCCTCTGTTTAAGAAGGGTGGCAGGGATAATCCCGGGAACTACAGGCCGGTGAGCCTTACTTCAGTGGTAGGGAAATTACTGGAGAGAATTCTTCGAGACAGGATCTACTCCCATTTGGAAGCAAATGGACGTATTAGTGAGAGGCAGCACGGTTTTGTGAAGGGGAGGTCGTGTCTCACTAACTTGATAGAGTTTTTCGAGGAGGTCACTAAGATGATTGATGCAGGTAGGGCAGTAGATGTTGTCTATATGGACTTCAGTAAGGCCTTTGACAAGGTCCCTCATGGTAGACTGGTACAAAAGGTGAAGTCACACGGGATCAGGGGTGAACTGGCAAGGTGGATACAGAACTGGCTAGGCCATAGAAGGCAGAGGGTAGCAATGGAGGGATGCTTTTCTAATTGGAGGGCTGTGACCAGTGGTGTTCCACAGGGATCAGTGCTGGGACCTTTGCTCTTTGTAGTATATATAAATGATTTGGAGGAAAATGTAACTGGTCTGATTAGTAAGTTTGCAGACGACACAAAGGTTGGTGGAATTGCGGATAGCGATGAGGACTGTCTGAGGATACAGCAGGATTTAGATTGTCTGGAGACTTGGGCGGAGAGATGGCAGATGGAGTTTAACCTGGACAAATGTGAGGTAATGCATTTTGGAAGGGCTAATGCAGGTAGGGAATATACAGTGAATGGTAGAACCCTCAAGAGTATTGAAAGTCAAAGAGATCTAGGAGTACAGGTCCACAGATCACTGAAAGGGGCTACACAGGTGGAGAAGGTAGTCAAGAAGGCATACGGCATGCTTGCCTTCATTGGCCGGGGCATTGAGTATAAGAATTGGCAAGTCATGTTGCAGCTGTATAGAACCTTAGTTAGGCCACACTTGGAGTATAGTGTTCAATTCTGGTCGCCACACTACCAGAAGGATGTGGAGGCTTTAGAGAGGGTGCAGAAGAGATTTACCAGAATGTTGCCTGGTATGGAGGGCATAAGCTATGAGGAGCGATTGAATAAACTCGGTTTGTTCTCACTGGAACGAAGGAGGTTGAGGGGCGACCTGATAGAGGTATACAAAATTATGAGGGGCATAGACAGAGTGGATAGTCAGAGGCTTTTCCCCAGGGTAGAGGGGTCAATTACTAGGGGGCATAGGTTTAAGGTGAGAGGGGCAAAGTTTAGAGTAGATGTACGAGGCAAGTTTTTTACGCAGAGGGTAGTGGGTGCCTGGAACTCACTACCGGAGGAGGTAGTGGAGGCAGGGACGATAGGGACATTTAAGGGGCATCTTGACAAATATATGAATAGGATGGGAATAGAAGGATACGGACCCAGGAAGTGTAGAAGATTGTAGTTTAGTCGGGCAGTATGGTCGGCACGGGCTTGGAGGGCCGAAGGGCCTGTTCCTGTGCTGTACATTTCTTTGTTCTTTGTTCTTTGTTTGAGAGTTACAAGTTAGCTAGGAAGGACGCCCTAAAGAGAGAGCTAAGAAGAGCCAGGAGGGGCACAAGAAGTCTTTGGCAGGTAGGATCAAGGATAACCCTAAAGCTTTCTATAGATATGTCAGGAATAAACGAATGACTAGGGTAAGAGTAGGGCCAGTCAAGGACAGTAGCGGGAAGTTGTGCTTGGAGTCCGAGGAAATAGGAGAGGTGCTAAACGAATATTTTTCGTCAGTTTTCACACCGGAGAAAGACAATGATGTCGAGGAGAATACTGAGATTCAGGCTACTAGACTAGAAGGGCTTGAGGTTCATAAGGAGGAGGTGTTAGCAATTCTGGAAAATGTGAAAATAGATAAGTCCCCTGGGCCAGATGGGATTTATCCTAGGATTCTCTGGGAAGCTAGGGAGGAAATTGTTGAGCCTTTGGCTTTGATCTTTAAGTCATCTTTGTCTACAGGTATAGTCATGATGTGGAGATGCCGGCGTTGGACTGGGGTGAGCACAGTACGAAGTCTTACAACACCAGGTTAAAGTCCAACAGGTTTGTTTAGAAACAAACCTGTTGGACTTTAACCTGGTGTTGTAAGACTTCGTACTGTACAGGAATAGTGCCAGAAGACTGGAGGATAGCAAATGTTGTCCCCTTGTTCAAGAAGGGGAGCAGAGACAACCCCTGTAACTATAGAGCAGTGAGCCTTACTTCTGTTGTGGGCAAAATCTTGGAAAGGTTTATGAGAGATAGGATGTATAATCATCTGGAAAGGAATAATTTGATTAGAGATAGTCAACACGGTTTTGTGAAGGGTGTAGGTCCTGCCTCACAAACCTTATTGAGTTCTTTGAGAAGGTGACCAAACAGGTGGATGTGGTGTATATGGATTTCAGTAAAGCGTTTGATAAGGTTCCCCACGGTAGGCTACTGCAGAAAATACGGAGGCATGGGCTTCAGGGTCATTTAGCAGTTTGGATCAGAAATTGGCTAGCTGGAAGAAGATGAAGGGCGGTGGTTGATGGGAAATGTTCAGACTGGAGTCCAGTTACTAGTGGTGTACCACAAGGATCTGTTTTGGGGCCACTGCTGTTTGTCATTTTTATAAATGAACTGGAGGAGGGCGTAGAAGGATGGGTGAGTAAATTTGCAGATGACACTAAAGTCGGTGGAGTTGTGGACAGTGCAGAAGGATGTTACAAGTTACAGAGGGACATAGATAAGCTGCAGCGCTGGGCTGAGAGGTGGCAAATGGAGTTTAATGCAGAAAAGTGAGAGGTGATTCATTTTGGAAGGAATAACAGGAAGACAGAGTACTGGGCTAATGGTAAGATTCTTGGCAGTGTGGATGAGCAGAGAGATCTCGGTGTCCATGTACATAGATCTGTGAAAGTTGCCACCCAGGTTGAGAGGGTTGTTAAGGCGTACGGTGTGTTAGCTTTTATTGGTAGAGGGATTGAGTTTCGGAGCCATGAGGTCATGTTGCAGCTGTACAAAACTCTGGTGCGGCCGCATTATAGGAAGGATGTGGAAGCATTGGAAAAGGTGCAGAGGCGATTTACCAGAATGTTGCCTGGTATGGAGGGAAGATCTTATCATAGAATTTACAGTGCAGAAGGAGGCCATTCGGCCCATCGAGTCTGCACCGGCTCTTGGAAAGAGCACCCTACCCAAGGTCATCACCTCCGCCCTATCCCCATAACCCAGTAACCCCACCCAACACTAAGGGCAATTTTGGACACTAAGGGCAATTTATCATGGCCAATCCACCTAACCCGCACATCTTTGGACTGTGGGAGGAAACTGGAGCACCCGGAGGAAACCCACGCACACACGGGGAGGATGTGCAGACTCCGCACAGACAGTGACCCAAGCCGGAATCGAACCTGGGACCTTGGAGCTGTGAAGCAATTGTGAGGAAAGGCTGAGGGACTTGAGGCTGTTTTCGTTAGAGAGAAGAAGGTTAAGAGGTGACTTAATTGAGGCATACAAGATGATCAGAGGATTGGATAGGGTGGACAGTGAGAGCCTTTTTCCTCGGATGATGATGTCCAGCACGAGGGGACATAGCTTTAAATTGAGGGGAGATAGATACAAGACAGATGTCAGAGGTAGGTTCTTTACTTGGAGAGTAGTAAGGGTGTGGAATGCCCTGCCTGCAACAGTAGTGGACTCGCCAACACTAAGGGCATTCAAATGGTCATTGGATAGACATATGGACGATAAGGGAATAGTGTAGATGGGCTTTAGAGTGGTTTCACAGGTCGGCGCAACCTCGAGGGCCGAAGGGCCTGTACTGCGCTGTAATGCTCTATGTTCTATGCTCCACAGGTCCTACATCAACAGTTATAATACAAAACACACTGAATTCGAGGAATCAATATCTCCTTTGGACATAGTTAAATATTCATTCATAATATTAGAAGTCAGGTCCCAGGTTCGATCCCGGCGCAGTGGGTTAGCACTGCTGCCTCACGGCGCCGTGGTCCCAGGTTCGATCCCGGCTCTGGGTCACTGTCCGTGTGGAGTTTGCACACCGACATTCCCCCCGTACCTGCGTGGGTTTCGCCCCCACAACCCAAAGATGTGCAGGGCAGGTGGATTGGCTATGCTAAATTGCCCCTTAATTGGAAAAAATTAATTGGGTACTCTAAATTTTAAAATTCTAGGGGCTGGTTTAGCACAGTGGGCTATATAGCTGGCTTGCACTGCAGAACAAGGCCAGCAGCGCGGATTCAATTCCTGTACCAGCCTCCCCGAACAGGCGCCGGACTGTGGCGACTAGGGGCTTGTCACGGTAACTTCATTGAAGTCTACTTGTGACAATAAGTGATTATTATTATATATATTAGAAGTCACTTTTTGCACTTGGTGTGGATAGGTCTGTAATCTCATTGGTGGATTTAGGTTACAAATCCACATACACAGTAACAGAATTGTCTAATCCTGTAACCTCACTCCATTAGACTGGGCAGTTGAAGAGTAGCTTAAACTAAGCTGAATGTGGTTTGGAGAAAGCTACATCAGGACAAAGGCACTCCGAATATATAGAATGCTGCAGTTAGGACACTAGCATTAAAGTATAATTTGCAAATCATACATGGAACAGATTATAATAGTTGTAGTTAAAGTAACATGTAAAGTATGGGGCAGGAAATAGTGCTGCTTGGTAATTGACTGGTCAGTTTTGTTCTGATTGTAAAGGAGGTGTATTTGATCTAATGTATATTTTAATTCCACAGGTTTACTGTGAATAGGAGGATATTTGTGGTTGGGTTTGGCTTGTACGGATCCATTCATGGGCCCACAGACTATCAAGTAAATATACAGGTAAAAATAAATACTTGCATTTGTAGAGTATAGGCATGCCCTCAAGCATTTTACAGCCAATGATGTACTTTTTCTTTTGAACTATAGTCATTATTGTCATGTAGGAAACATGACGGGCAGTTTGCTCACGGAAGGGTCTCTGACATGAATATGACATTAAACACGTAGGGTGCGATTCTCTGCCCGCATTGCACTCGTGGAGAATCCTGGGAGAGCCCTCCCACGGTCTTCCCAGCAGCCTCTGTGCCTCGTGGGATTCACCCAAGTCCCGCAGGGCGTCGGTTCAGAACTCCGCCCAAAATAGGCAGGCCCAATAACGCTCACAGAAGTAGGTCTTAAACCTACTTAAGACCCCCCGGCTCGATATCCACCGGCCATCCCAGGGAGGCTGCAGCCAGGCGCCGATCAGTTCTGGTCCACAAGAACGTGGACCGGGCGGAATAGCACTGGGAGGTCTCTCGGGCCATCGGAGTCCCCTGGGTCGAAAGGGTCACTGCCGAGTGGCCCCCTGGCCCTCCCTGGAACATGGTTACCTTGACACTGCCACCCTGGCACTGCCAAAGTGACTGGAGCACTTTCAGGGTGGCATTGCCAAGGGTCAGGGGGCAAGTGGAGGCGATGCCCATGAAAGGAGAGTGGGGGGGGTGCTACATGGCCATCAGCAGGGGCCTCTGGGAGGTTGGGGGGAGTGATGGGTGGGGGTCCTAGAAGATAGAGGGGGTGCTGTAAGGGGGATTATGGCAGCCCCCCCCCAGTGACCACATATGAAAGCTGTCCTCACTTGGGGGAGGTGGGGGAGTGCCCATGTGTGTGGGGGGGGGGGCGGGGGACATTGCCCATGGGTGGGGGGGACACACAAGCTCGCTTAGTGATCGAAATGGCGGTCCGATCTCTGAGTTTAGCTCCCCAGTGCTAAAAAAGTTCTAGTGTGGGGTAAACCAGTGAGAAGCTTCCCCAGGGTTCAAAAAGGTGACTCAGTGTCATTGAATAGCCGGCGGGAAACTCTCGGAAAAACCTGCCCCGGAAAAACCTGCCACAAATTAACTTGGAATTTGTTGGGGGAGAGTCACGGCCGTAATGTTGCTTAGGATAAATATTTTTATTTTTTTTTAGAAAATATTCTATTGAGGCATTTATAATTTTAACAATTTTACCCATCAAAATTTGAACAAAAAAGGAAAATGCAACAATATAACCAACAAACCCTCTGAGCACAAAACCCCAGTCAACATAGCTTACACAAACTGCCACCTTCCCAAACCACCCCTTCATTGGTTCTCCTGCCCTTACCTGTCTCTCTCATGCCACCCCCGCTCCCTCTGCTGACAGCTTAATTCTTCTCCAGAAGTCGATGAACGGCTGCCACCTCCGAGCAAACCCCTGCAGCGATCCCCTCCAGGCAAATTACATTTTCTCGCGTTTGAGGAAACCCCGCCATGTTGCTAACCCACACCCCCAACTTTGGGGGCTCCAAGTCCTTCCACCCTAGTAAGATCCGTCTCCGGGCCACCGGGGAGGTAAAGGCCAGGACGTCGGCCTCTCTTCTCACCCCTTGGGCTTCCGACATGCCAAAGATCGCCACCACTGGACTTGGCACCACCCTCACCGTCAATACTTCTGACATGACGTCAACCCCCCCCCCCCACATCCTCCTCCTCAAACAACCTGCTCATCCGGGCTGCAGTCATGTGCGCCCTATGGACCACCTTAAAGTGGATCAGGCTGAGCCTGGCGCACGACGAGGATGCATTAGCTCTCTTCAGGTCCTCCTCCCATAACCTGGCCTCCAACGCCCCACCCAGCTCCTCACCTCTCCTATCGGGGCTCCCTCCCACTCCATCAGCTCCTTATCGATCTCGGAGACCTGCCCCTCTCCTACTCCTACCCTCGACACCACCTCATCCTGTAGCCCCTTGGGCGGCAGGCGCGGGAAGGTCGAACCTGCCTCCGCACAAAGCCCCTCACCTGCAGATACCGGAACCCCCCCCCGGCAACTCAAATTCCTCCAGTTCCTCCCAAGCTCGGGAAACCCTTATCAGTGAAGGGATCCCCAAATCTCTCAATCCCTGCCCGTTCCCAAACCCCCCCCGGAGCAAACCACTGGTTATCATATATCGGTGTCCACCCCTCCAAACCTCATGTGCTGCCTCCACTGTCCCCACACCCTCGGGGCTGCCACCACTACTGGGCTTGTGGATTAACGAGCACCCCCACACACCAAAAACCTCCCATAAGGATTCCCACTCCACCCAATCAAAGGCCTTCTCTGCGTCCATGTCCACCACCACCTCAACGTCGTGTCCCTCTGGAGGCATCATGATAACATTAAGCATCCTCTCATGTTGGTTGCCAAGTGCCGCCGCCCCTTAACAAACCCCGTCTGGTCCTCCCCTATTACCCCTGGGACGCAGTCCTTGATCCTTGTGGCCAGGATCTTTGCCAATAGTTTGGCATCCACATTTAACAGGGAGATCGGCCTATACGACCCACAATTTTCCGGATCCTTATCCCGTTTTAAGATGAGGGCGATCGACGCCTGTGACAACGTCGGGGGGAGCACTCCCAACTCCGTTGCTTCATTTAAAGACCTAACCAGCAGCAATCCCAAAACCCCCGAGAACATGTTATAGAATTCCGCCGGGTACCCGTCCGGTCCCAGGCCTTACCCGATTGCATCGTCTCCAACCCCTCTACTACTTCTGCCAGTCCAATTGGGGCCCCCAAGCCCTCCACCAGCTCCTCGTCAACCTTCGGGAACTTCAACCCTCACAGAAACTCCCTCATCCCCTTTTGCTATAAAACTCCCTAAATACCCCATTCACCCCCGCTGTGTCCAGCACCGTCCCCAGCACCGTGTCCCCCCCCATTCACCCCCCGCCGTATCCGGCACCGCGTGTGTCCCCCCATTCACCCCCGCTGTGTCCAGCGCCATCCCCAGCACCATGTCCCCCCCCCCCCCATTCACCCCCCGCCGTATCCGGCACCGTGTCCCCCCCATTCACCCCCGCCGTATCCGGCACCGCGTGTCCCCCGTGTCCTTGACTTTCCCAATTTCTCACGCCGCCTCCTGCTTCCTCAACTGATGCGCTAGCTTCCTGCTCACTTTCTCCCCATACTCGTACACTGCCCCCCCTCACCCTTCGCAACTGCCCCACCGCCTTACCCGTGGTTAACTGCCCAAACTCCATTGGCAGCCACTGGTGTTCCTTTAGCAGCCCTTCCTCCAGGGCCTCAGCATATCTCCTGTTCGCCTGCAGGATTTCTCCATCAGCCTTTCTATCTCCACCCGTTCCGCCTTCCCCCTGTGTGCCCGAATCAAAATAAACTCCCCCTTGACCACTGGCTTCAGTGCCTCCAAAACCCTCCCTGCCGTAACCTCCACATGTCATTAACCTCCACATACCCCCAGATGGCCTTCCTCACACACCTCGTCCTCCGCTAACAGTCTCACATCCAGCCTCCATTGCGGGTGCCCCCCCCCCCCCCCAATGTGCACCATGAACCCCCGAAGCTCCTGAGCTGTAGCCAACACCCTCCCCAAACTCGAGCTCAATCGGCCCAATCTCTGATCCAGGACCGTATTAAAGTCCCTCCCCATAATCAGTTGATGAGAGTCCAGGTCTGGAATCTTCCCCAGCACCCACCTCATAAATTCCACATCGTCTCAGATCGGGGCATAGATGTTGACCAATATCACCGGCATCCCCTCCAATTTCCTGCTTACCATAACGTACCTCCCTCCAGAGTCCACCACTATATTTCCCACCCCAAACGCCATCTGTTTATTGACTGCCAAAGTCCCTCTTGGGCCAGCGTGTGGCCTGTGTCCCGCACCACCTCAGGCCCGCCCTCGGGTGCCCCCCCGGTCACTGATCTTCCTCCTTTACACTTTAAATATCTTTCCCCTGTCAGCAGCACTTCCACCCCTCCCAGAGCCGCCAGCAACAACCCCTGCCCCCATTCCCTCCACTGACCTTCCACTCCCCACTGCGCTTCTGTGAACTAGCCCGCCCAGCTAGCCTGGCAGCCCCCGCCCAGCTAGCCTGGCAGCCCCCGCCCATGCTGCCTAGCATCCTACCCCCTGCTGATTCCCCCCCCCCTGCTCGAACATTAGTGCAAACAAACCAAAACCAACTCCTCCCCAAACCCAAACAAAGAGATCAACCCCCCCCTCTCTTAACAAAGGACAAAAAAAAAACCTGAAGCTGAAAAAGAAAGAAATGGCCCCAAACATAAATTAGCCGTAACATCAGAACAGCATCTCCACCAAAGTTCAGTGTCCACCTTCTCCGGCCAGTCCATTGTATCTGACAAATTCTACCGCCTCGTCCGCCGAGCCAAAGAACAATTCCCGGCCTTCCAAGGTCACCCACGGACGTGCCGGGTACAGTAACCCAAACTTCACCCCCTTCTTGTAGAGGGCTGCCTTGACCCTGTTGTAGCTCGCTGTCTCATTGGCCAACTCTGTACGCAGGTCCTGGTACACTCTGATTTCACTGCCCTCCCAGGTGCAGTGCCTCGTCTGCCTGGCCCACCTCATAATTCGTTGCTGTCCAGGAACCGGTGTAGCCGCACCACCATCGCCCTTGGCGGCTCGTTCACCTGCGGCTTCCTCATTAGCGCCCTGTGCGCTCAATCCACCTCCAAAGGCTGTGCAAACATGCCCTCCGAGCAGCTTCTCCAGCATCCTCCCCACGTACGCGCCAACATTGGCTCCTTCACTCCCCTCCAGCTGGCCAATGATCCTTATGTTCTGCCTTAGTGACCAGTTCTCTAGGTCCTCGAGCTTCTCCTGAAGCCGCTTTAGCTGATCGCGCATCAGCCCCATCCCGGCTGCCATCGAGGCAAACTGCTCCTCGTGTTCCCCTGACGCCACCTCCATCTTCTGGATCGCCTGACCCTGGGCCGCCAACCTCGTCTACACGCAGGCGACCACCGCCCTGATCGAATCCACCGCCTGGGCCAGGTACTCCAGACTCTCCTTCTGTTGCTGGGTGAATTTCTCATTTAAGAAGCTCCCCAGTTGGTCTGTCGACCACAGAGCTGCCAAGGCAACCGGGGAAAAGGTCTGAAAAAACTGCCATGAGCGGCAGCCACCAAATGGGCGACCACTCACTCCATGGCTGCCACCAGAAGTGGCACTTGGGATAAATATTGTTCAGGATGCTGGGAAGAAGTCCCTTGCTCTTCAGAATAATGTGGTACAATCTTTTATGTCCATCTGAGAGGGCAGTCGAGGCTTCAGTTACACTTCATCCAAAGGATGGTATCTTAATTGCAGCAGCCCCTCAGCAATGCACTGTGTTTGGCTGGGTTAAATTATTTGGAGTTTGAACTGAACCCACAACTTTCTGACTTTTGAGAGGCGTGTGCGTTACAAACTGAGCTATCTTGCTGACAACCGTACTGTGTAATTATTGCCAATGCTCGCATAACTTGCTAATATGCAAACATAAGTTTGTGACAAATCAGCAACGAACAGAACTTGTTCCTGGATGAGCTGAGAAAATAGTGAAGGACACGAATACACCAGAAGTGAAAACATTTAAGAGTAAATGGAATTAGGTGAGAAAGGGAAATAACTGCATTCTGTTTGAAGAACTTAAACCTTTTTTAATACATTAGAAAAGCTCATTTCATTTAAGTATGATTAAAATAATTTTCTTTAAATTCATGTAATATAAAATAAAATTACAGATTTCTACCAGATCATCTCCAAAAAAAAAAAGACTTGACGTTTTAGAGATGTACCAAATGTTTCTTTTTAATTGTCCTGGAATATGGAAACAGCAATGCCACAATTATTGCCCTTCGCTGGGTTTCTTGAGCAGGTGGTGATGGGGTTTTCCTTAAAGTCCTGCAGTCCTTGTGGCAATGATACTCAACAGTGGACTAGGTAGGGATTTCCAGGAGCAGTAAATTGACTAGTTAGGATGGTTCTGTGACTTGAGAGGAATTTGGATGTGAACCAAGTTCCAACAGTACAGCTCTTATTCCTCTTGTGGTAAAGTTTGTGTGTGTGGGAGACACTGATTGACGAGTTGGCGAGTTGCTGAGGTGCATCTTTTACTCTCGTGAAACATTAGCACTAGTATAAAACTATACTGAAGAGCTACATTTTATTAAGACTAACATTTGACAAAGAAAAAGCTTCTATTGTGATAATGTCAAATTGGTTTACTTTGATATTCAAACTTAATCTGGGGACTAATGTTTATTGGAAGATGTTGAAGGTATGTGGTTTGTAATTTGGGGTGGCAACAGTCACCAGCTGTAGACCAAATTTAAAGAACATATAATGACATTGGGAACACTGATCTAAAATTAGTCTTAAATTACTTCAAAGCAGTTTATGATGGGAAAAAGAAAACAAGGATTCTTAAACAGGGAGGATGTTATCTGCATATTCAGTGCATACATTTTAAGAAGTTGGGCGTGTGCACGTGGGCGGCACGGTAGCACAGTGGTTAGCACTGTTGCTTCACAGCCCAGGGTCCCAGGTTTGATTCCCGGCTTGGGTCACTGTCTGTGCGGAGTCTGCACATTCTCCCCGTGTCTGCGTGGGTTTCCTCCGGGTGCTCCGGTTTCCTCCCACTCGTCCCGAAAGACGTGATGTTAGATGAATTGGACATTCTGAATTCTCCCTCAGTGTACCCGAACAGGCGCCGGAATGTGGCGAGTAGGGGATATTCACAGTAACACTTCATTGCTGTGTCAATGTAAGCCTGCTTGTGACAATAAAGATTATTATTATAAAGATTATTATTACGCGCACACACACAGTTTTGTTTGTGTTTCATCCTTCTGTATTTTTCACCTAGAGAACAACTGGGTTTTGGTGTTTCTAATAACATTGGCTGCACAAACTGTTATTTGTTACTCATTCCCAATTAACGCTCTGTGCTTGTGCTGCATTTAGGTTAATTTGCATATGACTACAAAGGATGCAAATTGTGTACATTTAGCCTGTCTTCATAGTAATAGCTTTGTTCAAATTGATTTGTAAAATTACAGATGCTCTAAACTGATATTCGTAAATTGCAATGTATGTTTTGTTTTAGATTATCCATACGGACAGTAACACAATTTTGGGACAGAATGACACTGGATTTAGCTGTGATGGATCGTCCAACACTTTCAGGGTTATGTTCAAGGAACCAGTGGAAATTTTACCCAATGTTAACTATACTGCATGTGCTACATTGAAGGTATGTCACCAAACTTGATCTTTAAAAACATTGTTAATTCCTGGGAATCAGTGATGAATTATAAATTACAAAATTGGCAGTTAATCAATTCATGAATTTCATGGAAGATCATTCTCAATATTCCCACCATGCTAATAGCTACTGGCAGTAACATAAAATGGAAATGGAGACAAAATCTAGCACGAGAGCAAAGTTGTCATCCAAATATTTGCTGAGGTTTAATGTCTTTAAATCATTGCTAAATATCTGCCCTCCACTTTCTCCCCCTATTCTTTCACATCTCTCCCTCCTCTTTGTTTCTGCTTTCTCAAAAGTAAACTGATACATTTCTCTCTCCTTGTACCTGTTCAGATCATTTTGATCAGGTGGCTGCTATATACCTTGTGGAATTTGTGCTTTCTCCATTAGCCAACAGTAAAAACATCTTTATAGGCCCTCTTTACCCCCTTCCCAAGTGGGAAAGTACCTTTATTATATCTTCTCTCCCCATCCACTGCACAAAAAAACACCCCCCTTTGGTAAATTAATTGAGTACGTGTGAGTTCAGTATATGCTGATTCAACCTGCATATTGCATGATAGCATGTATAACCTGCTGTGTCTTGGCTTGTTTGACGAGCATTTTACTGTTTTCAAAATTAATTTCCATTGAGTAACCTTCACCGCTCAATTAAAGATGACCAATTACCTTTTGCAATGCTACAGTATTTAGCACAAATTTATTTTGGTTTCCTCAATTCCCAAAGATGGTTTTGGCAATAATTCTTGATATGTTTATATAGGGGCCAGATTCACACTATGGAACAAAAGGACTTCGTAAAGTCATCCATGAATCTCCGACAACAGGCACAAAAACCGTCTTCACTTTCTGTTACGCTGCTGGAAATAATAATGGAACATCAGTAGAAGATGGACAGGTTCCGGAGATTATCTTTTACACGTAGTCGAGCTCAGTGAACCCTCAAAAAAGACCTTGGATAATCTGTCAAAGACAAACTGGTTGTATGCTACTGTATATTTGAGATGAAGAGCAATGTGCCCACTGCTGGGCACAGGTTTTGAATATTGTGCTTTATTTTTAAATGTTATTGGCTGGCAATGTAAAAACAGAGCTTTTCTTTCCTTCCCTCCAGCTCCCTGTTACAGAACGTGGGAGTATTGATATTGTGGTGCCAATTCTCGAAGCAGATATTTTGCTTACTGATGTGTGAAAAGCACTTGTGTAACCAGGGCTGTAGCAAAGCTGAGTATTTTAAGCCTTGAAGTTTCAGTTTAAACAACCAAAGCATTATTACAATGAGGAAGGACCTTGGTGGTGGTCAACAAGGCCAAGACTACATAAGAGGAGAACTTCAAATGAGTCTGTAGCACGTTATTCTGTATAAACCTTGGATTGGACCAGCAGCTTGTGACACAAGGAACAATATTAAGATTTTAAAAGGGAAGTGTGTTAACTTGTAATGTTTAATGAAGTGAATGAGTAAATAAACATGAGCATGTTCATCAGCACTAAATTGTAACTAGAAAGTTGCAATATGTACAACCCGTTTTCAGCTAAACAGTCGCTAACGTTTGTAAATGGTGTACTCAATTCAGTAGGAAATTAGTCAGACTATTACCATAATTGCTGCCAGCTATATGTGATTCCAATTTCTAGGAAAGTCGCCTTTATTAACCGCATATTGTAATCAGTGGTATAGTATAAAATTAACACACATTCGCACCTACCAAGATAGCACTGCAAAATCTTCATGCTTTTCCTAATTAAAGGTGATTTTGTATTCCGTTTAATTAACTCAGTTACTAACTGGAGTACAAAATAAATATAGGTCTCCACACATTCAACATTCAATTTCTAGCCTGTTGTGCTACCAATTGCAGAGTGGAGCACTTTGAATTTCAGTGGAGATGCTGTTGCGTTGCTAGACCTACAGACTGAATGATCAGTTGGAACTGGTTGGAATCAGAATAGTTGCATATCTCGGGACATGTGGACATAACCACGACAGTGTGAAGTAGAAGATGCCCTCAGAATAGGAGGCATAACAGCATAAAAGATGCAGATTCAGTAAATCAGAAGAATCTAGGGTGCTGGGGCAAATGTCACAAAATAAAACGGTTTAAAATTAAGATTATGTTGCCCCACTCAACAGCTGACATACCTAACAGCCCTTTGTGCTAACTTATTTCAAGCTTTTTTTCTAGAAATCCTGTACTGTTGTTTCTCCGGGGTGCCACTTTGATGTAATTCTTGTAATAATTTACTTAGTGGCTTAATTTCTCTCCTTCCCACACCCAATCAGCACCCTTTTAAGCCTGAGGTAATTTGCAAAAGTCTGTTATTGTAGAAGAATGTAACTTTGTTATGAAGTGATATATTGTGCAAATTGCCACGTGAGGGTAACTCTGATATCGCATTGTTTTCAAATTATCACTAAAATAGCATTTATTTTTAAAATGTGCATGAATTCACACTTGAAACAAATATATATTTCAGCAATGGATGAAGCTCCTGTACTAGTGCTAACCCCACATTGAACCCATTTACTCCAATCCCTTTTGAACCATTCGACGTGAATTTGAACCACCGACCTGGCTTAGTTTTAACAGCACACCAACACAAACACTCGTACCCAATGAGTAATGCAAAGAGGATGGTCTATGTTTATTTTACATTTTGTGTCTTATCAACTGTGAACAATAATGCAGTAATAATATTTCAAAACGTTTGCTAAATGTTTAACCTATTTTAATGCCAGCATGATTGTGGGAACACTATCTTCTCAAGGATGCTCCCTATTGTATTTAGAATGAAAGTGGAATCATTTGCATGTTTTTTTAATTGCCTTGGTGCTCGAGTGCAACTCTTGCGTACATGTTGCTCTACAAAACACCATTGGATCATAATGAAACTAGGTGTAGAAAACTCCTTTTGTAACCAATGACATTGTATTTACATTTTTTTTATTAACACAAGGTTGCATGTACAAGGCTAGAAATCGCAAAGGTGCTAATTGGTCACCCATCTAGGTGTAAAACATGTAGTTGTGGCCATTTGAATTCAATCCTTGCCTTGTAAATGCTACTTTACTTTTATGTTGCAGAAATCAGGAAACCAATTTGATGCCTAAGCCTGTGTGTAAATTTTTGGGTTTCCCACTGTTATAAACCAGATGAGAAGATGATTTGCTTTTGTGGTACAAGATCTCTCTTTCTTCTCTCTCTCTCTCTCTCTCTCTCTCTCTCTCTCTCTCTCTCTCTCTCTCTCTCTCTCTCTCTCTCTCTCTCTCTCTCTTCCCCCCCCACCCCACACACAGACGCGCGCACACACACACACACCATGACCCTTAATAATTCTCATGATTTGTAATCCTCTCAACCGTTTTCACTTTACCATTGATAAAGTATCTAGAGAAGTAGAAAGCTGATTAATTGCTAGTGCTGTGAAAAAGCGAACACACAGCTTGCTTTTTACTCTTGGATTTGATCCCCTTTAAAGTTAACCTTCTGATTGGTTTATATTGAACTGTAGTATCTGCCAGGCAGAGTACACTTTAGTGCTGTGACTGCCATTTTTTTAGATTTCATTTTAAAATTGGTTTGAACCTAAAAAATACTGTTAAAATACCTGTGTAGTTTGGGAAGCAATTTGCATTGCAACAATAAATTGTTCTAAAGTAGCTTAAGCAATGCTCAAATGCACAAAAAAAAGAATTAATGTATCTGGAATAGAAAAAGGTATGATGCTAAAAATGTGGGGATGTCGTAAATTGTTTGTTACCCAACCATTGGTAAACAATCTCCTAATCTCTGAATTATTTGGGACAACCCTTAGAAGACGGGAGACCCATCACTGATGAGCAGAATCAGAGTGATTTGTGTCACAAGGACAGCGTTTATTCCGGTTACTTTATGGTACCTTTTTTTTCACAATTTCAGACAGTGACATTTACAATTGTTCATACTTGCTGATCTATTGGGCTGTTGAATTTTCAGCCATAAGTTCATATTTTCTTAAATGTTGTTCTAAACTGAGTAGTTGTTCTACACCTATAAGCAGGGAGCGACAGATCTGAAGAAAGTTATTTGATGCGACCAAAACGGACAAGTGGCTGGGCCTACAGGCTGCTCGTAAAAAAACACCAGGTTTTGCCTAATTTTTAAGCTGGATGGTACCTCTTAGTCGATGCTGATTTCTAAAGTGTCATTACTGTGTGAATTGTTTAAAAACCACATATACTTTTTAATCTAATCGAATCCGCTACCAAGTTGAACTTTGTTTAATTGTTAAACTGGAATAAGTACTTCACACCTGCAGTTAGCTACCAGGGTGACGCACTGAAACTTAAAAATGCTTGTTGAACAGCAACTTTGATGTGGCCCTTTCATCAACCAGTAACAAGCCATGGCATTACTTCAAATAATTTTTGCTTATTTAGACTATGAATGTATCGGTAATTTTATTTTAGAAACTGCCTGTTTGCATTCACAAGCAAATGTATCATGTAAATTCAAAAGGAGTACTTTAGAATCTTAGATACTGTATGATGAATGTATATGATCAGTAAACTTATCCTAAATGTATTTTCACTTCATAAGCTTTGGGAGTGCATTTTGTCAAGATGTCTACAGTTCAGCAAGACTGCAGTGGAAATGTGCCGTGTAGTGTGTACGATTGTACCAGTGTAAAGTTCACAAAACTCAGTATATCGACTTCAAAAGGCCTTGTATTTGAAAGCCTCAAGAAGGAAATTAAAAACCTTGCAAATAAGCTTTTGTTACAAACTGAAACACAGTTAAGTATCCAAACATTCCCAAAAGGGATAAAGTGACAATATGATTCAGACTATATCCTTTATAGTATTGAGCACCAAAAAACTTTCTCCAAATTAATTTTGATGTCAAAGCTTTGTAGTCATTGTGGGAAACCCCCTTGCTCGCTTTCGTTATCCCTGTGTAGGAAAGACACTACAGAGGAAATATCTGTATTGTGCTTAACTGGGTGATTTACAACACTCAAACTCTAGGTGATGCCATGATTCTGATTCAGTCCGAGATTTTATGTATGTTCTGTTGTCAGTGGATTATTTTGAGTTTAAAGGAGTAGTCTAACAAATCAGCAAATGCAGTAACTCCATTGCCGTCTCTGGCCATTAGCATTTTTAAAACTGAAATTCCATAGCCATGAAATTTAGTTACTACATATTAATATGCACTTTACAAATCACTGTAGAACCATGATCTTGTACAGATCGCTGTTTCTAGCAGCACCATTAGTTGGCCATAAGTAGCACTACAGTGCCATCCTGTTAGACGCATAGCAACTTAGAACCACAGTGTGTTTTCTTCATATCTCATTTTTTGTGTCTATAATGCTTTTGACAGATGCACAAAGTTCACGGACTGTATCATAATCTAATTGCCCCTTGCAGTTAGGGAAGAAAACCAATTGGTCAGTGAATGTTGGGAGATTTTGGGTATGAAATTAAAAGTTTGTTACAGATCTCACTTTTTTTTCTTTTAAAATTTAGAGTACCCAATTTCTTCTCCAATTAAGGGGCAATTTAGCGTGGCAATCTAACTAACCTGCACATCTTTGGGTTGTGGGGGGTGAGACCCACGCAGACATGGGGAGAATGTGCAAACTCAACACTGACAGTGACCCAGGGCCTGGTTTCAAACCTGGGTCCTCAGCGCCATAGTCCCAGTGCTAACCACTGCGCCACATGCCGCCCTTCAAATCTCCTCACTTGGCACTGGAAATTCAACCCTGTGTAACTGTGCAAAAAAGTAGTTTTGAATATTTGCGTGAAAGTTACATTAATGGCATTAAGTGTGTAAGAGTGGCTTGTCTTCAAGGCCATGTATAATACTATTGCTTATACTGGTCTGAAGTAATATATAGAATAATAAATTGGTAGGAGGGAATTAACCTAGCAATTATTCCATACAGGGGTTCTGGTTGAAACTTGAATGATGCATACGTCTTCTCAGCCCAGAGACTCGATTTTACTCCACTCCTATCTATTATTTTTATAATATAATACAGTTTGAATCTTATTCATGGATTTATATAAATTCCTGAATTTAAAACTGCTTCAAATCCTCGAGTGATGTTAATGTGTGCATGTTATAAGTAGGGATGATGCCATTTCAAAGAAAATCACTGGCAAACAAATGTGGGTTAATACATTCTAATATTGGTATGATCGCTGAAGTGCAAGCTCAAAAAAGTTGTTTCACAAATCTACTTTGTTACAAATAAAAGTTTTAAAAAATCATTCCTGTGTATAATTTACTTTGTCTATATATCCACAACCTTATTACATTACCATTTTAAAAATAAAGTTTGATATAAATCCACTTCAGTTGCATACCTTGCACAAACATCTTCGGTTTCAAATACCTTGCTTTAACCTAAAATCAATTATTGCTCTTTTTTGTTTTGTAAATCTGTCTTTTGTAATAAAAGACACATTTATGTAATTGCATTTCATGTAGCACCTTTCATTACCCTGAAGATATCTCCAATTTGGCATATCTCATATAGACACAGGCAATCAATTTGATATGAAAACGTTCCATAAACACCAATTACTGATTGATTAGGTTTTGGTGACGTTAATTGATGGATGAATGGTGGTGAGCTCTGTTCTTGCGATAGTGCCATGGAATCTCTCACCTATTTCAACATATGTGAAACCAAAGAGGAAGGGTGGTAAAGGTATGCTATGAATAACATTGGAGTAGTTATGACGGAGTTTCAAGCATACGTAGGGGTATTAGTAAATCCACTCAATACGTCAGGTCACTGCAGAGCACTTACTGCTGCAAACAGAGCGCTGAACTATACAGCCAAATGTAATTTTGAACAAGCCTTTCTTGAATTCGGGTATGCAAAATATATGGATCTGGCCTATATCCTCTTCATCTGGTTTGCAAAGATCTGGTTCCTTTGTTCCATTACTTTAGCCACAAAACATATTTGCGATGTTATTTTCTGGCAATCGGCACTTTTAATTTGCCAGTCTTCCAAAACATTAGAAATCCCCTCCATGTAACATTTGGAGGCAACAGGGTATTAGGGAATTTAGGACCTTTCACGAAAAGGGGAAATATGCAAAGCAGCAAATGGATTCAAAAACTTGGACCATACTGAGAAGGTATACACTGGCAGTGATCTGTCAAGTTCATATGTGACCCACAGATTTCAGGAAAAGGAACAGAGTGCTCTATAAAATGGGCACCCTTGCATTTGGGAAGGGAGAAGGGAAGTCAAGGAAGAGGATTGGTCTTCCAAGAAGGCATTTTTGCAGGAGCTAAGGGCCATGATGTCGGTTTTGTAAACGGGACCCATTGAAAACCTGCAGTGGTTCCTGGATGGGAAGTATTTATCTCGGCCTCAAAATAAATACAAGATTGCACCCAGAATGTTACCTTGTTTGCTCTTGGCATCAATGCTGATTGATCTGCTAAATGTTTCCAGGATTTTCTGTTTTTATTTTACATTTCTTCTGATTGTAATGATGGATATAACACAGTGGTTAGCATTGTTGCTTCACAGCGCCAAGGACCCTGGTTCGATTCCTGGCTTGGGTCACTGCCTGTGTGGAGTCTGCACTTCTCCCTGTGTCTGCGTGGGTCACCTTCAGATGCTCCGGTTTCCTCCCACAAGTCTCGAAATCCGTGCTTGTTAGGTGAATTGGACATTCTGAATTCTCCCTCAGTGTACCTGAACAGGTGCTGGAATGTGGTGACTAGTGGATTTTCACAGTAACTTCATTGCAGTGTTAATGTAAACCTACTTGTGACACAAATAAAGATGATTATTATGTAGAAACAGTTTCCCAGTCGGGATCAAAATAGCCTGTGGTGCTGGATCTTGGTGGTAGGGTTTTAAGCTAGCCCAAACCGATTCCAGCAAGTTGGCTTGTGTCAATAATTTAATGATGTACCCGGCGCACCTTGCCCATTCTTTAAGAGTATTGATCCAGTTGAGGGAGCTGGAGTTGAAATTGGGTTGCTTGGGTGTGCAGCACTTAAGAATTACCAAGCTACTGAAAGGGAGACAGCTGGTTTTGGTTTGGAAGCCAACGAAACATGGCTGGAGAAAATCCCCAAAGTATATCTTGGCAGGGAGGAGGCTGGAGATTTTACCAGCAGTGGTGGTAATGAGGAGAAAGTCTGTTCCTGGGAGGGGGGAAATCCAACAAATAAAGCTAAAGGAGTCAGGTGAGAGATTTCCATTCCGGTAGATCAATGAATGCTGTCTCCATGCATCAATATATTTTTTGAAATAAATTTAGAGTACTCAATCATTTTTTTTCTCAATTAAGGGGCAATTTAGCAAGATGTTTTGTGGCCAATCCACCTACCGTGCACATCTTTGGGTTGTGGGGGTGAAACCCACGCAGACACAGGGAGAGTGTGCACATGGACAGTAACCCAGGGCTGGGATTGAACCCGAGTCCTCGGAACCGTGAGGCAGCAAAGCTAACCACTGTGCCACCCTCCATGCATCGATCTGAGTTCTCTAGACTGACAAAGTATGAAGTAAGCAGGAAGTACCCATTCAAAGCAAACAGAACGGCTGTATTCTGCACTGTGCGTTCAAATCTTTAATGCTGCCCACTAAGCATTGCCTCCACTTCTCACTTCTTAAACCTTGCTGACTCTGAAGCCACACCTCCAACTTGTGGGGAAAATGTGAATGAGGATGTTTGACACTGACAGATGCTGCCTCTTGTGTCTATAGATCTCATTTGTGGCAATATCAAGGAAGCACTTTTCATCATTGCTGGCACCAAAACAGCAGCAGCCAAAAACTGACCCGCAGCCAAGAAGAACCCATCTGACACCAGGCTCCATCTTCAGAGAAGTACGCACTCCAGCAGTAGTGGCAGTATGGCAGGGAATAAAGAGCAGCCTGTGTAGTAACTTGCAGACAAAGAATGAAGAAAAGTACAGCACAGGAACAGGCCCTTCGGCCCTCCAAGCCTGTGCTGATCATGATGCCCTAATTAAAAAACACCTGCCCTTACTCGGTCCGTATCCCTCTATTTCCTCCCTATTCATGTATCCATCCAGATGCCTCTTAAATGTTGCTAATGTGCTGCTTCCACCACATCCTCTGCCAGCGCGTTCCACCACTCACTGCGTGAAAATCTTACCCCACACATCTCCCTCTCACCTTGAACCTGTGCCCCCTGTAATTGACACTTCCACCCATGGACAAAGCCCCTGACTATCCATCCTGTCTATGGCTCTCAGAATTTTGTCGACCTCTATCCAGCCTCCCCCTCAGCCTCCGTCATTCCAGTGAGAACAATCCTTGTTTATTCAACCTCTCCTCAGAGCCAACACCCTCGAGACCAGGCAACATCCTGGTGAATCTTCTTTGCACTCGCTCCAAAACTTCCATGTTCTTCGAATAATGTGGGGACCAGAACTACACGCAATACTCCAAATGCGGCCTAACCAAGATTTTATACAGCTGCAACATGACTTTCCTACTCTTGTACTCAAAGCCCCGGCTGATGAATGCAAGCATGCCACATGCCATCTTAATCACCTTGGCCACCTGTGTTGCCACTTTTAAGGAACTGTGGACATGCACACCCAAACGGTGGCAACTGTAATGCGTACCGCTAAATCTCAGAATTTAAAGGGCAGCATGGTGGCGCAGTGGTTAGCCCTGCTGCCTCACGGCGCCGAGGTCCCAGGTTCGATCCCAGCTCTGGGTCACTGTCCGTGTGGAGTTTGCACATTCTCCCCATGTTTGCGTGGGTCTTGCCCCCACAACCCAAAAATGTGCAGCGTAGGTGGATTGGCCACACTAAATTGCCCCCTAATTGGAAAAAATGAATTGGGTAAAATCTGCCATTAGACCAGCTATCAGTACATTAAAAAAAAAAAATTTGCTTATTAGGCCAGCATTTATTGCTCATCCCTAGTTGCCCTTCAGAAGATGGTGGTGAGCTGTCTTCTTGAACCGCTACAGTCCCTGAGGTGTAGGTACACCTACTGTGCTGTTAGGGAGGGAGTTCAGGATGTTGCCCCAGCGACAGTGAAGGAACGGCGATATATTTCCAAGTCGGGGTGGTGAGTGGCTTGGAGGGAAACTTCCAGGTGGTGGGGTTCCCAGGTATCTGCTGCCCTTGTCCTTCTAGATGGTAGAGGTCGTGAGTTTGGAAGGTGCTGACGAAGGAACCTTGGTGAGTTACTGCAGTGCATCTTGTAGATGGTACACACGGCTGCCACTGTTCATCGGGGGTGGAGGGTTTGAATGTTTGTGGAAGGAGGAGCAATCAAGCAGGCTGCTTTGTCCTGTATGGTGTTTAGCTTCTTGAGTGTTCTTGGAGCTGCGCTCATCCAGGCAAGTGGCGAGTATTCCATTACACTCCTGACTTGTGACTTGTAGATGGTGGACAGACTTTGGGGGGTCAGGAAGTGAGTTACTTGCTGTAGGATTCCTAGTCTTTGACCTGCCCTGGTAGCCACAGTTTTAATGTGGCTAGCCCAGTTCAGTTTCTGATCAATGGTAACTCCCAGGATGTTGATTGTGGGGGATTCAGCAATAGTAATATCATTGAATGTCAAGAGGTGATGGTTAAATCCCCTCTTGTAGGAGATGGTCATTGCCTGGCACTTGTGTGGCACAAATGTAACTTGTCACTTGCCAGCCCCGAGCCTGGACATTGTCCAGGTCTTGCTGCATTTGGACAGGGACTGCTTCATTATCTGAGGAGTCGCGAATGGTGCTGAACATTGTGCAGTCGTCCACAAACATCCCCACTTCTGACCTTCTGATGGAGGGAACGTCATTGATGAAGCAGCTGAAGATGGTTGGGCCGAGGACACTACCCTGAGGAACTCCTGCAGTGATGTCCTGGAGCTGAGATGATTGACCTCCAACCACCACAACATCTTCCTTTGTGCCGGGTATGACTCCAACCAGGGGAGAGTTTCCCCGATTCCCATTGTCTCCAGTTTAGCTCGGGCTCCTTGATGCCACACTCGGTCAAATGCTGCCTTGATGTCAAGCGCAGTCACTCTCACCTCACCTCTGGCATTCAGCTCTTTTGTCCATGTTTGAACCAAGCCTGTAATGAGGTCAGGAGCTGAGTGACCCTGGCGGAACCCAAACTGAGCGTCCGTGAGTAGGTTATTGCCGAGTAAGTGCCGCTTGATAGCACTGTTGATGACTCCTTCCATCACTTTGCTGATGATGGAGAGCAGACTGATAGGGTGGTAATTGGCTGGGTTGGATTTGTCCTGTTTCTTGTGTACAGGACACACCTGGGCAATTTTCCACATTGCCGGGTAGATGCCAGTGTTGTAACTGTACTGGAACAGCTTGGCTAGGGGTGCGGCAAGTTCTGGAGCACAAGTCTTCAGTACTATTGCCGGACTATAGCCAGGACCCAGAGTCTTTGCAGTGTCCAGCGCCTTCAGCCATTTCTTGATATCACGTGGAGTGAATCGGATTGGCTGAAGACTGACATCTGTGATGCTGGGACCTCCGGAGAAGACTTGATGGATCATCGACTCGGCACTTCTGGCTGAATATTATTGCGAAGGCCTCAGCCTTGTCTTTTGCACAGATGTGCTGGGCTCCTCCATCATTGACGATAGGGATATTTGTGGAATCTTCTCCTCCAGTGAGTCGTTCAGTTGTCCCCCACCATTCATGGCTGGATGTGACAGGACTACAGAGCTTAGATCTGATGCATTGGTTGTGGAGTCGCTCAGCCTGTCTATTGCTTGTTGCTTATCCTGTTTGACACACATGTGGTCCTGTGTTATAGTTTCACCTCATTTTTCGGTATGCCTGATGTTGCTCCTGGCATCCCCTCCTGCACTCTTCATTGAACCAGGGTTGATCCCCTGGCTGGGTGGTAATGGTAGAATGGGGGATATCCCAGGCCATGAGGTTACAGATTGTGGTGGATACAATTCTGCTGCTGCTGATGGCCCACAGCGCCTCATGGATGCCCAGTCTGGAGTTGCTCGATCTGTTTGAAGTCTCTCCCATTTAGCACGGTGGTAGTGCCACACAACACGATGGAACATACCCTCAATGTGAAGACGGGACTTTGTCTCCACAAGGACTGTGTGGTGGTCACTTGAAAAAAATGAAAATGAAAATTGCTTATTGTCAAAAGTCGGCTTCGAATTAAGTTACTGTGAAAAGCCCTTAGTCGCCACATTCCAGCGCCTGTTCGGGGAGGCTGTTACGGGAATTGAACCGTGCTGCTGGCCTGCCTTGGTCTGCTTTCAAAGCCAGCGATTTAGCTCAGTGTGCTAAACCAGCCCCTTACTTCTACCGATACTGTCATGGACAGATACATCTGCAGCAGGCAGGTTGGTGAGGATGAGGTCAAGAATGTTTTTCCTCTTGTTGGTTCCCTCACCACCTGCTGCAGTCCCAGTCTCGCAGCTCAGTCCTTTTGGACCCGGCCAGCTCGGTCTGTGGTGGTATCACCGAGCCATTCTTGGTGATGGACATTGAAGTCCCCACCCAGAGCATATTCTGCGCCCTCGCCACCCTCAGTGCGTCCTCCAAGTGGTGCTCAACATGGAGGAGTACGGATTCATCAGCTGATGGTGGCCGGTACGTGGTAATCAGCAGGTTTCCTTGTCCATGTTTAACCTGACGCCATGAGACTTCATGGGGTCCAGAGTCGATGCTGAGGACTCCCAGCACAACTCCCTCCCGACTGATGGATGTTTCTCTGGTTGGCAATCAGTAGCTAGTGATGTCCTTCAGGGATCAGTGTTGGGCCCACAATTGTTCACAATTTGCATAGATGATTTGGAGTTGGGGACCAAGGGCAATGTGTCCAAGTTTGCGGACGACACTAAGATGAGTGGTAAAGCAAAAAGTGCAGAGGATACTGGAACTCTGCAGAGGGATTTGGATAGGCTAAGTGAATGGGCTAGGGTCTGGCAGATGGAATACAATGTTGACAAATGTGAGGTTATCCATTTTGGTAGGAATAACAGCAAAAGGGATTATTATTTCAATGATAAAATATTAAAACATGCTGCTGTGCAGAGAGACCTGGGTGTGCTAGTGCATGAGTCGCAAAAAGTTGGTTTACAGGTGCAACAGGGGATTAAGAAGGCGAATGGTATTTTGTCCTTCATTGCTGGAGGGATGGAGTTTAAGACTAGGGAGGTTATGCTGCAATTGTATAAGGTGTTAGTGAGGCCACACCTGGAGTATTGTGTTCAGTTTTAATCTCCTTACTTGAGAAAGGACGTACTGGCACTAGAGGGTGTGCAGAGGAGATTCATTAGGTTAATCCCAGAGCTGAAGGGGTTGGATTACGAGGAGAGGTTGAGTAGACTGGAACTGTACTCATTGGAATTTAGAAGGATGAGGGGGGATCTTATAGAAACATATAAAATTGTGAAGGGAATAGATGGGATAGATGCGGGCAGGTTGTTTCCACTGGCGGGTGAAAGCAGAACTAGGGGACATAGCCTCAAAATAAGGGGAAGTAGATTTAGGACTGAGTTTCAGAGGAACTTCTTCACCCAAAGGGTTGTGAATCTATGGAATTCCTTGCCCAGTGAAGCAGTTGAGGCTCCTTCATTAAATGTGTTTAAGATAAAGATAGATAGTTTTTTGAAGAATAAAAGGATTAAGGGTTATGGTGTTCGGGCCGAAAAGTGGAGCTGAGTCCACAAAAGATCAGCCATGATCTCATTGAATGGCGGAGCAGGCTCAAGGGGCCAGATCGCCTACTCCTGCTCCTAGTTCTTATGTTCTTATGATTATACCACTGTGCCGCCACTTCTGCTGGGTCTGTCCTGCCGGTGAGACAGGACTCACCCAGGAATGGTGATAGTGGTGTCTGGGACATTGTCTGTAAGGTATGATTCTGTGAGTATGACTATGTCAGGCTGTTACTTGACTAGTCTGTGGGACAGCACTCCCAACTTTGGCACAAGCTCCCAGATGTTGTAAGGAGGACTTTACAGGGTCGGCAGGGCTGGGTTTGCTGTTGTTGTTTCCGGTTCCTGGTTTGATGCCAGCTGGTCCGTCCGGTTTCATTCCTTTTTCATGTAGCAGTTCGATACACATGAGAGTGGCTTGCTAGGCCATTTCAGAATCAACATTGCTATGGGTCTGGAGTCACATATAGGCCAGACCCGGTAAGGACAACAGATTTCCTTCCCTAAAGACCGTTAGTGAACAAGATGGGTTTTTATGACAATCGTTTTATCATTAGACTTTTAATTCCAGATATTTTTATTGAGTGTAAATTCCACCAACTGCCATGGTGGGATTTGAACCCAGATCCCCAGATCATTATCCTGGGTCATCTGCCTTGCCACCATTACGTTGTGGGAGTAAAGGCAGGATGTGAGGTGGGTGTTTGGCGAAAACATGGGTTCCACTTGGATCTCCAGTAATCCTGTAAATCTACGTAGCTCTAACTTAATGCTACCTTGCGTGGATGTCAAAGTTAATAAATTAACTAGTTCTGCTGTAAAACGGCATCAATGACAAATACGTGCCCGAACTGCAGTGAAGTTACATTGCTGAGATTACAATACGGAGACCAATGACTGTCTTAAACAAGTACCATAAAACTGGAGCGCCATGGGCATCTTCACAGTTGTAGAAAGAGCAGTAATAGATCAAAGAGCATGAAACAGAACTTTACAGGAGAGAAGCAAACCATTCAGCCCTAAGGGCCTATATTAATGGTTATCCTCCATATAAACCTCATTCAAGCTCACTTCATCTCATTCCATCAACATATTCCTCTATCCCTTTTCCTTTGGGATTAATGACCTTTCCCACAAACGCAGTTAACTCCATGTGGGAGAACATTTCACATCCTCGACTTTCCCAGAGTTTCGGATTGTCAGTGAGTGTCTTATATTTCTGATTTGAACCACCTCACAAATAGAAAATCTTGCCCACGTCTTCCTTATTGAAACCCTTCATAGTTCAAAAAAAACTTCCCTCAGATTAACTCTCAGTCTTGTCTTTCCGAGGGAGCAGAGTCCAGACTGTTCTGCCTTTTCCGGGTAGTTGTACAATCACAGTATTGTTATCATCCTGGTAAATCGTCAACGTTTTCCTAGTGCATCTAGGTATTTTCTGAGTACAAGTTTCCTGCAGCAATTAAGCAAACCACATTGGACTTGGATTGTACCAAGGTCTACAAAGAAAAGGGAGGAACAACATCAAAATATGTTTAGGTGGGCTTGTTTTATATTTTCTGCCTAATAGTGCTGGACAAACTTGAGGAAAAATCCAACTTTTAGTGTTTGTTTATTTGACTTAAAATTGGTGCTTCATTCAGTAATTATTTTTTATTTCAATCAGGGACTATGGGGGTCACTCCCTCTTCAACATGAGTTACTTACCTTAGTTAAAGTTCTGCTGCTGTTTTCGTTGGTTCAGGTCTGGCAGCATGAGGAGCAATATCGTCACATTCCTGTTCTTGGCTGGTATGATAACTTCTTACACATTTCCCTTTATAATTACATGGATGTAGACAGAGAGTTTTGGAAATGTGGTTGTCAAACTAATTCTCGTGTAAAAAGCAATATCACTAATTCACATTTAACAATTGTACACAATAATGTTCTAGCTTCCTCGATGTCCATGATTAAAAATAGATCTTGAAGGGTTCAAGTCTATTCATTGAGCATTTTAGTTATAAATAAGTTTCATTTATGGTTGTTTTCTCCCCCATGTGTTTAGGCTATCCATGTATTTCTGAAAGTGTCCTGTATAAGTTACAGAGAGCTGAAAAATCATTCCAAGATTCCCAAGCGGATTGTACTTGGCGATTTGATGGACTGGCTGAAGTCTCCAATGTAGAACTGCAGCAATATTTAGCACAAATTGCAGGTGGCAATGATGCCTGGATTGGTGTGTCACAATGTAAACCAAACTGGTGCTACAGTGGCTCAGGTAGAACAGTGTCCTTCACCAACTGGGCACAGGGAGAGCCCAACAATTACTACTCTTTAATATTTGGGGCAGAGGACTGCGTTCTGATGCTCAGCAGCCAGAAATGGAACGATGAAAATTGCTCTACGAAATACTATTTTGTGTGCCAACAATGTAAGTATTATTATTACCCCCATGTAAGTATTATTATTAACCCCATGTAAGTATTATTATTAACCATGTAAGGATTATTAACCATGTAAGTATTATTATTAACCCCATGTAAGTATTATTATTAACCCCATGTAAGGATTATTAACCATGTAAGTATTATTATTAACAATGTGAGTAATATTATTAACAATGTAAGTCTGATTATTAACAATGTGAGTATTATTATTAACAATGTGAGTATTATTATTAACAATGTAAATATTATTAACAATTTGAGTATTATTATTAACAATGTGGGTATTATTATTAACCATGTAAGTATTATTAACAATGTGAGGAATATTATTAACAATGTGGGTATTATTATTAACCATGTAAATATTATTAACAATGTAAGTATTATTAACGATTTGAGTATTATTATTAACAATGTGGGTATTATTATTAACCATGTAAATATTATTAACAATTTGAGTATTATTATTAACAATGTGAGTATTATTCTTAACAATGAAAGTATTATTATTTAACAATGTATTATTATTAACAATGTAAGTATTAACAATGTGAGTATTATTATTATTAACAATGTAAGTAATATGGGCGGCATGTGGCACAGTGGTTAGCACTGGGACTGCGGCGCTGAGGACCCGAGTTCGAATCCCGGTCCTGGGTTACTGTCCATGTGGAGTTTGCACATTCTCCCTATGTCTGCGTGGGTTTCACCCCCACTACCCAAAGATGTGCAGGTTAGGTGGATTGGCCACGCTAAATTGCCCCTTAATTGGAAAAAAAAATAATTGGGTACTCTAAATTTATAAAATAAAAAAAACAATGTAAGTATGATTATTAACAATGGAAGTATTATTGTTATGAACATTGTGAGTATTTTTATTAACAATGTGAGTATTGTTGTCTCAGAGCTATCATTGCAAAGCAGGTGCTACAATATCTACAGGTTGTCAATGAGGGCATGTGTCACCGAACTTCTTTATTTCGTTTTTATTTTGTATCACCGTCCCGGTTTTCCACTAATGCACTGGAAATGGGCTTCAGTTGTAGTTGTACCAAGAAAACGTGTTTTCTGGCAGGAAAATCTTTTGGATTTCGGCGGCAGCGGTGCGCAGGGGCCTTCTTGGAGGTGAGTAGTGAGTTTAAAACCACTTACCTTTACAGGAGCAGTCCTTTGGATTTCGGCGGCAGCGGTGCGCAGGGGCCTTCTGGGAGGTGAGTAGTGTATTTAAAAACCTTACCTTTACAGGAGCAGCCCTTTGGATTTCGGCGGCAGCGGTGCGCAGGGGCCTTCTTGGAGGTGAGTAGTGAGTTTAAAACCACTTACCTTTACAGGAGCAGCCCTTTGGATTTCGGCGGGAACCGGAAGTTCGACATCTGGCAAGTCCCCCCCCCCCCAACCAATAAATTCTGGTGGAGAGGAAACCCGAGACACTACACATGTAGTGTCTCCCACCCACCCTCCTCCTCTAACCTAATAATAAGACCCATTGGTGTAAGGTAAGTGCCATATTATATTATTATATTATTAGCATTGTGCAGGTCAAGGATTGGAGGTGGAGGAGCAGTCTCTGTCAGCGAGAGAACCTGAGAACATCTCAGAAGGTAAGCAAGTGATTTTTACTTTTATACCTTTTTTTCAAATTGTGTGTGTCGGGGGGAAACTGAAGTGACATCACAGAAAAGCTGTGACCTGAGTGGCTGGTTGGGATTCTAACCTAAATTTTTTTGAGTATTTGGGAACTAATTAAACATATAATAACTTAATTATAATTTAGAGGATATCTAAGCCAGAGATCGGAGAATATTTTAGTTAGCTATCGCATTTCTATTAGAAATCTAGTGCTAGGAAACAGATAGTTGACAGTAACTTTGTAATTTAAAAAAAAAAGTATTTATAAAAAAAAAAAGACAAATTTTAATTTTAATTAATTGACGCAATGTCAGTTAGAGGGGTGCTGTGCTCTGACTGTGAGATGTGGCAGGTCCGGGAGGCTTCCAGCGTCCCGGATGGCTTCATCTGCAGAAAGTGCACCCAACTGCAGCTCCTCACAGACCGCATGGTTCGGTTGGAGCAGCAATTGGATGCACTTAGGAGCATGCAGGTGGCGGAAAGCGTCATAGATCGCAGTTATGTAAGTGTGGTCACACCCAAGGAGCAGGCAGAGAAATGGGTGACCACCAGAAAGGGCAGGCAGTCAGTGCAGGAATCCCCTGTGGTTGTCCCCCTCTCGAACAGATATACCCCTTTGGATACTGTCGGGGGGGATAGCCTATCAGGGGAAAACAGCAGCAGCCAGAGCAGTGGCACCACGGCTGGCTCTGATGTTCAGAAGGGAGGGTCAAAGCGCAGAAGAGTAATAGTTATAGGGGACTCTATAGTCAGGGGCACAGATAGGCGCTTCTGTGGACGTGAAAGAGACTCCAGGATGGTATGTTGCCTCCCTGGTGCCAGGGTCCAGGATGTCTCCGAACGGGTAGAGGGAATCCTGAAGGGGGAGGGCAAACAGGCAGAGGTCGTTGTACATATTGGTACTAACGACATAGGCAGGAAGGGGCATGAGGTCCTGCAGCAGGAGTTCAGGGAGCTAGGCAGAAAGTTAAAAGACAGGACCTCGAGGGTTGTAATCTCGGGATTACTCCCTGTGCCACGTGCCAGTGAGGCTAGAAATAGGAAGATAGAGCAGACAAACACGTGGCTAAACAGCTGGTGTAGGAGGGAGGGTTTCTGTTATCTGGACCACTGGGAGCTCTTCCGGGGCAGGTGTGACCTGTATAAGATGGACGGGTTGCATCTAAACCGGAGAGGCATAAATATCCTGGCCGCGAGATTTGCTAGTGTCACACGGGAGGGTTTAAACTAGTATGGCAGGGGGGTGGGCACGGGAGCAATAGGACAGAAGGTGAGAGCATTGAGGGAGAACTAGGGAATAGGGACAGTGTGGCTCTGAGGCAGAGCAGACGGGGAGAAGTTGCTGAACACAGCGGGTCTGGTGGCCTGAAGTGCATATGTTTTAATGCAAGGAGCATTACGGGTAAGGCAGATGAACTTAGAGCTTGGATTACTACTTGGAACTATGATGTTGTTGCCATTACAGAGACCTGGTTGAGGGAAGGGCAGGATTGGCAGCTAAACGTTCCAGGATTTAGATGTTTCAGGCGGGATAGAGGGGGATGTAAAAGGGGAGGCGGAGTTGCGCTACTTGTTCAGGAGAGTATCACAGCTATACAGCGAGAGGACACCTCAGAGGGCAGTGAGGCTATATGGGTAGAGATCAGGAATAAGAAGGGTGCAGTCACAATGTTGGGGGTATACTACAGGCCTCCCAACAGCCAGCGGGAGATAGAGGAGCAGATAGGTAGACAGATTTTGGAAAAGAGTAAAAACAACAGGGTTGTGGTGATGGGAGACTTCAACTTCCCCAATATTGACTGGGACTCACTTAGTGCCAGGGGCTTAGACGGGGCAGAGTTTGTAAGGAGCATCCAGGAGGGCTTCTTAAAACAATATGTAAACAGTCCAACTAGGGAAGGGGCGGTACTGGACCTGGTATTGGGGAATGAGCCCGGCCAGGTGGTAGATGTTTCAGTAGGGGAGCATTTCGGTAACAGTGACCACAATTCAGTACGTTTTAAAGTACTGGTGGACAAGGATAAGAGTGGTCCGAGGATGAATGTGCTAAATTGGGGGAAGGCTAATTATAACAATATTAGGCGGGAACTGAAGAACATAGATTGGGGGCGGATGTTTGAGGGCAAATCAACATCTGACATGTGGGAGGCTTTCAAGTGTCAGTTGAAAGGAATACAGGACAGGCATGTTCCTGTGAGGAAGAAAGATAAATACGGCAATTTTCGGGAACCTTGGATGACGAGTGATATTGTAGGCCTCGTCAAAAAGAAAAAGGAGGCATTTGTCAGGGCTAAAAGGCTGGGAACAGACGAAGCCTGTGTGGCATATAAGGAAAGTAGGAAGGAACTTAAGCAAGGAGTCAGGAGGGCTAGAAGGGGTCATGAAAAGTCATTGGCAAATAGGGTTAAGGAAAATCCCAAGGCTTTTTACACTTACATAAAAAGCAAGAGGGTAGCCAGGGAAAGGGTTGGCCCACTGAAGGATAGGCAAGGGAATCTATGTGTGGAGCCAGAGGAAATGGGCGAGGTACTAAATGAATACTTTGCATCAGTATTCACCAAAGAGAAGGAATTGGTAGATGTTGAGTCTGGAGAAGGGGGTGTAGATAGCCTGGGTCACATTGTGATCCAAAAAGACGAGGTGTTGGGTGTCTTAAAAAATATTAAGGTAGATAAGTCCCCAGGGCCGGATGGGATCTACCCCAGAATACTGAAGGAGGCTGGAGAGGAAATTGCTGAGGCCTTGACAGAAATCTTTGGATCCTCGCTGTCTTCAGGGGATGTCCCGGAGGACTGGAGAATAGCCAATGTTGTTCCTTTGTTTAAGAAGGGTGGCAGGGATAATCCCGGGAACTACAGGCCGGTGAGCCTTACTTCAGTGGTAGGGAAATTACTGGAGAGAATTCTTCGAGACAGGATCTACTCCCATTTGGAAGCAAATGGACGTATTAGTGAGAGGCAGCACGGTTTTGTGAAGGGGAGGTCGTGTCTCACTAACTTGATAGAGTTTTTCGAGGAGGTCACTAAGATGATTGATGCAGGTAGGGCAGTAGATGTTGTCTATATGGACTTCAGTAAGGCCTTTGACAAGGTCCCTCATGGTAGACTAGTACAAAAGGTGAAGTCACACGGGATCAGGGGTGAACTGGCAAGGTGGATACAGAACTGGCTAGGCCATAGAAGGCAGAGGGTAGCAATGGAGGGATGCTTTTCTAATTGGAGGGCTGTGACCAGTGGTGTTCCACAGGGATCAGTGCTGGGACCTTTGCTCTTTGTAGTATATATAAATGATTTGGAGGAAAATGTAACTGGTCTGATTAGTAAGTTTGCAGACGACACAAAGGTTGGTGGAATTGCGGATAGCGATGAGGACTGTCTGAGGATACAGCAGGATTTAGATTGTCTGGAGACTTGGGCGGAGAGATGGCAGATGGAGTTTAACCTGGACAAATGTGAGGTAATGCATTTTGGAAGGGCTAATGCAGGTAGGGAATATACAGTGAATGGTAGAACCCTCAAGAGTATTGAAAGTCAAAGAGATCTAGGAGTACAGGTCCACAGATCACTGAAAGGGGCTACACAGGTGGAGAAGGTAGTCAAGAAGGCATACGGCATGCTTGCCTTCATTGGCCGGGGCATTGAGTATAAGAATTGGCAAGTCATGTTGCAGCTGTATAGAACCTTAGTTAGGCCACACTTGGAGTATAGTGTTCAATTCTGGTCGCCACACTACCAGAAGGATGTGGAGGCTTTAGAGAGGGTGCAGAAGAGATTTACCAGAATGTTGCCTGGTATGGAGGGCATAAGCTATGAGGAGCGATTGAATAAACTCGGTTTGTTCTCACTGGAACGAAGGAGGTTGAGGGGCGACCTGATAGAGGTATACAAAATTATGAGGGGCATAGACAGAGTGGATAGTCAGAGGCTTTTCCCCAGGGTAGAGGGGTCAATTACTAGGGGGCATAGGTTTAAGGTGAGAGGGGCAAAGTTTAGAGTAGATGTACGAGGCAAGTTTTTTACGCAGAGGGTAGTGGGTGCCTGGAACTCACTACCGGAGGAGGTAGTGGAGGCAGGGACGATAGGGACATTTAAGGGGCATCTTGACAAATATATGAATAGGATGGGAATAGAAGGATACGGACCCAGGAAGTGTAGAAGATTGTAGTTTAGTCGGGCAGTATGGTCGGCGCAGGCTTGGAGGGCCGAAGGGCCTGTTCCTGTGCTGTACATTTCTTTGTTCTTTGTTTCTTTGTTCTTTGAAAAGCATTTTATTTTTCCTTCTGATGGCTGTGATGGGGCTCCAGTATTATCATAGATAATCATAGAATTTACAGTGCAGAAGGAGGCCGTTTGGCCCATCAAGTCTGCACCGGCCCTTGGAAAGAGCACCCTACCCAAGCCCACGCCTCCACCCTATCCCCGTAACCCAGTAACCCCACCTTAACCTTTTTGGACACTGAGGGCAATTTATCATGGCCAATCCACCTAACCCGCACATCTTTGGACTAAGGGAGGAAACCGGAGCACCCGGAGGAAACCCACGCACACACGGGGAGGACGTGCAGACTCCGGGTCCCTGGTGCTGTGAAGCAACAGTGCTAACCACTGTGCTACCATGCTGCCTATTAATGAGGGGATGGGGGGGGGGGGCTATTTCCCTACTAAAGTCCTCCCCACCCCTCTGAAATAAAACAGAAACCGTAGGAAATACTCAGCAGGTTTGGCAGCATCTGTGGAGGGAGGAACAGAGTTAATAGGTGGGATTTCCCCCCTCCCCCGGCGGTGAAGGTGGCCCGTCATTGGCCGATGGTGGGATCCTCTGGTCCTGCCGCTGTCAATGAGGTTTTCCTTTGTTCGTGCCCTCTGCCAGCAGGGAATCCATGGCGGGCATCCCCAGTGTTGTGACCGGAAGGTCCCGCAGAACATTTCCTGTTGCGTCTTTCAACAGAACAGGGGAAAATCAGAAATGTAACTGGTGGGTAAAGATCAAAATGAAAGGACTGTGGTAGGGCAGCAACCACCACCTTCCTGCACCTGGCTGAATTTACTTCCACATTGAACAACTTCTTCTTCAATACCACTCACTTCCTCCAAATGAGAAAGTGTTGCCTTGGATACCCACGTGGGTCTCAGTTTTGCTGGCCCCTTTTGGGGGATTAAATGGGATCATTTTTAGCACCCTGTTTAGCACAGGGCTAAATCGCTGGCTTTGAAAGCAGACCAAGGCAGGCCAGCAGCACGGTTCAATTCCCGTACCAGCCTCCCCGAACAGGCGCCAGAATGTGGCGACTAGGGGCTTTTCACAGTAACTTCATTTGAAGCCTACTTGTGACAATAAGCGATTTTCATTTCATTTCATCTTTGTTCCAGTCCTCGCTGGGCCCTCTGCCTCAGCTCTGTTTTGTGTTTCCTGCTCTCAATCCAAACTGGAAAATTTACCGACTATGCTTCCAGTTCCTACCTTTCCTGTTGCTTTCACATGATCCATCCCTGACTCTTCCCTTCCTGGACTTGTGTCATTATTTCTGGGGATATGCTTTCAACCAATTTTCACTAAAAGCCCACTGATTCCTTGACTACATTCCCTCACAAAGCGTTTCCAGGGAGGACTCGATTCCATTCTCCCAGTTTTGCTCTTAGAAACCTTTCATACTCCGGCTTCTGATATGTCTTCCCTTATCCTCAAATGCTGAATCTCCCCCTCCCCCACAGCACCCCCCACCCCACCCCCCAATCCTGCCCCCCCCCCCCCCAACGCCCTTCACTCTTCCCTTTCTACTTTATCAATTTCTGCTCTTCCATCTTCCTCTCCCTCCTGAAACCAAGATCATTTCCTCTTGTTCTGATCTTCCATCCCACCAGCCTCTATTTTCAAAGGGTAATTTTCCACCATTTATGCCCCCCCTAGTGTGATGCCACCACCAAACTCATCTCTCCATCCCACCCTCTTTTAGTATTCCAAAGGGACTCCGTGTTGCCCTGGTCTATTCCTCAGCCGCCCCCGACACCTTATCGTACGGCACCTTTCCGTGTAAGCAACACCTACCCTTTGCCTTGTCCCTTCTCACTGTTAAAAACAATTCATATGAACTTCTTTCAATTGAGTGTGTTGTATCCGTTACTCACAATGTGGTCTGCTTGACATGGAAGGGATCAAACGTACCTGACTTGGTAAACACATTGCGGATTATATTCACACAATTTGCGAGCGTGACCCTGAGTTTCCAGTCGCCGTATTTCGTTCCTCCCACTCTGACCTTTCCTTAACCTGCCAAAGTTTTCAAATGGAGCTCAGCTTAAAGTCAAGGAACTCAGCACCTCATCGTTGAACAATGCAAATCACAGCCTTCTGGACAGCCACCTTCAATAACAACAACTTATATTTATATAGAGTCTTTAAAACATTTTTTTTTACCCCCCCCCCCCCCCCCCCCACCCACCCACCCCAGGTCTCCAGTTCCTCCCGTCCACTGCCTCTTGTAAAACTCTTCCTCCCAACCTCGGTTCCTTTCCCCCAACTTTCCACCCCGGCTAGACCACTCGGACCCTGTTCTGCCAGGCTCCGATGGCCGCAGCCCCTCCCCCCACCTCACTCCCGTTCACTGGCCGGCTTAAACAGGCCAGCGTGGAGGCCCCGACCCGGGTCCCTTTCCCACTTGCCCGGCCCTAGGAAAGCCCAAAGATCCCCTTTTAGCACACAAACCCCGCATATCCACCGACACCCCAAAGAACCCTCATTTCGAGTGAAAGTCCCGTCTCTTCCCTTGTCCAAATATATACCACCTTGGCTCCTTTAATCTCTACACCCGCGCGCAGTGATACAAAAAAGAAGAAAATACAGTCATGAGGTTACATCGGCACATGGCCATTTCTCAATTTCTCAGTTCTGCCACAGTCCTTCTGCCTTTGCAAACTCCTCCGCTGCTTCCGCCGTTCCAAGATAAAAGTCCCTGAGCTTGTAAGTCACCCTCAGCTTTGCTGGATATACAATGCCGCACTGCACCTTGCTAATGTACAGTGCCCTCTTCACCCGGTTGAAGGCAGCCCGCCTCCTTGCCAGCTCCACCGTAAAGTCCACGTATACCAACTCCAGCCCACTGCACCACCCGCTTCTGCTTGGCCCAGCTCAGGACGTTCTCCTTCACACTGTACCTACGGAAGCACAGAGTCACTGCCCTTGGCGGCTCACTCGCCTTTGGTACAGGCCTCCACGACCGATGAGCCCGATCCAGTTCATATCGGGAGGGATCCTCCCCTTCCCCCAATAGTTTTGCCAGCATCGCGGCAAAATACTCAGTCGGCTTCGGTCCTTCAACTCCTTCGGGCAGCCCCACAATCCTCAAATTCTGTCTCCTGGATCTATTTTCCAGGTCTTCCATTTTTCCTCGCAGATCCTTGTTAATGTCCATCACCTTCCACATCTCCTTCCCCATCGAGGCAAGTTGATCACCGTGCTGCAATAATGTCTCCTCCACTTCCTTCAGCGCCTCCCCTTGCTCTCGCACCTCCGCCACTGCGCTCGCCACCTCCGTCCTCACCGGGGAAACCGCCTCCTCCACCAGCGCACTCAAAACCTCCCTCATCTCCTTCCTCACCGTCTCCATGCATTTTGCAATCTGCGCCAACTGCTTTTCAAATTCCGCAGCCATCACCTTAGTTATTTCTTCAGCCGTAAGCAATGCGGCCTTCCCTGGTGCTCCAGCCTCCATTTTCCTTGGTGACCCCGCGGTGACCTTTCCACTCCCCGACGGACCTCCAGCTGTTTTTTTTCCCGGCCGTTTTCTTGCTCACCCTCGACATTTTTCTTTGTTCTTTTTTTCCTCCTGTGCCTTCACTGTGCCTCCCCCGTGCCTTCTCCCTGCTTCTGCCGCCTCCGCGGACCCTGGGACTGGGCTTAAAGCCCCGAAAATGCCGTTCCCGAACGGGAGCCCTCCATTGTGCGGCCGCCTCCCGCCCGCCGTCACCGGAAGTTCCTATTTATATAGAGTCTTTAGCGTAATGGAACTCCCCAAGGCATTTCACAGGAGCATTATAAAACAAAGTATGTCATTGAGCCACATATTAGGTCAGGTGATCAAAAAGGTATGGTCTGTGGGGTGGCTTTTCAGGACGGTCTTTTCTTTAAAAAAATTATTTTTATTCATAATTTTTGCATAACCATTAACAACATTTAACAAAACAAGGTGAAAATTAACATTATATAAAGAAAAAAGAACAAGAATACCCCCCCCCCCCCCCGGATTGCTGCTGCTGCTGACCTTTACTGCTCTCCTAGAAAGCCAAGGAACAGCTGCCACCTCCGGGTGAACCCGTCATCGACCCTCTCAAGGCAAACTTTATTTTCTCGAGACCGGGAGACCCAGCCATGTCACTAACCCAGGTCTCCACACTCGGGGGTTTCGAGCCCCTCCACATTAAAAGGATCCGTCTCCGGGCTACCAGGGAGGCAAAGGCCAAGACCTCGACCTCTTTCGCTTCCTGAACTCCCGGATCGCCTGACGCACCGAAGATCGCTATCTCTGGACTCGGCACCACCCGCGTGTCTAGGATCTTGGACATTGCCTGAGCGAATCCCTGCCAGAATCCTTTGAGAGCCGGACATGCCCAGAACATATGGACATGGTTCGCTGGGCTTCCCGCACAACTCGCACATCTATCCTCAACCCCAAAGAACTTGCTCATTCTCGTTGCCGTCATGTGTGCCCAGTGGACCATCTTAAACTGGATTAAGCTAAGCCTGGCACATGATGAAGAGGAATTAACCCTGTTTAGGGCATCAGCCCACAGGCCCGCATCCAGCTCCCCGCCTAGCTCCTCCTCCCACTTGCCCTTAAGTTCCACCACTGGGGCTTCCTCCGCCTCCTGTAGTTCTTGGTAGATGTTCGACACCTTCCCCTCCCCTACCCAGGTGCCGGAGACCACCCTATCCTGTATCCTACGCGGGGGTAGCAACGGAAATGTCACCACCTGTTTTTTAAGAAAGGCGCGTACCTGAAGGTATCTGAAGGCATTTCCAGGGGGCAAATTAAATTTCTCCTCCAGCGCTTTCAAGCTGGGAAAAGTCCCGTCTATAAACAGGTCCCCCATCTTTTTAATACCTGCCCTATGCCAGCTTTGAAACCCTCCGTCTATCTTGCCCGGGACAAATCTGTGACTGACCCCAGATCCTTCGTGCCGCCGCCACCACCGGACTTGAGGAGTAGCGCGCCGGCGAGAATGGCAGAGGTGCCGTTACGAGCACCCCTAAGCTGGTGCCTTTACATGACGCCGCCTCTAACCGCTCCCATGTCGCCCCCTCCCCCACTACCCACTTCCTAATCATGGCTATATTAGCCGCGCAGTAATAGCTGCAAAAATTCGGCAGCGCAGCCCCCCCGATGTCAGAAGCAGTCGGATAATTCAGTGCCAATGGAGGAACTGAGAAAGGTAGCGGTGAAATAGAGCTCGGTGGCCAACATACAGGTGAAAAGTAACACTGCTTTCAGACGATGGCATGAGGGGCAGCAGCTGGATGAGAATTAGGAAGGGGCCGAGGATAGATCCTTGGGAGACACCTCACATAACAGGAAGAGACGCCACTGCAAGTAATGCTCCAGCTTTGATTGGATAGATAATGACGCAGGTAAAAGCAGTGCCACCTGATAGTGGAGAGACAATAGAGGCGGATGGGCAGCCACTTTGTCAAAGGCAGCAGACAAGTGGAGAAGGACGAGACGTTATCTTTGCCACAATTTAGAATTGTCCAGTAATATAGTTATATACAGTCAAATTTGTGACAGCAGATTTGAAGGAGAAATGGACAACAGCTGGAGAGAAAACCGTTCCCACTGAGTTCAACAAAGTCCAGTCAGAACCGCTGCCCCCATTCACTTCCTCTTTCTTTATTGGTTTGTGTTTTTGATCTTCACGTCTCTGGATTATTTCCTCCCCGTTACCTTCGGACGACAGAATTCAGAATCCTAACTTTCACCTTGCTAGAGATATCTGTCTCTCCCATCCCCCTCCCCACAGCCCACTCCCCACTCCCCATCCCCCTCCCCACAGCCCACTCCCCTCTCCCACTCCCCATCCCCCTCCCCACAGCCCACTCCCCACTCCCCTCTCCCACTCCCCATCCCCCTCCCCACAGCCCACTCCCACTCCCACTCCCCACTCCCCTCTCCCACTCCCCATCCCCCTCCCCACTCCACACTCCCCACTCCCCACTCCACTCTCCCCTCTCCCACTCCCCATCCTCCTCCCCACCCCCCACTCCCATCCCCCTCCCCACTCCCCAATCCCCTCTCCCACTCCCCTCTCCCACACCCCTCTCCCATCCCCCTCCCCACTCCCCTCTCCCACACCCCTCTCCCATCCCCCTCCCCACTCCCCTCTCCCACACCCCTCTCCCATCCCCCTCCCCGCTCCCCTCTCCCACTCCCACTCCCACTCCCCACTCCCCAATCCCATCCCGCTCCCCACCCCCCACTCCCATCCCCTCCCCACTCCCCTCTCCCACTCCCCATCCCCCTCCCCACTCCCCACTCCCATCCCCCTCGCCTCTCCCCACTCCCCTCTCCCACTCCCCATCCTCCTCCCCACCCCCCACTCCCATCCCCCTCCTCACTCCCCAATCCCCTCTCCCACTCCCCTCTCCCACTCCCATCCCGCTCCCCACCCCCCACTCCCATCCCCCTCCCCACTCCCCACTCCCCACTCCCATCCTCCTCCCCACCCCCCACTCCCACCCCCCTCCCCACTCCCCAATCCCCTCTCCCCCTCCCCACTCCCCACTCCCCTCTCCCACTCCCCCACTCCCCACTCCCCTCGCCCACTCCCCTCTCCCATCCCACTCCCCACTCCCCAATCCCCTCTCCCACACCCCTCTCCCATCCCCCTCCCCGCTCCCCTCTCCCACACCCATCCCGCTCCCCACCCCCCACTCCCACTCCCCTCCCCACTCCCCACTCCCCACTTCCATCCTCCTCCCCACCCCCCACTCCCATCCCCCTCCCCACTCCCCTCTCCCACACCCCTCTCCCATCCCCCTCCCCGCTCCCCTCTCCCACACCCATCCCGCTCCCCACCCCCCACTCCCATCCCCCTCCCCACTCCCCACTCCCCACTTCCATCCTCCTCCCCACCCCCCACTCCCACCCCCTCCCCACTCCCCTCTCCCATCCCACTCCCCACTCCCCTCTCCCACTCCCCTCTCCCACTCCCCTCTCCCCCTCCCCACACCCCACTCCCCTCCCCACTTCCCTCTCCCACTCCCCACACCCCACTCCCCACTCCCCTCTCCCACTCCCCACTCCCCTCTCCCACTCCCCACTCCCCTCTCCCACACCCCACTCCCCTCTCCCCACACCCCTCTCCCACACCCCACTCCCCACTCCACACTCCCCTCTCCCACACCCCACTCCCCTCTCCCCACTCCCCTCTCCCCCTCCCCACTCCCCACAGCCCACTCCCCACTCCCCTCTACCACACCACACCCCACATCCCACACAACTCTCCCCTCTCCCCACTCCCCTCTCCCACAACCCACTCCCCTCTCCCATTCCCCACTCCCCACTCCCCTCTCCCTACTCCCCACTCCCCACTACCCTCTCCCACTCCCCACTCCCCACACCCCACACAACACTCCCCTCTCCCCTCCCCACTCCCCTCTCCCCCTCTTCCCCTCCCCACTTCCCCCTCCCCACTCCCCTCTCCCAC